>NC_046618.1:16763127-17084555 GCF_900324465.2 Anabas testudineus
CTTGAAACACTTGTAGAGGCTCCTGTGTTTGGTCAGCTTCAATGCCAAGGTGGCGTTCAGGTCCCACACAAAGCACAGCGGATGTTATCATTTCACTGCCCTATCGCTCTCAGTGACATAATTAGACATCGCTCTGTCAAATTATGTCCTCCGTTTTATCATGAAAGCCATTCTCCATTTAAAATGGTGGAAAAAAACTGACATCGCTCAATAAAACGAACCTGTAGCAGCCATTGTTCCAATCAGGCGTTAAAGTAAGTCACACAATAACACTGGGAACCTCGCTAGATCGCAAAAATGCACTTTGACACACATCTTTTCTGTCTATATGATGAACCTCACGTCGTTCTTCACATTGCCATAATTGTTGTTGTTGTTATTGACACTGAAGCGGTTGGGGAGGATCCTCATCTTCATGGTTCCGTCAGCGCCGCAGGAGAAGATGTGATTTGCTGGTCCCACCTCAATTTGCATGACACCCGTGCCGAGGTTTCTGAACAGAGATTGGCGGGCGTGTTCGTTTGGAAAGGTGTAGAGGAGGCTCTGCGTGGCCATGCTCCAAACCTGTTTAGAAACAATTCAGTTTCTAATCAGTGCATACAGTTACAGCAAATGAAATAATTACGTTGATATTCTGAAATTCTACTCTATTTTTTTATTTACATAGTACAGAGCCTGACTTGTAGTGTTGCTGCCATGAGGCTCATGACAGACAGTCTGGAGTGAAACAACACCAACTGTCCACTGAGAATTCTGATCAGCTCTGAGCAACTTACTCTGCATTGTTTTAGCTTTTTTTATTTTATCTGATAGACTGTAGCCTTTAGAAACTTATGAATTTGCAGCACAACCATGTTAAAATTTCAACCAGTCGATACACAATTAATGACTTGAGATGAGTAACACCACACACAGCTTTGGAGGTTTTGTGAGCAATCATCCAGAATGAAAGTCATTTGAATTTCAAGCAGATGTGCACTGCACTCCTACTCCTTCTACAGTACATCTGCTTGACGCAGTGGTTTCATCCTTGGAGTGACAGCTGTGTGATCTGCTCCAACATATTCAAGTCGAAAAGATGAAAGACCTGCTGTGTATGGAATTGTATTAGTGGAAGACAATCACATCTGCCTGCTCAGTGAAAACTGTTTCTTTTGCCTTTTTCTGTGTCACCCCACTTTCACCTTACACTTGAAGGTCATCATTCGCACGGTTGTCCAAAGCAGGTGGTCATTCATAAGCATGACATTGGTTTTAATTGACTCTGATGGGGCTCACTGTCTCCACAGATGAACACAATGCTCATCTAACAGTTGATGTGGAGGAGAGATTTTTACACCTGGGTGACAAACACCTTGCAGGACTCTTCTGTCACAAACGGGTTCACTTAGTGCAGAGGGAGAAAACCGTTTTCAAAATCCCTGTTTAGGTTTTTTTAGAATCACTGCTTCCAGTGAAGCTCTCATGGAAAATTAATGACTTTTTTTCTAAAGGTTTCTGAAGCCACAGAACTTCTATGACTAACTTTCTATCCTTTCTGAGAGATTATCTAACAAAGCAGGTCTAGTTTCCACTGACCTTGAAAGGCATCAATTTAGACATATTATTATTACCGTTTATCGAACCGCCTGAATCCTGTCTGGAGCCTACCTCTCAAAATGTCATATTTATTCCATAAAATTTATGTATTTGTGGAAGCAGAATATCAGAAGAGAAGTCAGAGTACCTTAATGTTGCCCTCAGCTGATCCACTGATAAAGCAGTCCTCAGTTGGATCGACGGCCAGGGCTTTGACGGGGGAGTCATGGGCTTGGAAACTCTGGCGCTGGTGCTTGTGGGAAAGCTCCAGGACACTTATCCAACCCTTCCTGCCACCTGTGATAAGCAGCTGCTGCCTCGGGGCCACTGAGAGTACGGTTGCACCTGACTCGTGGCAGTAGAAAGCTGACGGTGGGGAGAAATAGAAAAGATGGGATGTTTAGGATAAGATGTATAAATCAGAGGGAGAAGGACAAGATTGAGAGATGCATCAAGATTAAAAATAAAAGAGGGCAGAAAAGATACAAAATATTGACCCTATAAATTTCTTTTGTCCAATCAAAACCTAAACCTATATTTTTGGTTTAATAACAAGAACACAAGTAAATACAAATCTCTAGCTCTAAACAGCCTTTCGTAAGTTTGACAAAAAATTACTGTTAAAATTGCTGATGATTCGTTTAGAATATTTGATTTTTTTTAATGCGTAAGGACGTTTAAATCAAAAAAGGTTGTATGTGCTGCGCCTTACCATGTACAAGACTGTTAGCAGGTGGCACAAGAGTGTCCCACAAACACACGTTCCTGTGGAAGAAGAAACAACCAAGTCACCAAACAGACCAACATTTTAATTAAACATTTCATTATTCCTGTTGGGCACAGGTGGAGCTGAATGGAAAAGATTCATCATTCACTTTAAAGTTCATGACACAAAACTGAAGCTGGGCAGAAAAATGGAGATGCAACCTCCTAACAAGTCTGTACAAGTACCTGTTGTCTGTTGAAAGACCTGCAGTGGCTATGAGGGAGGACGAGCTCACGAAGACAAAGTCATGAGCTGTCTTGTTGTGGCACTGCAGCGTCTGGCATGGAGAAACAAAAAGGACAGTCAGTCATAGTGACAGCAACAGAGAAGCAGGAGAGGAGTAAACAAAAATGAAAACGACAGGAAGAAAAAGCGAGGACACTGAGAAGGTCCTGATGGACAAAACTTCAAAACTGTTAGTCTTGTGAGCTTCTTACCAGATATGGTTTGGGTGCATTTCCAGTAGTGTTGGTCTGCCAGAGACTCAAACCTCCGTCAGCATCTACAATTCCAAACTTAAAAAAAGAAAAAGAAAATTCACACAGGAGACATAAAACTCTGAATTTATTCTACATCAGATAAAAACATATTGTTGGATGCTCGTCCTGTGAATATACATCACACAGAACCAGCACTCCCTTCAGGTGATTGGGACCGTGCTCAAATCAACTTTGAAAATACATCAACAGCATCAGAAGTCAAAGCACCACTTACATAACTGAAAGAAATCAAGAGCTCAGCACATGTCCTGCAGTTCCAAATTTTTTTTTAAGCATATTTCACTCTTTGGCCAGAAAAGATAAGATAGTACTGGCACAGGAGAGGCACCATCTGAGAAAATTATTAGCTTGAGGCGAGTGCCCGAGTTCAGAGCGGTTGAATCACTCAGCTGAAGAACAATGTGTGCTGAAGCCAAACTCCCCACTGTGGTTTGTGCCTGACTGGCAAAGTTGTGAGAGGAAGTGTGAAAATGTTGCTGGATCTGACAGCCTCGCATCACAATACAGTCCTATTGCAATGCTAAGAATAGTTTGACATCTGTATGGCGGCAGTTAACGGTTCAAGGTGTTTACAGTTTATCTAGCATTTGTGTGTATGTGCGACTTTCTTTCTTTCTAACCTTGTTTCCTTGGTGATTGAATCGTATCCTGGTGACTCTTGAGTTGCCTGGACTCCTGAAGCAGATGATCTGCTGGGAATGACCCCACTCGAACATCCTCACGCTACCATCCTGAGCTCCCGTCAGGTCTGACGAAGAGAAAATTAAAAATTACATGAAATACGACATCAGCTTAGCTTTTTTTCTGGTGCATCTAGATGCGCTTTCTGGTCCCAACATGACGTTTTGGCATTCCTTTGTTCCCAAAATCGTCTATTCTATAATTAATGAAGAAATCGGTTTATTTCACAAACACTTCCAACAGCTGTTTCTATGACCGGCTGGGATTTTTTGATTTTTTATTTTATTATTTAAACACCTCACAACTAAATCCCCACTCTGCAGTTGGACTGAAAAATACAGAACAAGACTGTAACAAGGTGGGCTCATTCAGCCTTTTGTAAATCCACAGCCGCATTGGGACCAGAAACAAAAAACACTGCCAGTTTTTGGGTGATGTAATCATCCCTAAAGGCTCGTTTTAACATGAGAAATATGAAGTCTGGATAGCACCTTTAAGAGACAGATACCCTTCTAATCTTCTGACAGACTTAAACTTACAGTAAGGCAAAGTAGG
The DNA here is from genome assembly GCF_900324465.2 of Anabas testudineus. Lineage (NCBI taxonomy): Eukaryota > Metazoa > Chordata > Actinopteri > Anabantiformes > Anabantidae > Anabas > Anabas testudineus. The sequence goes on from NC_046618.1 coordinate 16,767,208, forward strand.
ATGGGAGGTCATCCTTCTCACATTGTTGATGTTTCTCTTGATCATCTGGGAGAAGAAAAGTGAGGAGGAGGAGAAGATTCTTAGTCAATATTAGCAGAGAACAATGCAGGAACAGCGATATGTTTATTTATTTTACAGCACTGCAATGATATACTGTACGTATGAAATATGTACAGCTGCCTTATGTTTTGTGTTCACATACTGCCTGCATTTGTGATGGATATATAAAACAGACCATCATGAGCATGAGCACTTTATAGAATATTTCTACCTGTGTCTTTAAAACAGGTGATTAAGACTGGTGTTAACTTTTAAAGGTCAGAACCAAAGACCACATATTTCAAATATATGCTTGTTTAATCACAATACAGCATCACTAACCTTAATATACTGTAGCTGAAATACTATATTCTGATTGGTAGCAAAGAGAACCAGACATCAACACTAAGAATTGTATTTATTATAGTCTCCAAATGTATTCTGCTCCAACCTTGAGCGAACTGTTGGAATGGTTGGTAAAATACTTTACGATGCAGAGTGGCTCCTAATGTCCAGTCTGCATATCAAGAGCAATGAGCGAGCTGGTTAACATCAACAAATGTGACTCACAACTCCTCGATTCAAAGACACTGCTACAACCACAACCAAATCAATCTCCTTCACCACTGCTAGCGCCAAGTTTCTCTGCTCAGTAAAACAGCTTTTACAGACTTATCCATAAAAACACAACGGCTGAGCCTTCTGTCTCACAAGCTGTAGCAGTCAATATCTTCTCCTTTGCAAGTCCACGAGGAATGCTAATGTTAGCAGCTATGCTGCTTTTAACAGACTGAGCCCAGACAAAGATGAATTATTCATTTAAGTCATTTTAACTGCTTTGAGGATTTTGCTTTGAATAAGAAGATAACACACAACATCAATTCATTCCAAAAAAGCAGTGAAGAGTATTTTAAACAGATGGTAATCATTGCTGTACTGAGTATTGAAACCTAAGAGACATATTAGTGGCTTTCAGGGTTTAGTCACAAACTGCATTAATTTGATACTTCAGTTGACCACAATTGTCTGAAGTACAGGCATGCCATGAACATTTATTTAATCATGCAACGTACGTTGCAAAAGCGACTGTTTAAAACAACTAAGCCCATTAATTTTTTTAAAATGTGCAGGCTGCAGCTCATAGATACACCTTTTCACAGGGAATTCTTAAATCTCCCACGTCAGTGTTCTAAAAAGTTACTTCTAATACAGTTTGAAAATATTAATTATGTGACAGAAGTGTAATTATAACACAAAATAATGATATAATAAACCTCTAGTAAATATGAAAATGTGCTTTAAAATTATAATAATTTAGTAAAATTTATTATTTAAATTTTTGAAAACAAACAAACATCAAAGTGCAATATATCTTTTCCAGTATCTATACACAGTCTCCTCAGTGCATTCAGCATATAATTCTTCTCGATTCAGATGCAGGTTGAGCACTCACCACGGATGCACCCCTGCCTGTCTGCATTCCTCCCAGCCACGGCATGTTGATGGGTGTACCAGGGCTACTGTGGGTATATGGCGTAGTGCCGTGTAGGGCGACTAAGTCATCGCGTGTATGGACCACAAGGAAGTCGTCGCCTCCAACACTACAGACACGATAATAATTAGACATATTGGCAAGAATCTGGAAGAATGATATGCATCATCATATGTGGGTTATGACTCAATATATTGCATTTTTCATATAATATTTGGAAACATGTATTGTTTACATTGTCATTGGAGTAAAAGGGTCAAATGGTTAAAAACAGATTACATAACTAAAAGCACAACAAAATGGAGCAGTGTGTGCGCGTGTACACTAGTAATTAAAAATCAAAAGTGCTTTTCAAAATGAGTACAGTATTAGTATTATAGTAATATAGTGACACTTGAGTGTATGGATATTTTCTTACACCACTAATCACAACATAAGAAAAAAAAAAAAAAAAAGAGAAAATCCAGTGTTTTGTTAACACTGTATCTGTGGATTTTATTCTTGTGTACGCTACGCACACAAGAATAAAAACAAATATTAGCAGTGACACTACTCTGAGATCATTCAATAATGTGATAAAGACGCAGCCACACACAAACAGAGGACGATTACACAAAGACAAACAACGCACAAGTATGAGCACCACCCACACAACCAGAACTGAACCAATCACATTGTCCCATGCCCACGCTCAGTTTAACTACGGTGGTACTAGGGTGAAAAGGTGAGCTGATGTTTCTCTTGCTGAATGCTCAGGATCAAGTACAGCATGCGCATGCAAACACATACCAGTACTCAGATTGCTCGCTTACCCTTTAGCTTCAGCCTCGTCATCATCGATCCATGTCAAGATCTGTGTGGCCAAAATGGATGACACATCCAACTCCTGGATATCGTGTGTGGAGGCCATGACTAAACAATTCCGATTTGCCTGAGAGAGACAGACACATGAAGTAGGGAAAGGGAGAGAGGGGGTAAGAGAAACAGGCTCAGGCTTTGAGTACAGAATTTTAAAAGGTTATAGGGATTTATAAGAGTCAGACAAAGACGTTTTAAGTTTATTTTGCATATGGTCACAAAACCATCCCCGTTTGTTTTAAATCATGACCCGAGGTTCAACATCCTTTGATCACTGTGAAGAAGAAGCGTCATCACATCAAAGACGCTATGATATGGTGAAAGAGTTGTACCACTGTTTTTTTTTTTTTAATACGTTTGCTGTAAATTTAAAAGTGCATTATTTAAAGAGAAGCTAGAATGTAAAAATCACTTTATAAATTCAGTTTAAATCCAATATAAAACTAAATACACTAAAACAAAAAACCTCAAACAAACAATTAAGCAAAACACTTGCACAAGTAATAAGAATGTAACATTTACATTTATTTTGTGTGTGCGTTTTTTTTTTTTTGTTTGTTTTTTTAATCTTACACATCTGCCTCTGATGCATTTAAATGCTTTAGTGCTGGGCAGGTAGAGTGAAGTGAGAGTATAAGAGCTTTTTTAATGAAAGGAGCTGCCAGCTGAGGCTGGAAAAAGAGGATGATGGGAATAGTAATCAAAAATATTAAACTTGTGAAGTTAAGAACCAAAAAACCAAAACCAAAGCTTTAAAGCTTGCAGTGGAAGCTAGGCTGTGATTTTCTGCAGGTTTGCCACTATAAGCATCATAACTGAAAAGATATCTGACCCATTGTGTAAAAAAAATTATATTATTGATTTAGCAGCTTTAAAATGTTGTCAAAGATAATGTCTCAAGGCAAGAGGAAAAGATTCATAGCTAGCAGTCACAGTACATGCAGTACAATCTCATGATTCTTAAAAAGTAGATTCAAATTTTGAAAGTTTAGTTTTGCTACCAAGTTTTTTTTGTTTGCAGTTTTCTAATAGATACATGTCAGGTTTGCACTGAAGTACTACTATTAGTAGTATTATGAGGTTTAAATAAAAAGACCAGAGTCTGAAGAACCTAAGAATCCTTAGCTGGAAACACACTGTGGTTTTCTCATAGTACACTGTGTGAGATCTGTGTAAAAGAGTTGTACCTTGTTGATTGCAAAGGCTGTGATGATGTCAGATTCCTTGTGGATGATGCGTGCTTTTCCTCTAGGGGAGCCCAGATCTGACTCAGTCTACACACAGACACACAAAGACGCACACACGCAGATCACCACCACAGAAATGGAATCATTATAGCTTAAATGTTTCTAAACATTTCCTGCAGACAAATAACATCCATACCTTACATACACACATACATTTATGCTACAGAACCAATGACCTGACCTGAAGATAAATGAATATTGTGTAAAAGTGTCAAATTATTTGCTGTAGAAGCTAAAGCTGATGTTATTAGACGGTCAAGCCACATAACCAGGTTAGTGCCTTTAGATAGTGTGAGTCAAACAACCCCTAAGTGGTGAGCGCACACTGTACTGGACCATAAAGGTACAGAGTATAGCATAATGCAGCTCTGTGTGTTGTTCAGTATAGGAAAGTTAGATTTTAAAGCACAAAATGAAACAGGCATCCTTTGAACATGAGATTGAATTAAAGTCTTTTCTGCATTTATTCAAGGGGAAAATACCATGTCTCTTTCTGTCAGAGGGAATAAAGTAAAACTTGACTTGCAGAAATCTAAATATGGTGGTTTGCCATTATTGTTGAGCACATAATCCCTGTGGGACACAGATTCACTGCGACAGTGTTAGGTCCATTAATCAGAAGCTATTCAGCTTCATAGTTTGTCCTCTGAGAGACTCGGCTAATTAACACTGAGCCAAATGGAGTTACTATAAGACAGCAGCTTGCACAGCAAAAGCTGGAAGATTGGAAACCTCTCCGAACCAACATCAGACAGTGCAATTTAAGATTTATAGTTCACATTCACATGAATATTTAGTCAGCTAAATGTATGATTAATATGGAAATGCTGACAGAAACATTCAGAGTTCATGGCCCTCAAAATACATGTACCATAATTGTTGAAAGATTGAATGCGTCACTGACAGGCCACATTTACTATTCTGCTGTAAATACTAGATAGAGCATGTACTAATGGGAGAGTTTATACTATGCACACTATGGTGTGGTGATGTATTTAGGTTTCACAACATCTGTACACAACATTGTTTATCCATTGGCTTTGTCAAACCATAAGTGGTGTTTATAATGAAAATATCACAATTTTATAAACACCAATCAAACAAAACTCCTTGATAATATGATGCCATGTTGTAGCACAGACACAGGCAATACATGTAGGTTTATGCTTTAGAGTTATCTGGTAGGAGTCTATCAATATCATGTCCTACACAAAATTTTAAAAAGTATGGTTTAATTTACAAAGTAATTGTCTTAAAGAACAAGACAATAAACTGTCAGGATTATTACCTGTATCCTCATTATCACCCACTAGGGCTAAATAATGTTTGTTTAATACCAGTGCCAATACAAGGCCTCATTTTGCATAAATTAATATTTCCTAAACATACATAAAAAAAAAAAAAAAAAAAAGTCAAATGTATTTTAGGACACAAGACAGTTTAAAATTAAAAAAGTAAATTTAAAACCAGGCACTATATGATCAAACAATCAGTAAGCAACAACGTAAAAAAACATAATGTAATCATGCATTTGATATCAGTTTTGGCTGTGGATGCCAGCCCATTGCACTAATATATCATTAATAATATCCAAAGTTGCGGTACCTGATTGTTTCCTGTCTCGTCCATTCCTGATAATTTCATATTGTCAGTCTGGTCCTCTACTGACTTTAATGATTGGGGGAAGCAGACACACACACACACACACACCACAGAACAACAACCAGTGATGAACCATGCAACAACACACAGATAGTGAATTATTGTGCTGTTAATCAAACAGTGTGTAATTATTTGAATTATATTGAGTCATCATGATGCGACCGGTGGCAGTAACAATACATGAGGTTGGCATGCAGAACAAAAAAAAAAAAAGAAAAAAGAAAAAGAAAAAGCACAAAAATGCCAACATGACATGTAAAAACAATAGTGATGCAGTGTGGGATTATAACAAAATAGTTAATGTTTTATTTTTTGACAATTAATAGAATGTGCTAATGGTGCAACAGGGAGACAGTACATGCAATGGTTTGGCATGGTGTAAACATGATGTACCTCATTTGGACTCAGTTTCTTGGTGAAGATGTTTCTAATGAACGTCTCCTGCACTTCTTCCTGCTTGACCAGAAACTGCCACAAACGTTTTACTGGCAGTGCTGAATGGTGGTTAGACCTGAAAAGAGTGGGACATCTCCTGCATATTAACAGTGATACTCATTAAATCAGATGCATCAGCTCACTGAACCGCAACTAAACCAAGTAAAAATATGATTTTGATTTGTGCCATTGGTGCCGATCTGAAAATTGTACATATCTGGGGCTTAGAGCAAGAAGCATTGAGATGCAGCAACTCCCTATAGTAAACACGGGCCATGTGGAATTCTACAGGGCTCAATCTGTGCAGGGATACAAATGTGGGTCTATGAAAACTTCTAATACCCTTGTATTGGATGTAAAGTAGTGCACATTTCTGTAGTGAAAAGAAATAAACAAACTATAAAAATTAAGAAGTTATTGTGAAATGCAAAAGTTTGGGAACCTTACTGAGACATCACAGCTTGTAAAAACCTTTTCTCAGCAGCTAAAACTCTTCCTATTCTTAATAAAGGAAATTTAACCCACTCTCCCTGAAGATCACTTTAAGTTCAGAAATATTTTAAGCTGTCTTTCACACATAGCATGTTTAAACTTTGCCATTATAAAAGCTGCACATTGGGTATTGTGAAGTTGTTCATGGTGGATTTTGAGGCCTGCTTTGGATCAAAACCTTGTTGCACAAGCAGACGTATTTTTTTCAGTTAAAGTTTCTTGACTCAAAGCACGACATTTACATCCAGATATTTAGAGAAATTACCTTTGGGCTTATGTAGCTTCCAGTGGCAGAGGAAACATTTAATGAATAGAGGTAAGAAGGGAATATTTCCACCTCCATGATTAACATCTGGAAATATCAGCACATGGTAAATCAGGTCTTGACCTACTGTACAACCTGCTAATGAGTTATATCCAGCCGAGCTAATGAGCTCTGAGTATTGTGCACATGCCATATTTACTGCGGATTTTCCTTTTTTTTTTATAATTAAAAATACACACACACTTAAAAAACCCAAACGTATTCATCAGCAATCAGCAGGAAAAAGACACTCAAGTGTGTTTTAACTTTTGCTGATGATGCCCAGATAAAGTACCTGAAAGGGGTGTTGGATGGTTCAAACAGGGCCTTATGTCTAAGCAGAGCAGGACCAGGTGTGGCTGTGTCATCCTGGAGATGGGTGGAGATGTATTTAGAAGGTGGACCTCCGAAGATCTCCAGCCTCTTCTGCAGCACCTGCTCCCAGCGCTGCAGCGTTTTCAGCACAGCATGACACAGAGGAGAGCCCACAGGCAGATCTGCGTTTAATAGAAGTAGGCATACACAAACAAGAAGCAATAAGATTAGCTGAGACAGCCAGTGAGAAATGGGACAGCACTTATCTACGTTCGGGATGTAAGTACATCACTGGGTGTGTGGTGTATTTTAGTGTTTACCTAATAGATCATATCCTGCCATTGGGTAAAAGGACTTGAGGTTGACCAACACCAGCTGTACCATGGCCAGGCGCATTAAACACCAACTGAGAGGAAAGAAGCCATCACAAATCAGATTACAGTTTGAACATAAACACTGTTAACAGCTCCAAAGCTGGCTTTAAAAAACCCGGGGCCATAAAGATCTGTTCACACTAAATGTGGAGCAAAATTAGAGGCAGCGCCGCTAAATCGAAAATGAGTAGAAAGGCATGCAGATTTACTGTAGTTAGCTTGAACTGAGGATGAAGAAATCATTGCAATAACAGCTTCTCAGTGCTGTGTTATTACCTGTATGAATTGTGGTTTGAATGTTCCTTTTGTGGAGAGTTGGGATCAAACACATCTTCATATTCATCATCATCGTCATCTTCATCTTGACTGTCCTGGCTCTCCTCTGAATCATATTCAATTCTATTTTCTGATGGTGGTAGTGAAGGCTAAAGACAACAATGAAGAAAACAGACATAACGTGTCAAAACATAATTATCATAAATGAACACTAAATATAAAATATTCCTCCAATCTGTTCAAATTTAAGAAGGACAGAATATTAATCAATATGAGACGTTTTTTTTTTTACCTTGGCAATAAAATAATCCCAAATGCTGAGCTCAGGAGGGACAAATCGTTCTTTAAAGATAGATGTGGCTTCTTGTTCCACCACAGAGCCGTGCTTGGGACTGTAAGGGCCCTCTCGCTCTATTCCAGACTCCTCTCTAGACCCACTGCGTGATGACAGAAGCCTGAATCGTCTGGACTTCCTGTTTGAGTTGCTCGGAGAGACTGGGGTATCAGGAGAAAAGGTATGTTAAAATGCTACATCTGCAATCATCCGTCAATACACCTACACCTGTTTATACAGTTTTAAAATACTGCATTTTTGCTTTATACAACTACATATATTACATATTTATTTAAAAAATAAAAACTGTAGTTGCTTAAAGATTCAATATTTTGTCAAATAAACAAGAATTACAAGTGTATTGCATCAGGATTAGTGTGTCAACCAAAAGAGAGTAGCACAGAGAGAGCGTGAGGGAAGCAGCTCCCACACTAATAGATTGATGGATATCACTGTGACCTACAGTCGGGAACCCAATTAATTTAGAAGGAATGATTTGATTTATCTACTGGTGCACCTCTAAACGAGAAAAAAAAAAAAAAAACACAGTGAGAGACAGCCACTCAGAAAACTAAACAGTGCAAAACAATTACCTGGTGGAGGTGTTCTTGTTGGGCTGTTGGGCTTCTCTATGACAGGGATCCTGGCACCTCCTCCAAACACTGTGACCCAAAGCTTACTGTTGAGGGGATGGGCCACAATGCGAAACAGCTCATTGCAGGAGTGAGTGGCCATGCCGTGAACAAACAGACTGAGGAAGACAGCAGTCAGGATCTCACAGAGCAGCACAGTCAAGCCTGGCTGACTCTCCTCACCTGCTGAGCTCAACAGACAAACCAGAGAGGAAATACCTAGAGAGAGGGATGAGTAAGAAGAGCAGCAAGGAAAAGAAAAGAGAAAGACAGCAGCATACAAATAAGATATCATTAAACGTACCTGGGTCTGAGAAACAGAAAATCTAAACATTTAGTCACCCTATTGTGGGATACATTCAAAAATGTGTTCAATGGCGCCTGGAGACTTTCCATAAATGTCATTACTCTTAAAACAAATGCCATGAAAATACAAAAATCCACAACAAATTGATCCTAGTAGTATTTTGTGTCTAATTTTTTGCGCAGTTAAGACTATATTAAACATATGTCACTACTCTTGGGGACATGCTCCTTTATCACAACTAACATGGACACTGTAGTTTATTTAAAATCAATCTCACACGCACTGAAATGGCGATTAATATTTACTGAAGCAATAATTATGTCTAAATCCACAGCTGAATATAGTCCTCAGTAAATATACTGGGTTTGATTAATGTTTGCTAAAAATTACAGTGCCCTGGAAAACCTGTCACATCTTCAATTTCTCAGTTAAATACTGTGGGATGGATTAAAGTGGTTTTCCTTTCGTTGTGAATGAGAATGAGATTATTTTATTGAAAACGTGTTCGTTTTAGATTGATTTACCTGGCCACTGTGCAGGAGAAGTGTTGGGTTGAACAGACTCATCCATGCTGACAGTTCTGACTGGCTGCTTCTGAGACAGCAGCACACTCTGATACACAATCCCAGTGAAACGGTTTACATGACTGTGGGAGATGAGAAAGAAAAAAAAAAAGACCCCAAGGAGTCATTACGAGGGCACAAAGCAAAAGATTTATATTAAATGTGAAATGCTGTGGTGGAAAGTGAAATTTTAAAAATTGGGTTAGGTGGAGTAAATATATAATGTCTCTATTTTTTTGCATTAAACTTTTTAACTGTTGTGAATACTGAGATGTTGTTTCTAAGAAAGAGGAGCTGCTGTCACACTCTGTTCTGTTACAGCATAAAATACTAATGGGCTGAACCTCCACTTAGGTGCCTATCTATGCTGTTTGGCAATAGAGAAGAAGCACTTCATGATGACGCGGTGTCACTACTCAAGTTCTCAAAACATACACATGCAAAGGGAAAAAAATAAAATAAAACTTTGGATGACTGGAGAGGAGATTTATTAACAGAGAATATGCAATGCTTAAACCACCAGGGAGTCTATTAGGTTTCTAACATCCAATAAGTCCCCGTTTTAAGCTTCTGTGAAAAATCCAATTGCCTCTACATCAAAAAGAATTCAGTAGTCAAAAGGAACATCACTCAGAAGCAGGAGTGGCAGTCGCTGTGGTGTTAATGTACTTCACACAGCAAATGTCTTCAATAAGAACACATGACCCTGAAAAGGTACCACAACCGATAATTCTGTCAAACTTCATATTACCTGTTGTTTGCTTTGTTAACATTAAATGCAATAAAGAGAGACAGATAGAAAAGGGCACAGCATGTATCAAAATACCGTCAGCTTAGTGGCAACACTCAACCCAGATCCTGAAAAACAATTCACACACTTGCTCCTGCGCTCACACACTCGAGGAAAAAACAGAAGCCCAATTACAGCAAACATCTGCAGCGATACACCAAGAGAGTTTATATTGTAATTACCATAACAAAGACGGCGTTAAATTAGAAATAGCCTTAGTAATTTCGTTAGACTGTTCATCTCCCAACATTATGTGATAGATGGTTATTTGTGTGCATTTAATCACATTTTGTGCCAGGTTCAAAATACCAGTTGTGAAAGAGTAAAATGTTTTTTTAGTTACTTACTTACTCCTCTCCCTTTTTGACAAAGTATTTAATTGACACAAGCCACTCTACCTCTAAGGTTGCAGGACTGTGGCTTTAAAGGTCCCAGTTTATTCAAGCATAAGTTATGATTCTGTACAACATCGAGCAACCATGACAGCAACTCAGTAGCACAGCTGTAAACCAAATGTTGTGTTTTTTTTTTCAAAATAATCCAAAAATAAAAGAATATCCATCTCTCTCTCTCACACACACCAATCCAAAGTTTAAATCCTGCAGGCTTGTTGTTAGAGTCATTGAGAGTTGGTAAATATCTTAAATAAACAATGTTCTTCCCTTCTGTTAAAACCAAAAATCTATTTAGGTATTGACAAGAACCATAAACATCAGCTTTGCAACTTTCAGAAATTGTTTTCAAAATGTTTAAATTGAACATGTGGACATATGACACCATGTTTTTCCACCATACCTGGAATCACACCTTTGTAAAAACAGCCTAAAGCAAATGTTAAATGTATAAATTATAAATTAGTGTTATATTATTAGTGTAGTAGTGTTGACATGAACTACATGAACTACATGTGTGCATTACCCTCTTATTACACTGTAAAGTTTGGTTTACTAGCAGTTGTGTTCCTTCCCCCTAATTTCTTATTATTCTGCTCCACTTAGCCCTGTAACACATTACATTACATCAAAAGACATTGCTTAACACAATGTTTGCCAGCATTTTGTTTTTTAAAAGCTAAGACCAGAATAGTGGTGATAGTAATGGAATCATGTCAAGGTGAATATGGTGGAAAATCCAAAAGTATCATTCTTGAAGACATAAAGAATTCAATAATCATGCTTGGAGAGATGCTGCTCTTTAGACTCCCACTAGGAGCTCAAAGCATTTCCAGCCAAGCTGCATAAAAGTGTTTTTTCAAAGACTGGTCTGTGAAATGCCAGATTCCAAAATCTCTCTCAAGATGGTCAGGAAAGGTTGCGATGTAAAATAGCTTACTGTAGTATAAAGCTGGTGATTATATTGTCTTTCTAGTGGTTTAGAGCCTAAAGAAAATGGTAGCAGGTGTTAAATATTCATACTTCTTGACATGCTTACCTGTAGGTGTGTGCATCACATAGACACTGATATATACAGGCAGATAAGGAGGCCGCCAAAGTGTGCATCACGTAAATCTGAAACAAGAGGTATGGTTAAAAAACAAATAAATAAATAAAACTATTTGTCCACCACTTCATCCCATTATACAATGACCAAGAAATAAATATCAGTTAATGCGGATTTACACGCACACAAAAAAAATGAACCAAAGGAAATCTGTATAACCATTACATGCCAACGCACAATATAAAGTCTAAAATCTGTTCACTTTTTGTGTTTCTTTCAAGCTTGGTCCTCTACCAGAGGCCTGGGAGCTTAAGGGCCCTGCAAAGTATCGCAGCTGTTTCTCATTCAGTACTCTTATGACAAAGATGTTGGATGTTGCTCATGGCATCTGCTGGAGCCAACTTATCCTAAAGTCAATATCAGTCTTTATCTAGAAGGTCTACAGGATCTTAGCTTGGTCAGCGTCAACCATCTTTGAAGGTATATTGTATTTTAAACTTGACACGTCCACTTGGAACTACCTTCTCTTCTCCGATTGGCTCTTTTTTTTAGTAATTAGTAATTGCATACATCCACTAGTATTACAGTTTTCAAAAAAAATTGAAAGAAATAACTCCCTAGCAAAAAAACAATGAAACCTAAACTATAAAACAGTGGCCAACTATTTGGATCTGAAGAAGAAATGGATAAATAGTAAATGACTGCCTCACCTCATTGTTCACAACGTCCGGATGTGGAGGAGAGTCAAGTGCATTGATGGTCTGTAAGATATCATGAGTCAGGTTGGTCAGGTAGACGATAGGATTGGCCACCACTGTCTTTACGTTGGCAGTACAAGCCATCAGAAGAGGGATAGAAGTGGGCTGGGAAGTTGATGTCACCACTGATTGGCTGGAGTCATCCTGCGCAGGTCAGAAAAAAAAAAAAATCTGTTCATTGCAGTATGTCTGCAGGTACACTAAAATAAAAGATGCACTAACGTATGCACATGCTGTTTTGACAATGCAGATCATGCGTTTTGCAGTATATAAAATAAAAAGTATTCTTACAAACATCACTTCACAATATTAAAAGCAAGAAGACATACACTCTACTTTCTCTTCTCTCTTTTTTAGAGGGTAAAAAAAAGAAAGCTAGGAACTAAGGAGGGCTGCTTTAAACTGAGAAACAGCCTTTTCCTTAGACATAATAAAGACAGGATGAGCCAACTACTGGAGTGTTATACACAACCCTGTACTTAAGAAAGAGCTGGATGTGTTTTTCAGTGTATGTGTGAATGACATTTAAATAGCAAAAAGAGACACTGGCAATTGCTGTTTTTTGTGTGTGTTTACTAGATTCCAACATAACTCTCGGTGCAAGATTTCCACAGTCTTATGTTTGTCATGCTTGAGGAATCGCATTCAGTCACTAACCTCCTTAGCAGAAGCTCTACAGACTGACTGTAGTCAAGACAAAAGAAGAACACAAAGATTTCCTTGAAAATAATGGAGAAAATTGACATCTATGGGCCAGAGCGGGGACAACAGATTCTGCTTTTATTCTAAAATCAAAGTAGAAGAGTAGAAGGGCTCCCAGTGCCCATCGACTGTGCAAGTATTCACGAACACTGTTCCCATGCTGGTTCGTTGAGTTGTTTATCTACTAAAATTTAACTCAACCTTCTAATAGTCAGCCTAAGGCAGCACCTCCCTCAGGAGCCTGGAGATTCAGCACAACCTGTCAGCCCTGTGTGTGCTTTGCTTGTTCCATTGCTGGAACAAGCACAATAAGTAGGTCTGAGTATTTGTGTGTTCTGGCAAGCTTGACAAGCTATCAGATGGCTTCATGTTTATCTTTCATTTGTACTTTGCTCCTCATCTGCTCAGTATCTTTCCCTTCAAAGAGAATATGTGATCAGTTAAATAATATCAGTTAAATAATACTGCAGCTTTATTTGCCTGTGTGAATGTTTGAACATGCAGCTGATGGTTATTATTGTCCTAAAATTGTTACTGCATAAAAATGCAGTATATTCTGTTCGTTTTATTTTCTATGTTCCTAAGTAATTATTAACAATTAAGACAAATTATGTCACATTTCGTTTGTTTTATTGGTAGTCTGTTTAGACTTATGACAGAAAGAAAAAACTGCAACAGCTGTTATTCCCACTAAAAACGTATTAATTCAGTATCTTAAACCACTAATGAAACAATAAAAATAAATTGAGATCTTGTTTCAAGTTACAAGAGCCATGCATGCTTAGTAACTCCATTCCACATCCCCCAACAAATGTTTTTTTTATAATAAGGAACAATAATTTCACACATTTATGAAGTGCTATTTAACAAATGTTGTTTAGCAACATTGCTACACTACTAATCAGTCATCACATATTATTTTTATCACATGCAAGTCATACTTCTTTGTCTGGTTTATAGATACAAAAGTCAAAGAAGAGTGGCTTTTAGTGTGCATCATGTTTTAATTACCTGGTGAGACTCTTGAAGCAGTAATGTGAGCTCCATGCGTACAGAAGCCAGTCCTCCACCATGGGACCCGTGCAAGCTGCAGTAACTCAGGAACATCCTCAGTAAGGGCTGGTTACTCTGCAACCAGTGTCTTCTACTCCTCTGGCTGTCACCACATGGGCTTGCAGGCTAGAAAACCATCAAAATCAGTCAGCATCCCTGTAACTGCAATGTTACCAAGCTGGCTATTGTTCAACTAAAAAAATCCCACTGACGTGGGTACAAACAGCTGTGTTTTAAACAAGGTGCATTAATCTTTTCTAGTGGATCTTTGAAAAGTAATTTTAATTCAAGATCAACCCATAAGCGGTATGTAAAAGGATGGGTATGTACATCAAAGTATATGATGACACGCTGTTATGTTGTCTTCCTTTTTTATTACACCAATTTACAGTAGTCGGCTGTGTAAATGTACCTCTTCCTCCTCCACCAACCCAGAAACATTGGCATCACCCTGGACAGACAGCTCTGGCAGGCAGGGCTTGTAGCTGCAGCAACGCTGAAGAGCCACCACCTAGAGAACACACACTTTTATATTAAATTCAATGTATCAGTCAGTTAATACAATTTACCATCCACATGTGGGAGTGAAAGCAAAATACAAGCGTTTTTACAGGAGAAGAAATTCCAAAGAGAGACACTAACTGGTGTTATTAGCAATATGAGCTTTATATGTAGTGACACAGAGATCAAATCTTGAAACAGTAAACATGAAGACTGAAGAGATCTGAGCGAGTTCTGCAAGTTATGAAAGTTTTATTGAGACAACTTAAGGAGGGAGCCAGACAAATGCTTCAACAATATTGACACAAAAACATATATCATAGTGTTCTCTTACCTCTCTCTCTAACCACTGGTAGAGTTGATATCGTAGCTTTCCTCCATCCAGTTCATACCCTGTCGACAGAGTCCGGAGCTCATTAGTCATAATCTTCAAACAGGCAGTAAACTTCAGCTGTGCTGCCAAGATGTCATCGGATGGTGCAATGAAGTCACTGCGATCCTCACTGTCCTCTCCCGTCACTGTCTCCATTAGCGGAGACATGGCATCCTGCGTGTCCTGGAACACACTGGTGCTATCTCCAGTTCTATCGCTCTTAGCATTTTTCGTTTCTTCTTCATCCTCATTATCTTCATCATCCTCTTTGTCACTGTCCCACTTCAGCTCCAGGGGCTCATCTGGAAGTGTCATTGACGGCTGGCTCCAATCAAAACTTAACACTGAATCTGACTGGCTGTTGGATAAGCTGTTTCCATCAGACTCGTAGCCATTCAGAGCAGGCAGAGACCAATCTGGATCTGACGTTTGTGCATTCTTACTCCCAACACTGAGTTCAGCAGCGATGCTTGTATCCTGAGGTTTGGGGCGCTTGGAATGCTTTTGGACTTTGGGCATCTTGGAGAGGACTTCAAGTGCTAGCATGGGGCAGCCAGCCTGCAGGTGAGCATATGCAGCTGTGAAAAACAGCCTTCTTTCCTCCAGGCTAATGGAGTCAGCCCTGCGACACTCAGCGGTCAGGCCAACTTTAGCCTTGTCTGAAGAGCTGAAATGGCGACGAAGGAGGAGCGGGTGGGTACGGAGGTAGATATAAAAGTTGAAAACCTCAGGGTTACATGTAGACACAGAAGAGGAACCTGTGATAGAATGAGACAGAACATTGGCTTTTACCAGTTTTAGTAGCAAAAACCAGCTGTCGTTACTGCTTTGATCAAAGTACCTGAAAGAAAAAGCAATGCCATTAGATCAGATACAGAATTGGAGCTAAAGCTGGTCTGACAGGAATCGTCGTCAAACTTTTAGATAACTTGAAGCATGCAGGTCTATGAGCACTATACTCTGACAAACTGCATTCACCTGTCAGTTTAAGGTGGGGAGACGGTGAAGTCAGGAGCTTAAAAGCTGGTCTAGAAAAGATGATGCATTAAGTGCCCTGCTTTTCATGCAGATATTAACAATGTCAAAGGACCACAAAGCTCATATTTAACACCGAGCCAGAACGACACATAAATATATGTTTGATGTGAGATATTTTACGACAGTACATGTATAAAAGTGAATTACACTCAGTGACGTTACGGGCAGCCAAATATGAAGTAGCAAATCTTGCTTAGTGGAGCCTTTACAAGTCTTCCGTGTCCAAAGGACAAAAATTGTGTAAAATCTGTGGTATTTTGTTAAAGCAGAGGACTCAATCTCATAGTGTCAAATCACAATGTGCCATTTATGGTGACATACTGTACAGCAGCTAAAAGGTATTCTTTGGAATACAGTAACAGACTACTCAGTATAAAGAGAACTGCAGGCCTACCAGTGTCACATTTGTTCTCACTGTTAGATGGCTGCTCGAGTAGAGTGTCCAAGGCTCTGCTGTAGTCCTCCAGAACCCAGTGAGCAATGCTCCGCAGGAACGGGTCCTCGTGGGCTGGAATCTGTAATATACAGACAATTACAATGTCTTATCTGGTTTCTGCAGTACTTTAATTATTACTAAAAGCTGGTGAGTCAAACAACACTGTTTAGTTGGATGTTCTACAGTTAAAATTTTTTTTTTAAAAAGCTGGTGGAGGCTGTGATGTGCTCAAACACCTGTTTGTCTTGTCCCAGTACATGTCTCCGGAGGATCTTTTTGTAGGTGGATGCTGTCTCGAACTCAGACTCATACAATCTGGAGATCACCAGGGCCAGCTGTAGATCCTGTAGTTTCTCTATGCATACCTGGAGAAAAATATAAAGCAAGCTATCACTTCTAAAGTTACAGCTTTCCTGTTTGTTTTTCGTTGTGAAACACAAAAGGAAAGAAGCCAAATAACCAAAGAAGATAATAGGTAGTTGAAATTGTTCTAGTTGCTCCCAACTGGTGAGGTGTGAGGTGCATTTCAATTAGACTACCTCCCATTCAGAGACTAAACAAAGTCAATGACAGCCCTTTGCCCGGGTGATGCTCATTTCCATAAAATGCTAGAGAAGCTCCTGTTACTCACACAGATGAAATAATGTGACTCATTGCTTCAGGGATTTTCTAAACAGAAATAACCTTGAAAGGAATAAAAGGTTAAGTAAACAAAATACCAGGAGCAGCTCTCTTTATATGGGAACAGAAAGATGGAGAGCTGTATATTTTCTATGGCTCAACACTACAAATAATCCATACAGAATATGCAAGTTTCTACTATACAGCACAAAAATTATGCAAATACATCTTCGTGAAATGAGGGCAGTACAGAGAGTGTACTGTAAAAGTGTAGTGCTGCTGGTTTATAAATGTGATGACACGCCGTTGAAAATTCTCATAAAAAAAGAAAAGACAGTAACACCCAAGAGTCAACTGCCAACATCAATAATTCTACAGTGTATTGTGCTAAAAGCTCTTGACTAAGACACCACTGTGGGAGTGTACTGAGCTCTTTTAATAATAAAAAAAGACAGAAACACTGGTGGTGAGGTCTGTTTTGCAAATGTGGTTTCACTGCTTTTTACCATCTCATCAAACACTGCCCTTGACTATGAATAGTTGGGAAAAAAAAAAGGCACAATTATAATGCCAAAGACTCGCTGCAAATCAAAATGAGCAGCACTTGACTTAACTCGTTCTGAAAGCAAGACTTCTAGCTTAGGTGTAGCAGAATGGCAAGTGGCACTTGCAGCTGAAGGAACAAGTGCTTCTTGCAAACACGGTGTCATGTCTATTTTCCACTTGCCTCCACAGCATCCTTAAGGGAGCCGGCTAGAAGGAAGAAGGCTGCAGAGTGCTGGAACCGCTGCTTTCCCAACAGAGAAAAGGCATTTTTCAGCGCGGCCTTCCTCCACCGGTCCTCACTGAAGTTGTTGCGAAAAAAGTCTGTCATTTTGGCATTCTTCTGAGACCTGAGAGCAGAAGAAGATTTTAGAATCAAACAACAACAAACTGGTGTCACAGATCTTCAGTAATCTAACTATGTGAATCTGTTTGCAGCTGGATTTCATATGATAAATCATGTTCTGCATACCTGTACAATCCCCAGACCACTGCCTTCTTTTTCAGTGCAAGATAAAATATAGCAGCATCCAAAGGATCATTGCTGCTCTGAAAAGAAGCCTTGGCAACCTGAAAAAATATAGGGGGAAAAAAACAAAACAAAATCATTCAGCTCATGCTTTCTTAGCCCACAGTATAAAGTCTTATCCACAGAACAAATTGCTGCTTTATGGATAATTTCAGGAATCAGCTCATACTCAGAAAAGCAACTCATGTATAAATGAAGTAGTCAATATGTAATACATGTGTAGAATTGTATGCGATTACAGAATCTTATTATTCTGAGCAAGCTTGTTCTGTTAGAAAAAGGAGACAATCCTGATAAAACTGGTTCTGTGTTGTGCTTGGAATCAGACCAACAATCCAAAACACAAAGATACTCTGAATATGACAAAGAAAAGCAGTAAATCCTGAATTAGAAATGTTTGAAGCAGACACATTTGGCACCGTTGCTTTAAAAGGCCTCCAACACCATCAGTTAAAAGTTTAGGAACACATAGAACTTATCGTGATACATGTCTTTGTCCGTTTTACCATCATTTCAAAAATAGTTACGGTTACAATAGTCATTTTTAATATTAATGACTATGCTGCATTTCTGATAAATATGACGTTATAAAATCAGCTTTTCTTTAAAAAAAACTATGTGTGTCCAAACTTTTTACTTGCAGTGTACAGTAATCACTTATCAGAATACTTGTTGATAGTTGGTAATTAATCTAGTGTGTAAGAACTGAGTACTGACAATTTTTCTGCTATGATAATTAAAAAGTGTCATTATTCGTCTCACCTTCTCAATACACCTGCGTAGCTTGTTTGTGCTTCGCAGCCACCAGCCCACACCCATAGAGCGCAGCTCAGGCCAGGTGGGCTCTCCCTTATGAAGGGCAGGTAGCATGTTCAGCAGCTCCTCCTCAGCTTCAGAGTGGAAGGCCCAGGCATAATGACATGTTGACAATCCTGCAGAAATGAAAATGAACAAGAACATTATGTAATGCTTTTAAAATTAATGCCTACCAACAACTACTCATGTTTATATAATAGAGACATAAGTCAGAAAACACAGGACCACAGTCAGTTTCATATGTTTAAAGCAATGACTTCCCTCTTATTGCTACAGTGTTGTACTGCTGCCCCCTAAGGAGTTCTTTGGGAACAGACATGGATAAAATGCCTTGCTCAAAGTGGCCGAGTGATGTGGAATAAAAGTTGGACGCTGTGCTGTGAATAATCAATTCTCTCTTAGCCAATCATGTAACTGACTGAGGATATCAATACATTTTTATTGTTATCTAACTAGTGTAGGACAGCAGATTTAAACACTCAGATCTACAACCAGAGGCAGATGGTGTAGGTTGTTGTTTAACTACTATAACAATTGAAAAAGAAGGATGGACTTTGGTTTGCAGTAATCCAAAATATCATTAAACACTCTGGTGGTGTTAAAAGTTATTTTTCAAACCTCACCCAGTATCTCACTGTGGGAAATGCCCTCTGGCATGACCAATCATTGATAGATGTGGTGTTAGTGGACCTTCTCTGATTGGTCATGCCTTAGGGCACTTCCAGTAATGAGATACCTCACTTAGTTTTCAGGGCACAAGGTTTACCACGATAGCTAACTTTTACTTTGTGCCTGTCTGACACTGTTTGCATGCGTTTCAATAAACAGTGGACAGCCGTGCATAAAGGTACTGCACTCTGGCACGGTACTTCTCAGATTAGCATGTGCAGCTTTATCAACATATGTGTCCTGCTGCCAGAGGAATATAGCGTAAATTAGTATGATGTGTTTGTCATACTAATTTATAGACTGACTTACTGACATCTCTGATTTAAAACAATAAACATTAATATATGAATACTGATTTAAATCCAGTGTACTGCACTGGACTGCAGTGGACCAAAGTGCTGTACAAAAGCAGCCAATGCCTCTAGAACTTTGGTCCTCTGCTCCCCAACCGGTCAAGGCAGATGGCCGTTTAACTTGAGCCTGGTTCTGCTGGAGGTTCTTCCCCTAGGGGGAGTTTTTCCTCTCCACTGTTTGCCTAGTGCTTGCTCAAGTTGATCTTGTTGGGCTACATGTGTTTCTTGTCTGTCTTGTGAAGCGCTTTGTAACATATGTTTAGAAAAGTGCTCTATAAATAAATTTATTATAATTATTATTATAGAAGCTGGCAAGTGATGTGGTAATATATGCTGATATATTTACAATTTAAACATAATTCTTTTACTGCGGCACATCAGCTGCTTGCCTTTAGTTTACTAAAAAACATCATCCAAGTGCTGGCAGCTTGACATTGTCTCACAGGACAGAAATGTCTAATCTCACTTTGCACTGGTTCATTTGAATCAACTTCCCACTTGTTTGTGCCTCTCCACCCACCTGTGCACGGAATAATAATAGAATATTTTTAATCGACGTGACAGCGGTCCTGTACAGTGTGTTGAATGTTGCAGTTGTTGCATGCTCTTTTGCATCAGCTATGACATTCCCCCAGTTTAAAACAGTTTGTAAACTACTATCCCACTGTACCTTGGCGTAGCAGCTGTGCTCGGTGCGCGGGAGGCATGGAGGTAGACAGGAAGGTATGCAGCCTAACGGCCAGCAAGAACTTCAGGCCACACTCATCTAGTGTCTCTCCACCTAGTAAATGATTGACAGAATCTTCTTCCTGATACTTGTCAAATTATTATTACATTATGTGTATCGACAACTTATCTAGTAGATCTCTATTAATTTGAAGAACCCTTTTCTAATTGTGTTTCGCTGCAGTACCTTTGCTCTTGTCCTGGCTGTCCTTGAGGTCTGTGCTTGTGGTAGCAATGGTATCAGCCAGCGCCATGAGGGACATCTGCTCCATACGAGTTAATCCAGGCAAACTGGAGTGGAGAAGGTGGCTGGAGAGAACCTGGGCATGTTCTGGACCAAAGTGGGTAGGACTGTACTGGGACAGATCAATAACCTACATACAGGGAATAAGACAGTGGGCAGTGTTTAAAACGGATTGTATTGCAATTATCATTTATAATACAGGGAGACAGAAAATTATGTTAAAAAGTACTGCGTCATACATGGATTCAAAATCAAACTAACATGATATTCTATGTACATTACCTATTCAAGTGTTTTCGTCCTCTATCTAGAAACATGAGGTTGAATTTTTTTATATGTAAGACAGAGGCATCACAGGCTTTGACTGGTCTATTGTTTATGACTGCTATATATAAAAAATGAACCTTGACACAATTATTCATGTCTTAGTCCTCCCTAGAATACAAGTAAAGCCCAAATGTATCCATCTACTCTTATTTATAGAAATCGTGTCTTCATTGTGAACAAGCAAACAGACACTGACCTTGTTCCCCGTTTCCTCTTTATCATTGTCCAAAGGGTCCAGGTCCACTATGCTGTTTGTATGGAAGAGCTCATCATAGGCATCTATGTGACTGGACCCATGTCCACTGTCTCCACTTACACTGCCCACTTTACCTATAAATAGGCACAAGGCAAAATTAAATTACAAAAGATCTGCATTTCACAAGGGACCCGAAGAAGAATCCTCTCCTCCGGAGGAGACAGACGATCAAATTAAAATACCAAGAGTAGGATTTATTTTTCTGAATAAATGTTTCTTTTGTCATTCTTTTCATTTTGTGTTCTCAGAGGCACAGTAAGGAAAAACTACAAGACCAAGAGTAAGAAACTATCATCAGTCCCTCATAGCTTGAGGCAAGGTGGCTACAAATTTGGTTTATTTTTCCACTGTACAGTAAATACCATTTCTCTGTTTTGGTTTGTGTACTAAATTAAATGTGTATCTGGATATATTTTTTATGTTTATGAAACTGACAGACTATACTGTGGCAAAGTTGCCATTTTCAATTCTTGTCAATTTTACACAGAGGGACATTTATCTAAAGTGTTTCCAAAAATGTTCCAAAAAAAGTTTCCACTCTGGGAAAGACTGTGAGAGGAAAGATATCAACAGCTTAAAAATAATGTTTCCTAACATAGAACTGCAAACTTTTATCATATATATGTTACATAATGTTATTAAAGGATTCAGAGAAACTGAAGAAAAATCTGTGTGCAAGAGAGAAGGCTGAGAACCAGTACTGAATGTCCTTGATCGTCAGGCCGTCAGAAAGCAATGCATCACAAAAAACAACAAACAAAATCTGCATTAGAAACCACCGCATAGGCTCAGGAACACCTCTGAAAACTTTGGATTACTTACATTACCATGGTTCTCTGAGTAACATGAGTGTTTCACATTGGGAACAGCTTTAGAGTGATGTTGCATTCTGCCAGCCAGGATTGGCTGGCAGAACTAAGCATCTCAGTGTGAAAGAGGGGAAAAATACCGACCACATCTGGAAATACTGACTCCTGTAATTTAATTAGCATTAATGACATGTAAATGCTTCAGCACCATGGGTCGCCGTTTCTGCTAAATCCATCAGTTCATGAGTCACTATTTTTGACTCTCGATGGGGTATTACTACTGGAGAGTGTAACTGTAAAAAATATTACCACTCCTTTTAGTAAGAATACTCCTTATGGTCCAGGCTCAAACTAATGTTTTGTGAAAGGTTAGTATTACCAGAACTCTCAGGGAATTGTACACCGAGAGCGAAGTGCCAAGTGACTGAGTTTGCACCTGTGTCATTGGGCAGTTAAGCTACATCCTGGAGAGACAGTTGGCTCAAGAAAATGTTGAAACGTAATAACAAGAAGGGGCTTTTGACTGTCAGTATGGTGTCAACAGCGTTTATAGAGGGTTCTCTCCCCTCTTTGACACTGACATGCTTAGTCTTAGTCAATCGTAGCTAGCAGAATGCAACTTCTGATGAGGCTGCACTGAAAGCATTCCTAATGTGAGACACAAAAATCAATGCTCTTAAAGAGAACCACAGTCATTTAACATAATTTGGCACTGCATCTACAAAACTCTCTTTGCAGAAACAGCCATATATAAACCAAAATCCATAAACACAGTTAACTTCTCTGGGCATGGCAAAGTGTAAAACTGTCCGGTAGCGTCATGTGTCTATATTTAAAATTCCATGCTTAATTCAGGCTGAAGGCGAGAAGGGTCATTCAGCTTGTTAACAGCAAGCAGTTCAAAAGTCAGCATTAGTGACTATGAAGAGTGCATAAGTGCACATGGCATGGCGTCAATCGATGAAGACACCATTATGGCTGTATAAGCTTAAGAAGGAACATAACTTGCCTCTCCCGACATCTCTTTAGGGAAGGCCTTGCTTATTTCAGCAAGACAATGGTAGACCGCATTCTGCAATATTACAACAGAATGGCCCCATAGTAAAAGAGTCTAAAAGATAAACTGAACAGTTTCACAAATCATTGCATTTTATGTTAAAATTGTGTTACTGTATACCCACCAGGTTTTGGTGATGTATCTTCATCAGCTGCTAGAAGAGCATACAGAGGTAAAGGAGGGATGGAGCTTATCTCTGTGTAGTCAGGAGTGGAGGTTTCTGATTTGCTGAACATTTTTGGGTCTCTGGCAGTGCTTCCTCCAGCGCTGATTGTTCGAGAGCGGAAACGTTTCCCGGGGTTGGTGGTACTGTCTTTAAGTGCCACAATTTCTCCAGCAATGCATTTCACCAGGTGGGAGAGGATGGCTTTGGCACGGTAAACCTACATATACAAATTATGTCAATCATTTATTTAGGCTAACACACAAAACTTTTGCAGTTCAGATAAAACTGAAAGGGGAAGAAGAAAAAAAAAAAAAAAAAAAAAAAAAAAAGAGATTACACTTATGTAGGTATGGGTAATAACTGACTTACCTTCCCTAGATCCATGAGCTCCAGTAACTGTACAGGATGGTACTGGGGAAGAGTGGGAAAAAGTTGGTGAGCTGCTTCAAAAAGACCAGAATCTTCCATCTCTATGGGCAGGTCATAAGCTGTTCTCTTCCCACTGAGTTTCTGAGCAAGGCTCATCATTGATCTCGTCAGGGCCTTTCTAGGAGGGGCCAGTGAAGACATGGGGACCCCAGGGCTGACACCCTCCTCCTGGCTCTGTCTGACAGCTGAGATTATGGAGGAGACACTGCTACTGATGTCTGTGTCTTGTGCAATGACAACATTAGGTTTGGGTGGTGCTGGTGGTTGCCACTGGGAGTACACATGCATTTCACAGTCCATGCCTACTACCAAGATGCCATCTCGCACCCACGAGAGAGACACTGGGATAGGTAATGAGCCTTCAACAGAGGACACCAGATCTACTGATCGAAGCAGAACTAGACGAGACAAGCTTTGGTCTTTAGTAGGATCAAATGACAGACCAAGCTCTGGAGGTTTCCCAGAGAGACGACCATACATATGAATCTTTGTTCCAATACCAACAGTCAGAACGTGTGATCCATCCTCTTGGGAAACCCAGTCCAAGTGAACCAGGCTCTTATTGGTAGAACCAAGACAGTTCTCATTAGGTAGTTGGAAGTCCATGTTACTTGTTGCTGCACTACTGATAACACCATAGTTAGCAGTGGGATCTGTGCTGTCCAGGACTATGATCTGCTCCAGAATCCACTTTGAACCACCAGTGGACTCGCACTGAAATATGCCAATGTGGACCAGTGGTTCTCTAGTGTTTAGTGGGTTCGGGCATAGAGTGAGTTTTGGGCTTTGCTGTACAGTAAGAGCTGGCGTCAGGTGGGTGTTGTAAGGGGAGGATGCCAGCGTAGGAGGAGAAGTCGAGGGTCTGTGAGAGTTTAGATGAGATTTGGTCTTCAGAGATGTATTTGGCGTCTGCCTATAGGCAACTGCAATCCGCCCAGGGTGACAGCAGCTGACCCCTATGGGGCGACCTGATATGCTAACTGCACTGCTGTTGGGAAGCCCCTCCTCCAAAAGAAGAGGCCACTCCTCCCACTGGTACACCAGGTTCTCCATAGTGCAGGGCTCTGATGCCCCAACATTACACCTCCAGAAGCGTACCTTTCCATCAGAACAGGAAGTAGCAAGGAGGTAAGGTACGCGGTCAGCAGGCAGAGAACAAGACGCACTCAAGTGACCTAGAAAACAAAATGACAATACAGTGTTATCCTGAAATTTTTCTACAGCATCTTAGTTCTAAAACTTGAATATGTTTCATGTAGAAAACTTGACATGTAAAATGGGATGCAGAACCTTTAGCTACTAAGCTCCTCTCCTGTGGAACCAGGGGGTTTTTCCTCTCCACTGTCACCTAGTGCTTGCTAAAGTGGAGTTGTTGGGTTTTCTATATAATTCTGTATACAGTTGTATTTTGTAAGGTCTTAAAGCTTAAACACTGTAAAGTGCCTTGAAATGGCGTTTGTTGTAGTTTGGCACTATATAAATTAAATTGAATTGAATTGTAAGTGCTTATTAAAACACAAATACAGTTTAAAAACCGTCTAGCATTGTATAGGACTAAAACAAACAAACAAAAAAAATTAGTCCATGGTCTTAAGAACTTTCATTTCCACTGTGACTATGAAAACAGTTTTGATTATAATACTAATAATACTTCCAACACTGCTATTTCTACCAGTATTGTCCGTTTAAGCAGATGTTTGTCTCTGCCTCTCCAACATAAAGTTTGTGAAGTTGTTTAATTTGAGTGAGTGTATATTCTCATTGTCCCTCACCTGCTGAGGGTGTAACACTAATGGCTTCCACCCCTTCTGGCAGAGCCATCTCTTGGCTGTATAAGCTGTGTGTTGTGAGGCTGAGGCGACAGGCACTCTGCAGATTGGAGGTGCAGGGTTTACTCTTCTGAGTTACAGGAGAACTGAATGTGTCAAAGTTAAACTGAGAGCTGTTCAAAGGAGAAGCTTTGGTCACGTCTTTCTCTGTCTCCTCTGTGGGGAGACAAACAAGAAAAGGAAATGTTGTTTAAAAAATAACTTATGATCACACATTAATCACATGAATGTGTGAGAAACAGCATTAGATTCATTTGTATTTCAAGAATCGATAAATATAGTTTTTCATTAGTATATGTACTACTGTACCACTTTCACCAAATATTTTTAAAAAATCTAATAATTCAGTTAGTTGTGGTGCTCAAAAACAGCAACTATTCCTACATTAGGCAATCCAAAAAGAAAATGTCAGAACTTTACAGCATGTGTTTGGTCACTAGGAAAATCTGTCCAGTTGGGTTGGATGATGAGCTAAATAACAGACAAACGGACTTGTTCAGAGGCAACTGTAGTTTCATACTTTGTTTTAGGTCTTTTGTTAAAAGTACCCACCCATGGTGACGGGTCGAGCAGCAAGATGGAGGTGCCACATGTGGAGGAGTGAGCGGCCTGTCGGGGTCAATTCGACCACCACCAGGAAAAAACGTGCTGAGAAAGTCAGCTCACCAGAGGCTGTACATATAAAAGAGTATTATGTAAGTAAAATATTCTACACAGATGCATTTCTATTTTACTGTAAAAAGGTCTTAAAACACCAAGATAGAAAAAAGTATGTACCAGTATGAGGAGAAAGAAGCGTTTCCTGTGTCCCATCTGTTCTCTCACTGCCAAGTATCAGGCCCTCCTCAAAAACATGGAGGAGCTGAGTCTCCTTCCCCTGCTGCAGAGTCAACAACAACAATTATTTAACCACATTCAGAGATTGAGCAAAGTGCTTTAACTGCTGTGGAATAAATACACAAACACACATTTCTGTTAATGTTCCACAAACAAGCAAAGATACACACACAAACTGCCTGAGGGATGAGAGAAGGTTTGTTGTACTGTTTTTTTATGGTTGACCTTTCACAGAGGTCTGCAGCTGAATGTTTCACGCTACAAATGAACAGGATACATTTCAACTACTACTTTTAAATATTGCAGTTATATGTTTTATTCCACGAAAATATCCTGTTTAAATATGTTTCATCTCATATGTGTACAGAGTCTCTCTACTGTTACACATAACAGAGTGAGAGCAAGAGCAAAGAAAATCTCCTTGAATACACTCATGTACACTTACAAAATCAGTGATGGCATCCAGCTCTATGATACATCCAGGTTTTGCTGTGGATTGCTGACTGATGATGTTGAACACCTCCCCAACATATTTCTGAAGAGAAGAAACAAACAACAAATAATATATTATCTCTGTAGATTTACACATTAACATTATACAGTTTTAATCTACAGTTTAATGTCTTTATATAAACACAATACATGTATTTTTTGCAATCCAAACATACAAACGGGACTGTAGTAAATAATTATTAACAGCATGACTGCACAAAGAAAATTTGATGTTTACATGCATGTAAGAATAAATATTCTTAGAAATGTACAATTAATAATATTGTTCATAAAAACTGCCACTTTAAATGTTACTTCTTGCTGGTTTTAACTCTGGTGAATCAGGTTAGAAGGGTCACTGCTATTTATAACTAGGGATGCACGGATCTGACTTTTTCAGTTCTGATATTAATACCAATACCTGGACCTTCTGTATTGGCCAATCCCCAATACTGATCTGATCCAATTGTTGAATTAATGACCTGTAAACCTCAACTTAGGTACAAGATTTAAGGCATCTTGTTTTTGGACTGATAGCACACACTGTAATTTGTTAGTTATAAATAAATTTGTTAGTAAATTAAATCAGTTTATATTTATATTTTATCTAACTTTATTTTATACCAATCCTGTGGCCTGTCATTTTGATGTGTCTGTGTCTTGCTGAGGTAATGCCAAGTCCCCACACATTCTACAGCGTGTCTGATCTTTTAGATCTTTTAAGTTTGTATGTAGGTTCCATGCTGTGGCCAACTACATAGGGACCATCACAACATGTCAAATTCACCCTAAAATTCAATGCGGCTTGACATTAACTTCACATTCTCTATACCCTGCGGAGTTTCTTGGAATGGTGTTTCGAGAATTCTGTTTGATGACTTACTGATATCTCAGGGTTGGAGAGCTCACTCAGGAGTTTCTTAGCTTCAATAACTGCCTGATACAGCCTGAGCGAGTGGCCATCACTTGCTACGAAGCAAGCGCTGGGAGAGTTACAGTATGCACCTAAAGAATTAAAGAAAAAAATAATAATTACATTTGTTACAAGAGCTTTTACGAATATTACAACCTAAAAAGAGACAAAACTAAAATAAAAAATAAAAAATAAACTAAAAAATAAAACTAAAAAACACTGAGGTACTGAGGTGTATTTGTCTGTTGCGATTCTCTGTTATCAAAGTCATGGTTATCCCAAAGATAAAGTACAGTTCAGCGGCAAGTAGGCTTACTTGAGATCTATGTAAAGGCATTAAATCATTAACATCAACTGTGGTTCGTTGTTTCACATGAGTCAAAGTGTAAATGGCGGTGAAAATGCCATTTATGTCAGGACATCCCTTCCCATCGCATTTAAAGTTGACAAGTGGTGCCAAAGACCACCTCTTCTGCCAAGAGATGGTTGTTCTAGTTGAACATTTCGGACATGTAATAGAAAGTCTTTAAGAACTTTAAGCAAGTCCAGTTACCACTGAATGGTATCTTTGGGATACAGTACATTCTCTTGGCACACTCTCTCCCAATTTTATTGTATAGCAATGCTAAGCAGTCACTAAAATTTAAAAGAACAGACAGAATAAAGTATCTAAAAACAATAAAAACATTCTCTCACCTAAACAGCTGCTGGGAATGAGTGTGGGCAGCCAGGCTACATTAGCAAACGCTGATGCATGGAGAGAATTAATGCGAGCTAGCTCGGAGACTCCACCCGACAAAGACAACGGGCCAACAGGGTCCACTCTCCATAAAATCAGCTCACTGTAGATTGCATTAGGATCCTGGGAAACCATACCCAGGGACACCCTGCTCGGCCGTGACCTACGGGTCAAAGATGGTGACTGAGAGAAGCCAGAGGAACAGGCCTCTGGAGGAGCCAGGATGCTGTCTACCTCTGGTGTCCTCAAGGCATTGTGGTGTGAGGTGGTGAGGAGGAGAGGGAGAAGTGAGTGACAGGCTAGGTCATTGAGGTGGAAGCGGTGGCCACAGAACCGTGACTTGTGAGAGACACTGAGCACAGTGGAGAAAGCAGAGTCCTCAGCAAAACTGACTGCCCACTGGTTGAGCGAGCCATCATCATGTTTGGAGATCATAAGGACATTTGGGGTGAAAATGCTTAGTCGAAGACTACTGCTGGGGGCAGCTTTTCCTTGACCTCTGTAGCTTATTAGAGCTGATTTGGTTTGAGGCAATGCGGTCCCAGGTGGTCGCTGTCTGCCATGTTGGATAGCAAGATCCACATTCTTGTTGCAGGCATACATAACAACACTGTGGCTCAGAGAGATTGCATCGCCTGCAGGGAATGCTACAGGGATACGCGACACAAATGACACCTGAGAGACAAGGAGAGACATCATAATAATAAAGTCAACAACAACAACAAAAAAAAAGCTTACAGTTCTAACCCAACTATTTCCTAAGCATTGTGAAACATATGTATGCTATAGGTACCACTGAATGTAATGAACCCATATTACAAAAATTCTCTATTAAAGAATTAAGTAAAAAATTATTTGGGATGTTAATTGAGTCGCTAAGACAGTGATTGAAACTTATAGACAGAGCTTACTTCACTTGTACCTTCTAATATAATAAAATTAAAAGTCAGATCCTGCCTGCTTCATCTGAATAAAGCAGTCAGGCTGAAACAACTTGAACATTAATGAAACTTGGGATTGTTTTAGTTGCCTTTCCCAAATGACTGCCACGTTATGAGATTCCCATTATTTCACTGCTAATAAAAATGCATCAAGAGACTTTTCAATTTCATATGAAGTCACACATAATTAGAAAATAATTCCAAAGGGTGAATGAGAAACCATTGGACTAGAAACTAGACCAATGCAGATGTCAAAATGATTCACAACCTTATTGGGATGATAAATCCCTTAGAAGCTCTTTTTGAATCACTTAAAAGACTGATTGAAGGTCTTAGGTGACCATACTGTTAATAATAATGTGAAAATATAATTCATACAAGATTTACTGTAGCTTCCCATCCTAACATGTTTGTGTCTTTGTATTTCATCAATCCTTTATTACAAATACCATACAAATTAAGAAAAAACAAGTGGTTTGTGCACAGGTAAAAGAGGGAGCGACTGAGTTTGTTCATAAATCATAAACATAATTAATTAGATAGTTAACAATATCTGATCATTTTAAATAAACACAAAATGTACCTGAGCTTGTCTGAACATTCCTGGGTGGTATTCATCTAACCAGTCCACATGCCAGACTAACAGAGAGCCGTCCATGGGATGAATACTGAACAACATGTCTGCTCCTTTATTCCACTCCTCTAGCAACACATCCACCTGGTGCTCCACTGCTGCCAGAGGAAGCTCCACAGCCTCAGGTCCTTGGGTGTCATTTGGCTTGCTACTATTATCTTCTTCATCAAAGTTATCCTCATCGTCAGGCTCTAGAAATCATAGTGCCAAAATGTAAATGCGAGAGATGCAATATTTCTAACTTTTACAACGGAAAGTCTAAATTTAGTTTTCTTTTGAAAACTGAGCTTCATATCATCAACACTCCAAATAAAGTCTTAATCCATGTCTTTTTTTACCTTCATGGGAACCTTCGTTCTGTTGCTCCAGGCTGCCTCTGAGCTGCTGTAGGAAGACTTCCATAGCTAAAGTGAAATGAAGCTCTTTGTTGTTGAGCCAGTGGACAGTAAAAGGACCTCCAGGTTCCTCGTCATCCACAGCACTCAAAGAGGAGATGGAAGGCAGCAGAGGAATGTCTGATAAAGACAATATATGATAAAGTGGGATGCCAACATCAGGGCAACAGGAGGGCAAATAGCAGACAATCAAATTAAATTAGATAAATTAGACAAACAAAAATAGCAAAATAACTTTTGTGAATATTGGTATTGTTGGAAGTATGCAAACAAAAAATAAAAAATTCAAACAGCAGTGCTCAATGCTTTCGCAGTAACTGTAGGAGCATTTCCTTCTCTTTAAAAGGGGTATTGCGCCATCTTTCAAATTCTTCACCACATTTTGAGAACTTGTTTATCAGAAACAAACTTCTAAGTCTCACCGGTGGCTGGGTTGATGCTTGCAGCAATGTGAAAGTGGCAGAGAGCATTGGCATGGGGCCTATTGGAGTTGCTCTTCTTGTGACTGTAGTGGCCGTGACTCTGCTGGTGAGGCAGGCAGCCAGTCACAGAGGGCTGGGGAACATCACGATACAAGGAGAAGTGCCACGGTTCTTGAAAATTAAACTGTGAAGAAAACATGAATTATTAAAATTAAAGCATTAATAAACAACATTTAATATTTTGTGACTTTTTTCTAATACAAAAAAATGGGTTGATAGTGGTTAGAAAAATGTTATTTCATGAATGTAGAATGCCATTTAAGCCAACTGCTCAAAGACCCAGAAAAAAGAAAATAGTAGCAGCTAACATGCAAGAGTGGCTGAGTTTAAAGGGAACTGAAATAAATCCTTAACCTACATTGTTATTTTAGTTATATAAATTGTATTTTTTTCATTTTTTAATTTCATTTTGCTGTGACGTGTGAACACCTGCTCATTAATGCTAACAACAAGCTACAATGTGGATCACAGCCATGACCTTAAAAGACAGAGCATCCTATTATAGTTCAAGGAGATTATTTAACATGGATTTACATTTCCTGATGATACGCAGCTTTACTGGTGTAGAATGAGTAATGTAATAGAACATTAAAGGTTCAGTGTCTAAGTGTTTTTGCAATATATGTGCTCATTAAATCTGCAAAAAAGTATTCTGTCAAAAATTAGGTAATATTACCATTTGAAGAAGTACAAGGCATGCAGAAGTGTACAAAGCAGACACATATACTTGTAAATGGGATCATATCAAAAGAGAAAAATGAGATCATTGGGGAAATCCCTTATCACCGTCTCCTCCAGAGGTTCTCAAACAGCATTCTTATCAAGAAAGTCTGGGTTTAATTAACTTCATTCATTTTGCAGGAAATCTTGTAGTGTACATCCCACCTGAGGCAATGTGGGGGTTTTAAAATTGTTTTAAATAGGGCTCTCTCAGTCCCATCCTCTTACATTCAGTTTTGGAGGGTTTTGGATAGACAAAAATACCTCAAACTAGTACCTGGGTCATTCAGCACAGTCAGAGTTTTAATGAATAATTCCACACATGTACTCTTACAGATGTAGCTCTAGGCACAGCAGAGAAATTCACATACCTATTTTTCCTGTAATTCCATGTGCCTTGAGCACTGTGAGAGCCAGTAAGCATTTAAATGTCCACATTAAAATGGATTTAAATTTTAAGTTTGGGGGGCTCCAGTAACTAGGTTGTCATCAACAAACAAGGTCAAAAAGACCATGACAAAGGTGAGCTAGCAGGTTCAAAACAGAAAAACAACTATTAAAAGTCAAAGTTAGAACTTTAAAATGTTGCACACAAAAAGGAGGCCAATCTCCAAGTCAGATGCTCTTCTTAAGTCATACAAAGTGTTGAAAAACAGCTTCTTGTCTAATAGCCAATTAATTTTTTCTTTTGACTCGACTAAGCTTCTGTTTTTTTCTGCTTTCTCAGTCTCTCTGTGCTCAGCGGTTTCCTATTGTGATACATTGGAAGTGATAACAAGCACAAAGTGATAAAAACACAAAGTCTGGTTCCTATTTTGGGGACATGTATGCCATTTATTTTTCACTACAAAGACAATTTCAGCTTTTTGCATTTCAGAACCAAAATAGAGGATATTTTTACTGTGCTCCAGCTTTACAAATCATACGTTCTTTTCAAAACAAGTGCTGAACCCAGCAAGCACTTCTTTGACAAAAGTGCTTTTGTACCTGTACATTTGTGTTGATGGTAACAGATCATATTCTCTATGAAGAGGACGTGATAAATCAGTGAGGATTACTTGACCTTTCCTCATCACTTTGGACTAACAAAGCAGTTATCATGCTGTTTACCTACAATCAAACTAGAAGTATTAGCAATCTTATGTTAGTCCTTAATAGCTAGAGACAGTGAGAAATAACAGGCAATTATAATGAAGTCAGAATGTGTTTTTAATTAAAGGTATAAGAGAATGAGCATCTTTCTACCTCCATCAAGTCCTCACAGTCCACACATGAAATATAACTATTTAACCCTTGTATGTAAATAACTCCTGTGACAATTTGATATTAATAACTGCCCCTTGATATTGTTTTACCACTTTGATAAAGTCACCACTGATGGTTATTGGTTGGTGTATATTTCTCCTTGGGATAAAATAAAAATATATTTTTTTGTTTTTCTCTGTATTTAGTTGAGCAAAAGTGCAAATTTAACATAGAAAACATCAGATTAATTTATATGCAAAGTAAATAAGACTCTTTGGGGTCACTGGGTGCCACTGGGGGAGAACACTGCAGAGATAGTTACCTAGTCGTACATACAGCGGTGATTAAAAGTTTGTGACCCTTTGGAATATGCTCTGTGTCTGTATAAATATGACGTGAACTGTAATCAGACATTTATTTAGTTTAATAATAAAGGTGTATTTGTTTATTTATTTATTGTGGAATGATCAAATCTTAAATATTCTGTTCAATCTTAGCTTGGTGATCAATCTTAAATTTAGATTCCCTTCATCCAGTTAGAGGACTTTTGTTAATGTCATGATACAGAATTTGAGTAAAAAACAAATCTCAAACTGTAAACAAAGTGGGAACTAAATGATATTAAACCCACTTACTTCCTGTGCTGTATTTCCTTGTGTCTTCCCATCAATGGTGTGTTTCCCAGACGTTCCAGTGCATTTGAGTGCATCACTTTGTTGGTCAGAAGCATAGTTGTCATGGTGACCAGACAGGAGGCTGTCACCCGGCAACAGTGTTTCAGCCCAGAGCCGACACACGCTGTCCTTACAACAGGTGAGCAGAACATTACACACTGCACCCCTGTTTTACAAGAGGAAGCAAAAGAGAAGAAGGAAAAGAAAGGTTAATGGGAGGTTTGCAGTGGCTATTAAACTTCATTAAATGTCAGTAATTATGTTAATCCTCAAGTGGAAATTTATTCCAAAGGAGATGCCCTGGAAAAGTACTAGAGACTGAAAAAGACACTGGAGAACGTGCAAAGTGAAGACCAAAGTGGTCCTTGTGGTAGTGGGAACACTTTGTACTGTGAACCCAAAGCTTAAAAGTGGTTCAAACCGATCCCAGGAACAACGACAAAACTCTCTGTTCTGAAGGGTGCAGTGTGAAGTACAGCTATATACAACAGCAAGTCAATTGCCATTAGCAATGTACTAACAAAGGACAGCGTATCCGAAGGCTAGTGTAGTATGATACTGCAATACTTCCCAGTGACTAATCTGTTTTATATTTGTAAGAGCTCCTTTATTTTCCTTGAACCCACTCTATTCCGCCCAGTAATACTGGATGTCTACGGTAAATAAACAGAAAAAGAGATACTACCTGTCTTTCCAGCAAAACTGGGGTAAACAGGTTATGTCACCTGAGTATTGTTTCTAGCATTACTGAGCCACCCTCTTTGTTGTATCGGGCTGGGTCAAAAATGTTGACAAAATAAATTAATCACTGTTGCATGTTGCCTTGACAGTGTCCATACCGTGGCATGTACTTGCTGGTTTTCCTCCATGAGAAACCAGTAACAGAGCGGGGATGAGCCAGGTAGACAAAGGAGAAGGCCAGCTCTCCCTGGACACTGACACTGGGTTCTGGAGGTGTGAAGAGTCTGGAAACACTTGACTTCCACTTACTGGTGCTGTACCATACCTTTACTAGGCAGTCATCCTAAACAGGAGAAACAAAGAAATCACACTGTAGGGTGTTCCAATGCAGGTTAAAGCAGGTATCAATGGTTATAGTTTGTCTGACATTGTTTGACCTTAACACTGTGAATCAACAAGGCAAATATGACTTGCATACACAAGTCATTAAAATCCATATAGGTTTAGCAGGTCCTCAAAAGCCACTCACCTGACCAGCAGTGGCAAAAAATTCACCATCAGGGGAGAACTTCATTAAATTGACAGCAGAGGCTGTGCTGCAGACAGATTTAAATTACATGAATTTCAATAATACACTACAGACTCTAACCAGTTCAGTCTGTAAATATAGGACATATACTATGCAATGATAATTAACATTTCTGTTAAATACTTCCTTTAAATATAATTAAAGTAACAAAGGCAGTCAACATCTTATGCTGTGCACATCTCAGTTCTTACTTGCTCTGCCAGATGCACCTCCAGGCAGAATGAGAGTCTCCTATGCTCATCTCCTCTGTCTGTTTTCCTTTTTCTTCGTCTTCATCTTTAACTCCATTAACATTAGACCACAGCTGAAGACTACTAGAGCCCGTTAAGAGAGTGGTGCCTGGATACACAAAAACAAAACAGATACCACCCATGTCTTATATCACATACATGCAAAAAGCTTTTTTGAGGACATAATTGTTAATTTTTATATTTCTATGCTACATTAAGACAAAACTACTGTATCGATCAAAGTACCTGTGGGGTGCCAGGCCAGGTTCCGTACCATAGACTGCAATGCAAATTGACCAGTCTTCTGCCATTGGCATTCCAATTTCTGTACAGAAATAGGACGCACACAATTTAAACCAAAACATTAATGTAAAAAAAAAAAAATAGCATAGCTATGTTCACTTGCAAAACAGAAAATAAAACTGAAGCTGCTATCATGTATCTGATAAGGTCACATGTGCCTGATGGAACTTCTGCAATGAAAGAGGCACTGAGCTGTGTGCGTAAAATCTTTCCTATCCATGTGACTAACTGTGACATACTGTAGCAAACCTGAGGCTTCTGCACCGACTGACAGGCAGTTGCAATAACTTTAAGACATCATACAATATTTTAGTAACTATGTGCATTTGTGTTTCGAATTATTTTCCCAGTTGACGTTCTCATAGCTTTGGAGGAACAATATTTTGCTCTGCTTCAAATATCAACAGAGCGTGTCCTGATAGAGAATCTTTCAGGATAATGTGAGTTCATGCATGCTTACAATAACTAGAAGATAATGCAGGCTACTCACTGTCAGTGATGTGTCTTTTTGATCTGGTTGCCAAACTGGCTCAAACACACACACAATGCTTCCATAGGAAGCTGCAATCTGTCAGTTTAAAGAGAAAAGGCAGCACATTAGATAAAGACATACTCAATTTTTAAGAAAATATATTTTTTATATCAAAGATTGTATTTTAATAATCATAATTTTATTTTAATTCAATTTCAAAATATGCCAACAGTTAGCATTTTATTGTCGTACATTGACTGGATGAAGGCAAATACTAAGCTTAATAAAGTGCAGACACTGAATAATACAAGCTGTGTCTCCGATGACACAAAATGCTGACTATGACAGAATGAACATTGTGAAGGACTGAGGTCTATGTGCAAATGTGAATAAATAATGGGACATAGGTACACATGCAAATACAGTAATATTCAATAACAAACAGTCCACATTTAAACAAATTCTAGTGAAGAGACACACATTTATGCTGTGAAAAAAAAAAAAAAAAAGCAGCATGCTGCAGGTCTAGCCCAGGGAGTAACGTAATCAAGTCAACATATGGTAGGCCTGTTCTGCAAGTAGCAAAAACAAATGTGAGCTATAAAACACTTATTTACGTTTTCTTATTAAAAGTGACACACAAATGCTTCAGTGAAACTGTTTTAACTTGACCTGAAATGGCATAATGTTTTAGCCAGCTGAAAGTAACAGGTACTCTTTTTAAAAGCTGATTTAATGTCACTGCCTTCTGATCTTAGTGGAGGCCACACTTTGTCCTGTCTCTATAGTGTTTCTTTGCATGTATTTGTTTTTAAAAGTATTATGACCTGATTCAAGTCACTGATTTTTTTTTCTGCTTAAAAAAAATAAAATAATAATAATAATAATAATAATAATAATAATAATAATAATAATAATAATAATAATAATAATAACTTTATGACATTTTGGAAATTTCAAATTACACGTTTAATATAATGTCTTTGAAAATAAATGGTAATGGATCATTCATGTTTTCAGAATGCATATGAAGTAATACAACACTTATTCAACAATACTTTAATGCTGTTTACATTAATAGCCTTGCAAAAAATCAGTGTGGAGATGGGCACTGAGGTGGACCTGGCTAGTATACCAGCTGAGCATGCTTAAAAAGATGCTCAACCATGCTGTGGGCATGTGAGGTTAGTTGTGGCCCAACTGAATTAGATTAAACAGCACATGATGGGACTCATTAAGCACTGGGTTAGCATTTTTCTACATTTGAATTAAATCAGTCAGCTCTCAGTCTGCTGGTTTAACAGGGCTAAAACCATTCACAACTGAAATAAACCCAGATTACAGAGATACTAAGGCTCCTAATGAAAACTTCTGCCTTTAATGGTCTGATAAGTTTCTGAAAATGAACCAGTCATTCTCTCTTTATATGTTGTCTATGATTGGGATTAACAGAGGGTCAACTGATTGTGACAGCATGGTGTTTGGGCAAATTGTTTCACTTCCACATTTCAGTTTCTCAAAAACTTAAAACTGAAAGCTTGTGAATTTTGGACTTTACTCATAACATTAATTCATAACTTCGAGCCTGTCCTGAAAAAAAAAAAAAACACTGTACACTATTAACTTAAACGATTCCTTTATCCAACATAAAGTGATTGCTTCCCTTGTTATGGGTTAGGGTTACATACTACTAGTACAGATACTCTATTACTTCTATTTAAAAAAATGTTGGAAAAAAAATTGTTTTTATAGTATAGTATTTTAGGAATGTCCAGGTTTGTGCATTAGCCTAAGAACCCAATAAAATAATAAGAGCACCTATCCATTATTCTTACCTGTCCACCCTGCAGTGAACAGTCAACACAGCCAACCTGGATGTTGCCATGTTTGGCCCCTGGGATGATTTGCAGCCGCTCAAAGTCACTGCCCAAAATCACCACATCACAGCCCGATGCATAGGCCTATATAACGGGAAAAGAAAAAAACAAGAAGAGAAAATAGATGAAGAAGACAGTCAGATCTCTCCAAAAGGAACTGCAGGAGGGGTCATTTCATGACTCCATGACTCCATGAACTGACCCTGCATGCAACCTTTGATGCATCAAATATGCCAACACTTGACAGTTCTGGGGTAAAAGCATAAGATAAGATTAGAATTTCACAATCTATTTCTGTGGCACTCAGGACAGGAGATGTTCACATGAGCTGTGATTCACTGTGACTGTACCTCCTTCACAAAGGACACAAAGACGGGAATAGTTCTATTGATCCACTCTCTAAATAATATGGGGAGAGTTGGCTTCAAGATCAAAAAGTACACAGGCAGTCAGAGATACAACCTTTGGTATTTCAGTCATGCAACAAAACCCTAAACCCTAAAAAAAGAAGCCATTTTGCATTATTAAGCATGGTCTAGAATTACACAGCAATTAGCACAACTAACACAACAACATAACATACATTACAGCAAAGCAAGTTAAGCCTGCACTGAGATGTGAGACAACAGACCAAACAAACCCATAATATCATTGCTTTTCAGTGATTATATTCATTTCCACCAATCAAGTCTCCGACAGATTTATTGCCATTCTGTCCTC
Organism: Anabas testudineus; assembly: GCF_900324465.2. Lineage (NCBI taxonomy): Eukaryota > Metazoa > Chordata > Actinopteri > Anabantiformes > Anabantidae > Anabas > Anabas testudineus. The sequence continues at coordinate 16,805,947 of NC_046618.1, forward strand.
GGTCAGTTGTCCCTAAAATTGGTAGAAATTCTAAATATTGATGCAAAATGTGTCAATATTTTAGGTGACTGTTGATTTACACAAAATTAAACCTAACCACAGCCTATTCCATAAGTAGACAAATGTGTTTAAACTAAATTATATCCCTTATCTGTTATGATGCTTCCAAGTTGATAAAAGGAAACATTTGAGCCAGTACATTACTTCTGTATTATTATTTTGAGCTTTTTATGCAGCTCCACAGGCTGTTTCGCATTTGATAGAGCTATGCTCCTACATAATATGATTTTATTTACTTGTTAAGTAGAGTATGCTTAATTATTAACAGCAGTATGTTTCATTGGAAAAACTCTGTAACAGGAAAAAAAAACATTATACTCATGATGATTTTGAAAGCATTCCTCTCTATTAATATAAAATCCCCTGTCCTACATTCTGATGTCCTATTACAAGTGGATCTTCTTTCACAGAAGACATTTAGAAAGTCTTTCTAGGAATAGTTGACGTGTAGAAACATTGATGGCGTAGTTGTTTCAGTTTCAGGCTCCTGCCATGATGCATGCTGGTTTACTACCAAACTGCCCTGACTTACTGGGACACTTAAATAGAACTGAGGCATCTTGAACATTAGTAACATCTGTACTTTTCTTATTACAGTGTTTCCAAATGTCTCCTGTAAAAAAAAAAAAGGCCTTTTGTCCTAATACAATGTCCTCTACACTCAGACTTCAAGTGTTAACTAGATCAAGATGTCTTGTGACAGGACTGCCATGATGGCTGGTCCATTTATTTTATGTGACAGTTCTCATTTTTAGGGAGCATTAGAATAGACTATGTTTTGCTTGCAGGGTCACATGTTATTAATAGAACTGTGCTTAAATGTGTGCTTTCTTTAAAGACAGATGACCGGTGATTCAAATTTGATTTGGATGCTTAAAGATTGTTCACATCAATATCTTATCCAGTTGCTAATGGCTAGGTAAACAGGACCATCACTTCAACTTAATTCTTGGTCTACATAGCAACACTGTCATTCCTTAAGTCTTCTTGGTGTCAGTTCTTTTTAGATAGTGTACAAAATCATAAACAAGTAAATTAAGAAAAATCTCTTGAGCTTTACCACAGATCAATTTGGCAACCCCCTAAGAATCACAACTCCTAAATGGCTGGGAGGGGAATATTTTCACAGCTTGAAATATCTTACCGTGAATGGCACATTGTTGAAACTCCCCACAGAGAAACAATTGTCCCCAGGGTTGACAGCCCCTGTGAGGACTTGATGGAGATTCATGACTCTTGTTTATAGTCCTTTTGTGTTCCTTTCTCACAACACCCTCCCACTCCAGGTGAGATTCATGGGAAACCATAGGAAGGATATGTTCATCTTTGTCTGCAGTGTGCAATTTCACTTCAGTCTCTGTTCCAACATGCTGTTAGGAAGAGATGGAGGGAGAGACAAAATATGTAAACAGAATGTGTTGGTTCTATAAACATCAGGTCTAGAGGACATTACTCGATGTTTACTTCACACTAATTTAACAGTAAGAACTTCATTTGGTGCAACTGTCTCTGTTGCACTAATATTTGCTAATTTAATAACTCATTTAACTAGTTAGATTAGGTGTAGAACTAAAACTACATGATGGGAGCTTGGTTTACAAAATATACCAATGATATTGTGATGCATTAAAATGAATCCCTGAGCTCTGCCCCTTCATCACAAAACAACATGTAATTTTGTGCATCGGCTGTTTTACAGGTTATCAGAGTTCTTTCACTGCAAACGAAATGCAGTCAGTTTGATTACTAACAAACTAGTTAGCATGAGTAGGAACTGGAATGACCACCAAGATGGACAGAAGCTACATGGGTAAATATGGGGGAGGGCTGTCAGGGAGTCAATGAAATGGGACCTTGGTCAAGCAAGGTGATGTAGCTGATGCATCTGGTGGCAAGAAATAAGAAATTATTGTCATGAATGCGAAGTTGTTCATAGCTGACACTGTATATCTAAGTGTTTAAATCAATTCAGTTTAAACTGAACATTTCAAATGTTTTACAATTTCTACAGAGGTGTAGTGGCAGAGCTATGTTACAGTTATTGAACACAGATCAGATGACACGAAGTAATAGTTAGTGAAAGAAATAGGCTAAAACACTTGTGAAACTAAAATGCCCCTCCTGTGTGCTGGCAGTAAAAGCCTGTTCAATAGAAACCATCATAAAAAGCTGAGAGCAGGTGTCAGTAAAGCCAAGTGGGTCACCTCAGTGCGGGGTTATACCTTACTACAGCACAGCAAGCCCGGGTAATACACTTTGTTTGGTGTCAACTTGTCTTTTAAATTTTGCTGCAGATACGGGAAGAGGCAATTGAGGAATCCAACACGTACAGAGGAGATCGACCCTTATGAAATGTTTGACAGTCTTACTGATACACAGCTAACTTTCTGTTATATTAGCTGCTAGCAAGACTTTGGCTCAGCGTGGAGGCTGTCATTTAAACAAAATATCTGTATATTGTAAAACATTTAAATGTTAAAGCTTGGCTTACATCACAACACTGACATTACTGTCCGATTATTAGTTGTTTTTGTTTTTTTGTGGAAAATTTTTGTGAAACTAACTTAACGTACATGTTTCCTATGACTCCTCACGTGATAACGTATCACACGCCAGCACATTAAAATATAAAAATATTTACTCACTGTGGTTGTGTCACCCGTTCACATAAAACTAATAATTACTTATATGACTCAAGGACTTTAATTAGGCACCTTATACGTTAGCTACCGGTTTCCAGTTCCTCGAATCATGACGCTAACTTAGCTGTCAAGTTTAGCTAGCCATTTGCAGTTTATGAAATAAACACCATAGCACGACCAGTGTTAGATAAACTAATTAGCTAACTTGCGTGACTTACCTTGTGCTGCTACTTTACTGCTTTACTTGCCCTCCTGTGCTGCAGATATTACCCCTCACAGCTGCTCTCTTGGTGAATGTAGCTCTCTAACGTTAACTGCTAAATGTTACAGATGCGGTCTCTTCACTTAGCTAGCGTTAGCATGTGCTAGCTTCTGTAGCTCTCCTTCAGCAAGCTGCTGCAAAGCTAGCTGTAGATCAGATGTGGCTCATATTTAGAGCCCGACAGCCTCTCTGCTTGAAAAGACGAGTAATTATCTATTTCTTAAAATACCAACCTTACGCAGGAGCCAGCCTCTCCCCTAGGTTTGCAGATACAACGCTTTAGAGGAAGCTTTTCCTTATGTTGAAGATGTGTCATGATAGTGACTGTTTCGCTGCGGTGCATTCTGGTCCTTGTAGTTCGGTTTTCTCAGCTGGGCGAGGGGGTGTTTCTTGCATCAAGTCGCAATACGATGCATTACGAGCTCTCCTTTATAAATCCATGATCACACCTGCTCACATTAAAGAAAACACAGTAAAGTAACATAATATTTCCAGTGGAGATTAACGTGTTTAGGTCCTTCACCGACACGTCTACAGGCAAATACAGCAGAGCGATCATTACAAGAATACGTCATTACAGCTCCATCTATAATAAATATAATAAATATACTCTAACTAGGTTAATCCCACCAAAGTTTGCAACTTCTTTTTCTAGGACCCAGGCCTAAAAGTGCAGACAGAACAAAACGACATGATATTATTTCATTATGACTGGAAGATTAATTCAATAAAATACATTAGTAGCCTAGAGATAGGAGAGAAGTAAAAATGCACTAATAAGTCAAACGACTCTGAAACAGTGCCCAGAGATGTCTTAATTGTTTTTCATTATGTAAAATGCTAATGTGTAAAGTAAATATTGCCAAAGTTGTCAGCAGAAATGTAGCAGAGTGGCATACAAAATAGCATAAATGGATAAAACAGTCAAGTGGAGTATGCTACCTCCAAATTATACTTTTATATTATAGATTTGGCTTGTTACAGTCTCAACCCTTTTCTGTATTATTACTTTCATCTTTTGTAGCTTCCATAGTTTTGTAGTAAACATCTACCCTAGGTGTGGCTGTGCTGAACCTTGTTTACACTGTGTGAATGAAGTCATTGCTCAAGTGACCTGTCTTGCTCAAATAAAGGTTTTAAATGTCAAAATATAGAGAAATGTTGTTTCTGCACCAAAGAATGGTGTAAATAGCAATTTACTACGGCATGTTTGCAATGATCATTAACCCCATGCACGAGTGTCAAGATGAGCCACCAGCATCTGTGAAGTAAGCAAACCCAGATCCGTGGAGACTAACACAAGAAGGCACTGAAGACAACACTACCATAACTGCAGTCATGCTGGGTCTAATTATTAGCCTGATTTTTTAATAATGTGCTTTGAATAAAATTTCTGCTTCTTGTTGTGATTATAATCAAGTATTTATGTTCTGTGTCTCTGATTTAAACTCTAGACACAAAAGTCTTCTTTTACAAATATTTCACATTACAACTAATTTGTTCAAAAGTAATATGATGAATGGTTGTTGTGAAAGTCTTTCACAATGGTTGTTATGAAGCAGGTTTATGTCTTGCAAAGAGAAGATTCCTTCATTTCCATGTGGAATTCAATTAACTCATTACAAACACAGTTTTCACTAACATATTGCTAAATTTCCACTGCAATGGATAAAAAAACTGTTTAATAGTGGATGTTAGGCTCCTGGTGGCTTCAAAGTCAATTAAAGCATGTTGAGATAAACAGGAAAGGCATGCTCTATAAATAATTAAATCAGCTGACAAGTCAGTGACATTGGGGAAGGTTGGAGACATTTATTGTCATGGCAGTAGGAGGGTGGTGATGATGAAACAGTTGACTTCCCATGAGGAAATAGGTCATAGCATAATTAAAGATGTTCATAATATAACTGTGCTAAATATTACATTGCTTTTCACTTCTGGCACTCACATATGTGGACACTGTCTCACTGGCAGCTACATTTATTTCTACCAGATGTAAAAATGGCATATTCTTACAAACCAGATTGTGCAAACACATGCACATCTACACACATGTATCATTCATCAGGATATAACAGTGTCACCCCATCTTGTTTTACCATTTCAGTTTTCCACCAGTGGGTTTGACTTTAAGCATTCACAAAGGAAATAAAAGAGAATTTGTTCACAGGCTATCTTTATTCCACAGTGTATGAAGGATACTGCTTTTCAGTGTGATTTTAAATTCTCTGACTTTTTGTAAGTATACCTAGTTCTTTGCCAGCCAAAGTTTCTTTTTAGTTCAGACACGTAAAAATACTCTGTTCTTCTGTTTGAAACTGAAGAACCATTGCAAAGTTTAGTTTAAGTTATGTGCAAAAAAATCCTTCTGTGCCTTAAAATGGTCTAAATGACAATAACCACAGGAATCAAATAACTAAAAGCATGAAAAGGTTTTACATTTATAGTCAGGATCATGGACTCTTTACCTAAGCTGTTAGAAGAGAGAACTAGAAGAGTTAGAAGAGGAGCTAAAATATCTCTCTGCGTATCTAAAATATATTTGGCAGCTCTGAAAACCTATAACATTGTTAATGTTGAAATACTTGCTGTTTAATTCAATGGTTGTTATCTATTTATCTATCTATCTATCTGTGTGTGTAGAAAGATAAATAGATAGAAGAAGTTGCACACATCAAAAAAATCCTGTGCAGACCCCCTGTGCTACAGAACACAGAACACAGTGCTGTAGTTTCATATACTATGGCCAGTTGGTGATATAGTCCATAGCCCAGGAGACCATGCTTTGGTCCACCTCTGCTTGCTCTATTTTATCCCTCAACAGTTACGGCTGTGCATTATTGCTGGCACTGGAGTCCAAGAATATAATCCTCATAGTGCTGCCTGTTCTTTCAAGGTGAGAGAGGGATCTGTGCAGGTAGATGACAGTGTCATTCACAATGCATGATTGGTAGGCAAACTGCAAAGGGTCTTCATCACATGGGTTGTTAGGGCCACCACTCTGTACTCCAGCCATTTGGACCTGCTGTTTTCCGTGCCTGGATTCTCTGCAGCTCCTTTCTCACCTGGACCACTGAAATCAACAGGTGGGCATGAGAAGACGTGGTTGACCTGAGAGGGGTTTGGGGCAGATGGGAATGCTGGAGGTGAGTGGGTGAACTGAGGATTGGAGTCAGTGTCACATTTGTTAAAAAACATATTCAGTACCTCCCCCAGCTAGACACTATTCACAGCTCCCAATTCAATTCCCTCAAGAACTGTTTTATTTAAGAATAATATTTATTTTTAGCTTTTGACTTTTGTGGCTAACTGTCTGAATACAATTTATAGTATTCAGCACATTATATCTCATGCTTTATTCTGTGTACTGGAGATCTGTTTAATATTCCCTTTTATTTTCTATTGCTCACATGCAACATTTCTTGTGCCTCTGCTGCTACTTTACTTTGTGCAATCAATAACATTGATATTTTATCTCTTTAAAATGAAGAATTGGCAAAAGCAATCAGCAAATAACTTCCTGCTTATTAGCTTATCGATTTGTGGAGTGCATATTAATTATATTTTAACTTTGTCTGTAGAAAAAACGAATTTAAAGAACACAATAACAAAGAACAGCATTTTGCATATTTTGCATAGTAAATTTGAGACACAAGAGGGCAGTATTGAAACATACAAAGATCTATGGTAGAGGCTGTCCTAACCATCCATGCCTTGCAATTTAACCTCACTGTCTAAACTCACACTTGCTGCATTATCCTATTGTTACATATGAAATTAGCACCACATCGTAAATACAAAATACTGGTAAAAGCGTACAAACCGCTGGTCTGCTCAGTTTTAACAATCATGTAAAATTTCTTTTCAAATTACACCAACATAAATGTTGATCAAGTTTGAGTCACGCTCCAGATAACATGAACCGAGCCTCGCTTGCTTTGGAAGGTTGAATCAGTCCGTCCTAATGCATAATCCATGAGTTTTTATTTTTCCCTTGAAATGTGAGTTGCCTCTTTGAAGTGCTTTGTGGTATTATTATACTGTGGTTTGACGAGTAATAATGTTGATGTCTTGTATGAGCTGTAATTACTGGATCTGAAGGTAGGAGGGCCAAAGCCAAAATGGGCTTGAAGTTTTCAGTGTGGCCGTGCTTTGATGTTTCATGGGCAGGGGCAAGCCAGTTTTTCCACAGGAGAAAATACCCACAAGTTACTGAACTTTGACTTATAGACAGGAGCATGAGGGATTAACCATAATGAAGGGAAATAAAACAACCGTTCTTTTGGAGACACTAGCCATTTAGCATTTGGCTCCGGTGCAAAAAGATAAAGTCTCATCTCAGAGTAACTAATTGAAACACTTTCACTATCAACTTTCATTTTGGTGTATATGTGTAAAACTGCACTGAGAAGGATAATGGGCTTTGTTTGCACTTAGTAAACCAGACCAGCTGCACTGCACTGCACGATAATATTGTTTTTATTGGTGCCATCTCTGGCAGACTCTCTGTTTGTAATCCACTGGCTCTTCCTCCACTGTACTATCATTTCAACACTGTCCTTCATTTCTGCGTGATGCAGTGACCTGAGTGAAAGTGTCCTTGGCCGTGAATGTTGAGTCAACTGTAGGTGTGTGTGTGTGTTTTTGGCTGTCAGCACGTGTGACAGGGCCTGCGTACATCAGCGTACTCATCCATCTGTTCGTGTGTGCATGGGAACATGTGTGCGTCATTGCAGGAGGTGTCTATGAGTGTTTGTCCTGTGTGTTCGTGTTGCTCTTGAACAGAGTCTCATCCTGCAGAAGTGACTGTGAAAGTATGGGAACAGACATTAGCGTTGGAGGGAGAGAGGTTAACAGGCAGGCGGCAGGATATCCCATCACATTAGGAGTGCTCCTGCACCCACTTCCTTAAACTCTTCCCAGCAGCTGGATCCAGGAAAAGGTCGGCAGGGGTCAAGCAGGCTCCTCCCTCTGTTATTATCCCCCCATCACCTGCCGTCTTCTCTATGCTGACAACAGAACTTTCTCTTCTGTCTCTTCACCCTTTACTCTTGACACCAGCTTCAGCTCTTTATGGCCCTGACCCATTTTCCTTTTCTCCTTGTCTGACTCTGCCTTTATGATTTTCACATCTATTTTTCCTCTCCATCTGTTCCCCAGCTCTCTTCCCTTTCTCGGCTTTTCACTTGTATCTTTTTGCTCTTTTGTTTGCCTCCATCCAACTCTCAGTTTCCCTCATTTCATTTTCTCTCACAGAGACAGAGAACTCTGGGGTCCCTCTCTCTGAGATTTTTTTTTGTTGAGTCTGCAGCTGATCTCTAGATTGCAACAGTGATACTATAAACCGAGTGCTGCTTTCACAGACACACTAGAGATTGAACCAAATTTTTTTTCACAGGAGGATCTCTGGCGGGTTTTTAGCAAAAGAGGAGAGGTCTGGCTGTGTACTGTGAGCCTGAGAGCTCAGACTAATGTGTGTCAAAAATACAGCTAAAATCTGGGGCAAGTGGTAATGCAATATAGATGTTATGTCATCATGAATATTTGATGACACACAACAATGTACTGTAATAGAATAATGTATGGGTATTGACTAAACTGAGCAACAGAGGTGCTAATTTGATGTCTTTATGTTCAGTGTGGTGTGAATTTAAAGTGAAGTCTTTCAGCTTGTCTTGGCAAGCGGCGTCATCTCCTTTCACTTGGTTCACTTTTCAAATAGCACTTCAATATTTTAGCACAGCGGTTCAATATTTTAGCTAAAGCTCTATCTGGAACTACCCCACTCGACGCTGAAATGACTGATTTGCATCTTAATTTTCAGATTTGAAATTCATAAAGTTGTGTACATATATTCTTTATGCTGTAGAGCGTCCCTTGATTTAAGCACTAAGATGCTTAGTGGTTCACGAGCGTACAAGCTGTATTTTTCCTGTGTGTTTTGACTTTCTTTGAGCTCGGGTCTCTTTATCATCAAATGCTTTGGTATCATTCTTTCTCTGGCTGCCTCCTCCTGTCTGAGGAAACGTGGAGTGAACTTGCTTAATGAGGAGACAAGAATATTTTCACATGATTTAAAGAGAGATCACAAAGCAGACGTCCAGAACACACTCTCTCAAACAACACACACCTGATAACAAGTGGAGAGACACTGGAGACGACCAACAATTCTTTCTATATTCTGCCATGAAAAACTAAACCCCCATGTATATAACTCATGTCCAAATTCAGCAGTTCTGAAATAGATTCAGTTACAGACTTATTTTGACATTGACACGGACATGAACTCTACAATTCATTTTTATACTGCCTTCACTAAAATATAAATGTAACTATCGAGTCTAGAAACCAGTCCACTCCCACCTTAAAAATCAAATCACCTTTGGAGGCTTCAATGCTATACATCTTCTACAACATCGAATTAGCTGTTAGCAGTAAAATGTGCAATCTGGTATTTAGTGGAAATGACCAAATGTTGACTTATGGCTATTGAATATACCTGCAGTGTCTCTAGTTGGGTCATTATCTTCTGGCTATTATCTCTGTCTGATTTATGCCGCTTGTGCCGACCCTCACCCACAGTAACCTACATTCACTTTCATCTCACCCATCAATCATTTAGGAGTTCAAAGCCAAGGTCTGTCTGTGGAAGAATGCTGGGGGCTTGATCATAATGACATTAATCCTCCAAAGGTAGCATAAAAAATTGGCCAATATTATGTATCTAAATGCGGTTTCATTGTACCACTGTGGATAAAACAGAATACAAAACAATACATTAAGACATAATAAGCAGAAAGCAGATTGTTTTGACACTCATCTTCAGTAAGTAATATTGAGGGCACTAAGTTCAAATACTGTATTTATGTTCAAAGCCAAACTCCAATTTTAACCAATTCTTTCCCCTCTTACTATTACATGGACCCCCCCCCCCCCCCCCCCCAAAAAAAAACACAATTCAACAGAAGCAACACCAGAACAGAAAATATGAATGACTCCAACAACCACAGCAGAGCTGATTGCAGCTCAGCAGCGTTAGACAGACACACAGGCAAATGGGATGGAGAAGGAAAGACAGAGAAATATCCTGCACTGAAAAATGGATGAGCACTATGGGTGTGTAAGGGAGGCTGGATGATTTATTCAGCACTGACTATGTACATGTCACTAAACCTGCTGCAATGTCCACATCCAGCTGCCCAGGTGGAGTTAAAGCTGGAGATCAGGGATTTGAATCTGGATCAATTGTCCCGAGATGAAGATCAAAATAATAAAATGCAATGTCATGGGAACATCTGCTTCACTTTGTATGCTCCTGGTGTTCTACCAAGTGATACCGTGCTCTGCAGCATCAGTTCCTCATAAAATCAATTCCACTCAACACCTGATATGCATTTGTAGGCGCAACAAGGTACAATGTACTTCCATGGTGTGTACACAAATAACTTGCTTGCTCATGTAGACAGAACAAGGTGAGAAAGGTCGTGTATAAATGTGTGATATAACTTTTCAAATAGACACACCCTCAAAATGTGCCTTTCCTGATACATTTGGGACAAAATAAGTGTGAAGTCTCTTCGTCATGTTACATTTCTTACAAGTAAACCCAGTACAAGGAGAACTAGTATCTGCAGAAACTGTATCTTAACTGATATACAACACACTGATCATTGGATATAAACTGACATGTGGGCAGAAAACAGAGAAGCAGGGTGAAACTGAACTCAGGAGTTGCAGGGAGTGAGGACTTGTCTGACCTGTACTTTCCACAGTTTGTCCAGCATGAAGCTGTGACTGGCTGTGGTTGAGAGAACAACAGAAATAAGAATAAGAAATGAGAGCCAGGCCATCAAAAACCAGACCAAACAACAACAAGAAAACAATTAAACACATGAATTATCAGCACACAGAGCGATAGCACACATCCTCACACCCTGCAGCTTTAAACTACACAGCATTGGAGCGCTAACATATCCAAACAGGCACATGTACAAGAAAAATATGTGTATATGTGATGCTTTTATGTAGTGCATTGCAAAATAGATGTGCATGGAGCTATGTTGTTGTCTTCCAAAAGGTTTGGGGTACACAGGTTGTTAGCAAAACTGACAATTTACACCTCCCCCATTGTTCAAGTTTGTTTAGTGCATGAGTTTAAACAAAAAATACAGAAGACTATAAACTTAAGAAAGAAAATCAAAGCCAGATTTTGTTTTTTTTCATGGCAGCAAATAATGTAGAAACCAGGGCAAAGAGACAGGGGCGTATGACATGCAACAAACCACGGTCAGTAGGACCTGGGGCTGTTGCAGACATCTTAACCACCTCAACACCAAACGCATCAGTACTTAGGGTAAGTTTCCATTTCAATCTAATTGAAAGGGAAAACCTCTCTTAATCTTCTCATTCTGATCACAGAAATAAACAAATGAATAAATAAAGTCGACACTCTGGCTGCTTGGTTATGTGATGAACCAGTTTGTTTACCTGAACCCTCCACTTCATTTGAAACTGACATCCACAACCTTTTTCTCTCTCTTTCAGACCTCATCAACAGCATGACGTCCATTTGTGAGGTAGCTGGAGGGCGGGGGTGGCTACACAAGCACTGAGTCTGACGCACACACATACACACACACACACACACACACACACACACACACACACACACACACACACACACACACACACACACACACACACACACACACACAGAGTCCCATCTGAGTTTCTAAAGACTATGCTCTCTAACTGTCACTCCTAGTTACAGACCTATCATGCAGAAATGCTGACTTATTCATGGCTTTCATGCAAACCTGGATGCACAGAGGAAACTGAAGCTGGCTGGGGCGAGGCGCGGCCAGCTTCAGCTTGTGTGTGTGTGTGTGTGCATGGTCTGTACTTTGCTTACTGTACCCTACTCAGCCATGCTTTACATCATTTTGCAATTACAGGTCATACACACACCATACAGCACAATATATGCTAAGACATGTAGACACCCCGGGGCTTAAACTTAGAGCAATTTCCTAATGAGGCTTTTAATAGATGTTGCTACTGTTGACTTTATATTGATGACAGGACAGAAATATATTTTCTGCAGGGAGTAGGGGAGAATACATTTTACCACTGTTTTAAATCATCAGCATACAACCATCATCATTGCAGGAATATTAAGGGATAGTAGCTAAGAGCATAGCCTACAGATAACAACGTCTGTTGGTATAGAAACTCCTAGATAATCAAATGGAGCAGGATACTGTCAGGGGCCAATATGCAGCAATGATGTAAATCAATGGCAGCATGTTAACTATAATTTGTAATAATGAAGCATCATTAAAATTGAAGTTAAAACAGCTACAGTATAAGTTGTACATACCTGTAGAAAAGTTCCACAGCAACTAGTCTTCTCTGAATCCAAATCACTTACCAAAAACCTTTTGCAAACAGCAGCGCTGCTTAAATAGAGAGTACTCCTAGAGTAAAAAAAGAAAGTTAAACAATTATGTCAACTTGAATTTTCCTGGAGACCAATTAAAATGGTGTGAAAGAGCAATTTACCAGTTGGATGGTGCTAAAAATGTGAATGCTCTTCCTGTGACACTGGGATTCTTATTTCCTGTAATTCTCGCTGTTGTCTTCTAATTGTCATAATACGGAGCATCGGAAACTGTTTTCTGTGTGTATATACAGTATCATTAATGCATCTACAGATCAGTGTGTGTGAGGGATCTTCACCGCACGGAATTCATAACTAGGGCATGTGACTGTCACTTGCAGGGTTTTCTTATAATATGTTCCAGGTTCCTCTTACATCCGCAGGTATAGTAAAGTATACACATAGGTGTTGATATGTGCACACACACACATCCATGCATCTGTTAGTGACAGCTCCCTGCTTGACTGTCAGGCAACTAATGATCATTATTCAGCTGCTCAGGGGCAAATATTACATTATTCTGTCTTTTCTTTTTCTTTTTTGTTTCCTGTCTGAGATCCTGTCATCCAGGATCTATTGAATCTTCTCTTTTAAGTGTTTGACAGTTACCTCACAAAGAATGAATATCTGATGCACAGTAAACATACACTCACAAATGTCCATACCAAACACGCAAGCTGGCGTTAACAGTTTATTTTGCATGTATAACTAGTATAAATCTATAGTTTCATTATGATGGTACATTATAATGTAAATTCAAAAAACTAACAAACAGAAAACTAACTACTTCAATACTGAAAATATGAGTTTCTATAGTGGACTACAGAGCCAGATTAGCATCTGGACAGATCAACGAGCTATCCGCAGCTTTATCATCCACACCAGCGTCAAACTAATGCATATATGTTTTAGAATCTCTATATATATAATATATGTACATATTAGTCCAGTTTGAATATTGAATGAACCTCCGCTACAAAAACACTCAAGGGTTTCGAAGTGAAAAATGTACAGCGACAAAAGCTAAATAATTTCCCTCTATCAAGCCTAAGTGCCTCAAATACAGCTGGGACACCTGTGTGGACTGTTGAGCATAATTGCCCCACCGTGGTGAACACATTTTCCTGTTCTCTGTGCAGGCTGTACAGTTTTTTTCTGTATTTTACGGCCTCCATGTGTGATGATTTTTTTGTGTAAACATTTAGCAGTGCTTATAAATCACATGATCACATTTTTTTTTTAATTTATTTTACATTGTACCTCTGTTTTCTGCTTGTGGAAGTGCTGCAGACTCCTAACACAGCGTACTGAATCTGGACGGTGTTTCCGAAAAACAACCGTATCACTTTCAGGGCTGCAGCTGTTTACCAGTGTTCGACTAGATCCTTGTAATCCCCACTTTCCTGTCTGTTTTTAGCATTATCCACATGCGAACATCAATTACAAGACAACAGAAACGACAGAATGCAATGTTTGCGATGAATGCAAATGCAGCTGCTGTGCTCCCAGATGCCACGTTTGGAAAGGTTCGTCAATCAGCACTTAGTTACCAACATATTTAACATGTAACATGTACTTGTTTACTCTTTTTCCACTTTACACCCCTTTGGGAGAATAAAATTCTACACTGGCTATTAAAGTACCAAGAGGAGAGCTAGCAGACAGATTTAGTGATTGGCCTGCAACAGTACAGTGGCAGTTACCACTGTAAATGGGCTCAGTTCCTTTCTCAGCTGTCCGTATGATCCACAGGTGAACAGCAGCCATTAGGACTTCAGCAGCAGCAGCAGTGGCAGTTTTAACAAATGACGCTCCTTCAGTGGTCCAGTCGTAAACCACACAGGTCAGCAGGCTTCAAATAGACATCCTATCACCTACATCATTTTGTGTTCTGGAGGCACACTTTGTGTGACTCTGGCCGGCTGAGACCCCAAACCCGGACGAATGCACAAAAACACACTACAGGCTGTCGCTGTGGCTTATTACGTCGTGAATGAAAGCTGGTGATGTGTACGGCTCATTGAGTTTAAAATGGTGGATATTTACTGTTATTATGGACATTGCTTACAGTACAATTCTGATGTCAGCTGATATTTATGATGAGCTTAATTTGCACGATCTGAGTATATGTTCCACAAATGTGTGTTGTTCTCTCGCTGTGTGTGGGGTGCATGTGAGGGTAGATGTACCTTAATTTTATGGGACTTTACTCTTATATAATATAACCCATTTTACTTCACAGTTACTTTTCAGATACACGTTTTAAACACAAAACACTGTAAGCGGTTAAACCCACGTGAGATCTTAACAGTTTCATTAGACAGACCTTTCCTCTTTAACTACGATTATGAATGCAACTGTTTTTCCTTTAATAAAGGCTCTGATTACTTCTTCCACAGCTGGTGTGATGTGACAGTTTTAAGTGACAGGAGAAAGACAAAGAAGAGAGATGAAGTGTCAGAGGCTCAGGAAATTGATGCATGTTGTTGCAAAGTTTTTAATGCGACACACTGTTTAGACAAAGGTGAGTGCAACTTCTTTAGTGTCTTTTCAGGCCAGCAAAAGGGTGTGGATTAGCTGGAGGACACGAGTTGAAGCCAGTAAAATGAGCAGAAGACGTTTGTGACCCCGGGAAGGTAATATACTAGATTATGTTCCCGGGGTTGGAGAGGTGACAGGCTTCTGTAGTCTAGTCAGTAGAAGAAAAACGCTTGAACATGGAGCTGAGCTGAGTCCCTGAAGCATCTGTGGTGCGTGCCTGCTGTCTGTCCCAGTGCAGGATGTAGCAGTAGCTCTATTCCAACCCTCTCTCCTTCAGACACGGAGTCGTAAAGCGCCGGGGAAAAGATAAGCGAGATAACCTCTCACACAAGCATATTTCTAGAATAACTGGTGTGTATCTTGACATTATTGAGCTCGAATTATACCCTGCTCTCCTCCCACTCTTAGCAACACTTGCACTTCAAAGTGTGCGTGTGAGTGAGTGAGTGAGCATGTGAAATTGAGAGAAATTAAAGAACATAAAGATGGAGTCGGAGTGTGTGAAATACAGAATGGCTGCACCTTGTTTGTTGTGGTTATATTCTTGCTGAATTTTTACGACTTTTGATGTTAGATCAAAATGTTTTTTTTTTTTTAAGTTTCGTGTATGGTATCTATAATGACTCACCTGCGTGTGTCAACAACACACAGTAAAATTCAAACACATCTCTCACACAGAATTTTAATGATCTCGCACAAGCCTGCTGTTCATTATACTGTAAAATGAGCTGTATGATATATGATTGCGCTGCATGCAGTTAATTGCTAAGGAAGTGCTCGTATTTGCATATACCTCAACCACACTTTAACTGTAGCCTGTTCATAATAAGATATAGTTAAACTAACAGGATCCAAATCTGTTGCAGCTAATGACAAGCGAAACAACACAGTGATTATGTTCCCTCCCGCACGTGCACAACCCTGGATGGTGGTTCGGTCGCACGACGACAAATGAGTTTGGTTTTTTAATGCAAATGAAATGATAACACATGAGGAAATTGCTGGCAGGCATGAGCACACTGGTTTACATTATAGAACAACAGTATAGTGTTTGGCATCGGGCCTGTGGAGGCAGCACCGTTCTGAGCTGTTGCAGTAACAAGACAGCAATAGTGGCTGACAGGCCACTACTCAGGAGCACAATTACACACACAGTCCATACTGTACACTGACACGCACACACACACACACACACACACACACACACACACACACACACACATACTGTTGCTGCTTTCACAGGTGGCCTCTTATTATATAATGATAAGCCCAAAGCTTTAGTCACATAATGTCCCTCCGGAGCTTATACTATATATCTATGTATGATCTAGGTGTTGTGTGCACACTATAATATAATGTATGCTTGTGTTTCAGAGCATGTGAAAGCAGTTATGTTTGCATTTTGTGATAGGTTTGCACTTTCAACGTGTCCAATTGATGTTGGTTTTGGCTTGATTTAGGGTAAGGGAAGTGTGTTTGCGTGTGTCTTAGAGCAGGAGCATGTGGAGCATGCATGTGATATCAGATTGGAACTTAAATGCAGCATAAATCTAAGCAGCAACTTTCTGATCTTTGCTGCTGTTGTCACACTTTATCTAATGGCCTCTCTTATGAGACTGGGGTCAAGTAAAGTGAGGACCCATTTGTAAAAATCCAGTGATTGTTAGGCAAAGGTTTAATGTGTGTGTGTGTGTGTGTGTGTGTGTGTGTGTGTGTGCCAGCCTGGGAACAGGAGGGACCACCAGGGAAAGAGGGGCGGTTCTGAGACAAGAGACAAGAAACAAGAGAGGCTTTGAACCTGTACCTAACGCAACAAACGCACAAGGCGAGGCAATGCGGGTGGGATGAAGGAAGACCTTCATCTTTATTGTGTCTTCAAAATGACCAGTGGCACTTTGCATGACACAACTAGCAGATGAGACTGCGCCGCTACAAAATGCCAATTAATCTTATTTAAATTTCAACAAACGTTTTAACATGATTCCTTTTTTCCCCCTCCTCGCGCTCAGGCTCTCCATCCACAACGCGCATTCTTCTGAAATGCCGCCGCGTAAAAATAGAAATACAGTTGTCCATAACTGGCACCCATTGACACAATAGCTCCCGTTCCAGAGACGTAGCTCCTCCCTGTGTATGTGTGAGAGAGCGTGTGTGTGTGTGTGTGTGTGTGTGTAGCGGGTGGGTGACAGCTGGGCTCGCTGCGCTGCGCTCCAGTCTGGTAAGAAGCTTCATCTCCAAATAGGATGAGCGTCGGCTTTTTGTGGAAGGGGCTGTGTTCAGTGCCGTAGCTAGTGCCGGGACACCCGCTTGGTTCCGATCGTTCAGTTTACCTGAGGGCAGTCGAGTTTTTTCTCTCCAGTGTGGATTTCCGATGGATATTCCGATTTGAAGAGGTGTGATTTGAGCGCGGCATGTAACAAAAAACAGGAGCGCATGAGAAAAGTAGCGCTCGTTATTGTCATTCTGAAACGAGCCCCGTCTGAACTGCTTCAAGAGCCCGTTTCTCATGGATTATTAAAAAGACAGAGCTGTATAACCACTCCGATGCAAAGCCATTCCATGAGCTGAAGGTAAGATTTATTTGTTTATTTAAAACTTTAAGTGCGCTTAAAGCCTGCACCAGTCATTTCCAGCCCCGGAGGCTCGTTTTCTGAGCAGCCAGGCTGCCGGGGCGACAAGTGCAGGAGCTTCCCACGGTTATGTTGGCAACTTCGGGACATTTATTGCATTTCTATAATATTTTGAAAGTTACATTCATCTCAAAGTGCATAATATTCAATTCAAGTGAGGTGTGAGATGCTCGCCTGCAAAACAACAGGCAACATTGTGCCGATACGGTCGCACCACAATTTCGTGCGTAATCCACGCACTGTTCTCCCGTTTATAACACGGTTCAGCACTCCTGAGTCTAAACCCAAGTAAAACAATGTCAGTGACAATCCGAGCAGCAGCCACACGCACAGTAAATAAGAAATGTGCTTCTCAGATTGTGTGTGTGGGAACTTAATGGACTCGGACCGACAGTTGCTCCCTTGGTTTCCCGGCTGACGGTGATTTTTTTTTCTTCTTCACCTCACTGAGTCTGTAAAAATGTCACAAAACTATAACTGCAAAGCCACCAGTTGTAGATTTGAAATATAAAAAGAAAAGAAATGCAGATATTTTACGAGGCCAGTAACACTTTCATGCCCGAGTTGTTCTGAAACCGCAGAAACACTGAAGAGCTCGCTCCGTTATTATTATTGTGCATGATGGGATTTTTATTTGGCAATTTGTACATGGATCCAAATCCTGAGTTAGAGCCGCACTTTATATATAAACTAATGATTTATCCCGTGTTTACAATCATAACTTCTATTTAAGTTATTTATGTAAAACTCTATTAGGACACCAACACATATTTTTGGTGATTTTATATATTTTACTTGCAGATTTGTACTTTTCTAAAGTGATTTACTCCGCAGACTGAGACATTTTCCCCTTCTATCTTGCTCACACATACACACACACACACACACACACACACACACACACACACACACACACACACACACACACACACACACACACACACACACACACTGACTAGGGCGTGCTTAGGGATTTCAAGCTACCAGGAGGTGGAGTGGTCACTATTGCTGTAGTCCAAAAGATCAATCAAATGTTAGGAACTCTTACCAGGAAACAAAATTGCACCTGTCTGTGAAGTAGATTTGCAATTAAATGAAGTAGTGCTGCATATTATTTCTTTAACAAGCTGAGAGAGGAGATAGAGGCCTCACAAACCACATCCAGCAGCTTGACTGCCAACACCCAGTCACTCCCAGTGGTTTCCCTCTCCTCTCCTCTCCTCTCCTCTCCTCTCCTCTCCTCTCCTCTCCTCTCCACTCCACTGCTCTCCTATGCTTTCCTCTCCTCTCCTCTCCCCCCAGATTGCCCCAGAGGCACTGGGAAGCTGAAGAAGCAACTCAAACTGTAGGTTATAGATTAGTAAGTGTGTAAGGGTGATGATAGAAATTGGCAATCTAAGACTCCAGCAAAGTGTGCCTCCCCTCAGCTGATTTCCAGCAGCATCACATGGTGTTTTGGAAACATAATTCTAGTATCCGACTTAAAAAAAAGAAAAAGAAAAAGGATAGAATGACTTCATCCCAACTCTGAAAGGAAAAGGTGTCATGTTTCATCTGTTTTCTCTGAAATCACTGGAAATATTTAGTGCTCTCGTGTGTTGCTTGTGTTTTCATCTGTGACCTTATGCGTTTTGGAGTCCGTATGCATAATGTGCTGGGGATTACACATACTGTAGATCCTGAGTGTGAAACACCAGAATGTTTTAACGTTTTACCACTGCTCCTTCTACAACATTAGCCTCAAGGCATTTAAATGTCCTGGGGGCATTTTTTGGAAATGTTGCATGGGCTGTAAATCCCATCACACCACAAACCAGAGTGCTAATCCTGCTATTAACACTTTATACACTATGACATGTTCTAGCGGTGATACATGAATTAGAGCATGATTACCTTTGTGACAGCAGCGCGCCTGTTCTCTTCCTGAAGAGGCAGAATGGAGCCGAGTGTCCAGACTTGCTGCTTGTATGTGGAGAAATACTCTGTGGAGCGTTTGATCCGCAGATCCCCTAACAATAGCGATGGGGATGGCATTGTGTGTGACCGATGGGCATTTGTCACACTGTAATGTGTGTGTGTGTGTGTGTGAGTATGTGAGAACTACGAAGAGAGAGAGAGAGAAAAAGAGAGAGTGAGTTTATCTTTTCCAGTTAAGGACAGATGCAGATGCAGCCTGAATACAGCAGATCTGAATAATTGATAAATGGCTGTGCCCCTGTTCAAATGAATTGGCCTTCTATTATAAACACCGAGACCAGTCTGCTGTTGTTAACCATTGGTCCCCATTCAGTCAGTGTCAATACCCAGCATTCAATAGTGTGTGTATTTATGCATATTTTATAAAAGTAATGTTTTATTGATGCATGTCCTTGGTGTGTGGGCTGCTTTTTTAACAATTAGAGTGCGAGGAAGCATCAAACCTCATTCACTCATCTGAATGTGATTTATTGATGCTTAACCCATTTTCCAGATTACACATCTTTCGAAATTGCTGCTGCATCAATTACACTGCCTTTAATGCTCCACATGCTCCAGTAGTGGAACATTTTAAAAAGAAAAGGATAATCAGGAGTTAGTGTGTGCGCGTGTTCTAGCACGCTTTGTGTCAGAAATACAGGTCAGCGCATTCAAAGACGCTTGTGTTTTAATGGAGCTGTCGATCACAGATGTTACACGTTACATTTGCTGATTTGAGCTAGACTGAGAAATTGGCTCTCTGCTGAGGTTCAGTGGGAGTCTGTTGTGATTCAGAAAGTGAAAAAAAGGAACGTGAAGATATTTTGACCTCGTCTAACAAATTACACAAGTCCTTTTCTTTATAAACATTTTTCTACTTAACCTTCTGCTGCTCCATCTCTCTTATTTACTTGGTCTTCTTGACCAAGTGAAGCTGAAGCCATTATTTGATAAATGCCTCTCATTTTATCTGAGAAAACACACTCAGTGATATTATAGAGGATAAGTGGAGATGCGGACGGACCCACGTCTACGTTTCAGTTTATCTTCTTTGTTTATGTTTTGTTTTTGATATGTGTCAACAGTTTATTTGCTCACTACCCCTCCATCCTTTTTTGGTCAAGTTGGAACATATCACCCGCCCTTTATACAAGAGATGATAGATGACATTCATTGTAATCTAGGGAACTAGTACGTTTCATTGTGCAGCATGGTCCAGTGTTTACATGGCATGGCTCATTAAAAATGTAATCACTTGCTAATCACTTGCTTCAGCTTGTTTCCTCTGTCTTTCACACACATGCATGGATGTATGGAGTTCCAGTTTCCAAGATTTGACAGTGTTGTTCTCCCACTACGCTTTAACACTTCCATCTGCCTATAAAGAACTCTACAGTGCATCCTTTAAATCAACTGTCCATGTGTTAAACACTATTCATACTTGTTATATTAGCATAATTGATTGAGTGCGTTGTCTGTGCCAGGAAAGCCAAAGGCATGAAGGGCCACGGAAAAGGTTTATTTTGGGCTGGGTGCCGCAAGTCAGCCGCAGAATTGGCTGAATGTCTGTTGGTGTTTTGGCTGTTGGTCCTTGGCAAAGCTTTGTTGTTAGAAATTAAGTGAATTAGAAAGTGATAGCTAGCCAATCTAGAAGAAGATTGTTGAAGAGCCAAACTTTGCCAGGGGCGTGCCAAATGAAAATGCATCCACTGTTAAAAACAATGGGTTCTCTTCATAGAAATTGTCTATTTTAAATACTTAGTACTGTATATGTGATATTAACATGCTGTAATACCCTTGTCACAGCTTAGTTTGCCTGTCATTATTAAATTGAAATGGAAAGGAAATGCATTTGCAGGGATAATCCAAAAGCAGCAGGGCTTTGTGTGATTGCCTGGGAGATGGATGAATGACTGGCCTTGAAAAGAGCCGAGTCTTGTACCACAGATCAGATGTGGTACATCATGATACACAGAGAAAAAAATATGATGTCCCAGTTTCCATCCTGCTGTTGTGCTTTTACAGGTGAAAGCCGCCAGCTGTGAGTCACTGAGACAGCCACAGTCTGTTAAGACTCATTAGGGCCACATCCGCTGCTGTGGCTGTGGTTATTTCTGCGGTTAGTTTGCTTGTTGGCAGCCAATAAGGAGGTGTGTGTCATATGGATGTTGAGCATCAGGAAAAGTCTGCCACCCCTTTGTTTGCTCTTTTAACTCTGCCTGCGACACACAGTTTTGCTGTGTCCGGGTGAGGATAAGTCAAGCCCCTTTCTATTTTCTGCGTGTATAATACCATAAAGCACTGAGGGTGGCTAATGGTGTGTGTGTCGGTCAGGGCTGGGTGTGTATGCGCGTGATTGTGTGATGGGGTGTAAGGGGGGGATTTGTGTGTGTACTTTCTGCGACTACGTGTGCATGTTTGCGTGGTGTTGTTCGAGTGCATCTGTCCCTCCTCCCCAGACCCCAGCGATTGGCACTGCATCTCTCATCTATTAATCATAGAGAGCGCTTGCTCTCTCATTCCGTTGCCATAGTTTCAGGACCTCAGACAGTGTTGGGGTGCCTGGCTGCCTAGAGAGACCAGAAGTGAGAGGAGGAGGAGGAGGAGGAGGAGGAGAGGAGGAAAGGAAAGAGGTGTGACTATGGAGGATAGGAAATGATATAAACAGTGTAGCTAGGGAAAGGTGGAACAATTGAAACAGAGCAGAGGAGGAAAGAGGGGAAGTGATTGAAAGAGCAATGGCAGGCTAACACACCAAGCAGGCCCTCATACAGTGCATAAGTGTGCTTGAAGAACCAAAATGGATTCCATTTTTATCTCAGCAGTGAACCCTCTATCTCCTTCTGTGTGTGCATGCTTTGAGTCTCTCTCACACAAACAGTATGTAGAAACTATCTATTTCTCTTTGCTTTTTGTTTTTTTTTCTATAGAGAGCAGAAGAATATTTTCACAGTAGGTGTCCTCTTGTCAATAGCGCGCTCTTTGGGCTGGTGCATCTCCAGTATGTTACAGTACATTGAATGCCTGTTATTTCACCTTGCTTTACAAAGGAAAAGCCTTCCACTAAGCTGAGGTGGAAGAGGGGCTACGGCCTCCTGTTTCATGCTTCGTTGGCTGTTTTGATGCTAAATCATGCTGAATTCAATGATAGATTGGATATGGAAATTTCCAAGGCAGGCAGTACCTCTTGCGATCAAGCCTTGTCTTTCCGTGTATGTCTATGTGAATGTATATATCTCTTTGTGTTTCCCTCTTTCTTCCTTTTCCTATCCTGCTTTTCTTTCTATCTACCTTCACCCACATTTAGAGGTTCTTTTCCGCTGTGCAGAATGAAACACTGAACGTACGCTTTTACTTTCAGAGAAGCAGCTCTTGTTTTGGCTGTAGGCTTTGCACCTCCCATATGACCTCATAATCTCATTTGGGTCTTTTAATGGCTAACTATGCACTAATGTGGTGGTTGTATTATCGCCTTGTCTCATCACATCATACCCCGCTAGTGAGCATTTCCAATGGGAGCTTTTGGAGGGCAGGCATACCAGCAGCACTGTAATCATGGGATTCTCAGCACACACACAACCATCTTTCATTCAAACGCAAGTACACAATTACACATAAAGCCGCTCATGCACACACACACACACACACACACACACACACACAAAAACACATGCAAGTACATACAAATTCTCGCACCAGGGCAATTTCTTTCATGTCAGTAAGGGGGAAACGAATAAATAAAGCTTGTCATTGTTACAGCGGTGCACACAGTAAGTGCCAATGGGCAAGAACTCAAGAATACCTGATTTTGGAGCACACTGTGTAATCCTCCCTTCACCATGTATGGACTTTCTGCAGGGGAATTACCATTAGGGGACAGAAGGACAAAGGAGGAAGTGATGGGGTCCGTTTGCTCTTTGAGCTGATGGCACTGAGGTCTATTCCTTTGAAGTAAAGGGATTGCAGGTGACATCATAGCGGTTGCATTCTCAGGTGCAGCAGGTGAATTAATCCATGTGGGGGATGGGGTAAAGGTGTGTGTGTGTGTGTGTGTCTGCGTCTGTGAGTGCAAATCCGGCGTTTTAATGCTCTTGAGTATCAGGGGAAGTCTGCAGGCATGGCTCATGTGTATGTGTGTGCATCAGTCATCAAAGTAGAGGAAAAGCGGTGTGTAAGGTGATCTGTATGCTCATGGCAGAGCAGCAGTCATACTCTCCCAGAGGCTATAAGCCTCGCTGAATGTGGAACAAGCAGCTTCTTCTCCCAAAGCCCAACCTGCTAGTTTCCACGTGTGAGCCAAACAAGGCTAGACAGATTACAGATTTAGTTTTATTACCCATATTTCTGGATTTCCTTCACGGCAACATTTCCGTTCAATCTGTCAGCGGGAATATCATTTTTGATTTCTATGTTGTGATGCAAACATTTATTGGCCGGATGAACTCAAGTCAAACAAGCATCGACTGCCCTGTTTTTATTAAAACATAATAAAGAAAGACCTCTATATTCATTTATCTGAAAGCAATCAAACCAATTCAGATACTTTAAAGGTGTGAATGTTAGTTGCCAAAATGTTCATAACCAACATTTTTTATTAGTTTATTTTCACAGCATTTTATACTGAAAATAAAAGAATTCAGTGTTTCTTCAGTGTTTGCCCTGAAACCTTGTTAAGAAATCAGTCTTGTCTTGGTCACAGTGGCTGGCAGACTACAAGTGATTCCCCGGAGGGTCCTCTATTTCAGAATCCAATCAGGCAGAACTTGGAACAATATTACCTCTGTGTGTGTGTGTACATTTATTACATAGCTAATGAACAAATTGCAGCCATGTGGCATGGTCTGGTGGTGTGGCTGGTAAGAAAAGAAACACAACACACACACACACACACACACACACACACACACACACACACACACACACACATACTCCAGTCCCCGGCCACCATCGCAACCCCTCCTTCATCTCCCCCCTCTCACATGCACACACACACATGCATGCCCATCCACAAGGCCCCCAGTGTTCTTGGCCTGTCTGTCCATCAGCTCATGCGGAGCACTGGGCTGGGAGTACTTATCATCACTCTGCTGAGTGGAGGCCTCACAAAGGCCCACTCACATCAGACACACACACACAACACACATGCACACAATTCAGTCAGCACGGGGAGGCTGCTCGGTATAGCCAGGGCTGCTGGACTGATTAAATGTATGGTGTGACAGCTCAGCAGCCTGAGCTGCCACTGGGAGGAAGAGATCCTCATAGGTAAATGGAAACTAGCACGCACGTAGACAGGTAGAAGGGCAATCCCTATCTCCAATAACAAATGTAATGCTTTTAATTTGCTTTGCCGAATACCCCGTATAAGACATACAATAGCTTCCTGAATTATATTTAGCGCCAGTGGTTTTACAATCCAGGAAAGATAGAACCCTTATATTGCACAGACGGCACATGCGAGATGTCAAGGTGAATGATTGACCTTATGAACCCGTAAAAGCCACGAGACACAATTAAAGCATTTTCTTCTGTATGCTATTTATTATAGCTTTAGTCTATTGAAACACATGATTAAAGTTAGTAGAAATGATAGTTTTGATTTAGTGAAAACACCAACTCGAGCCTTTTCACTGCCTCATTGTTCAAATCTGCTGCCTTTTTCAATATTTGGCGAAGAAAATGATTGGAGCCCTAATTATATCCTTTGAACTGACCTAAAAAGAGAATGAAAGCCTGGCTCTGTTCATACATATTGTGTTTATTCTGAAGAAAGAAAATGAAGCTAGATGCGGGAAAGTTACTTCACCCTGTACACAACAACCTGTAAAATAGTCAAATGCTATTTTTACACTTGTACAGTTCAACACATAATGTGTTAATTATTTATCCAGACTAGATGTTTCCTGTGCTAAGCTACCCAGCAAAGACAGAGAATGGTATCAGCCTCCTTATCTTCCTATCAGCAAATGAGATATAATCAGGCTGTAGGTGCCAAAATATGAGACCACATTTGCCTGTACATCAAAATATATTTACGTAGTTCAAACGTCTGTATATTTCTTACAAAATAAAATTTGTTAATGCAAATTATTTGTGTATGAGTGTTATGTTTGTAGTCAGAAAAAAGCATTTTTGGAAAACAGACAGGCAGCAAAATTCTACCAAATAGACAGTGATGGAAAAAATCCAGTAGAAGCAGATATTCAGCAGTTATCGGGCATGGAGGAATACACAGACTCATATTTAAGCAGACAGGTAGAAAGGAAGACCGTCTGTCAGGGAGAGTAATAGAGATAGACTGGACAGTTAGCAAAGGAGGCAGTCAGCGGGGTTGTGAGGCACACAGAGTAAAGAAACACATCTTTTTTTTTCAAATGAATTCTTGTGAAAAGAAATAATATTTTACCTCTCCCCCATCCATCTCCCTTTAATGTGGACAAAAGGTGCTCTGTATGTGGGCAGGTAATCAGGCGAGCAGGTTGATAGGCAGGATAACAGACAAGCTGTGAGGCAAGGAAAGAGAAGTTGTGGCTCGCATGGTAATGCATTCATTCATCCCCCACTCGGATAATGTTCACAGCATGCTCGGCTTGATTCATCCATCACAGTCTACTAGGGGCCTTTTTACGTTATTTGTTAAAAAGTCTCTTTGCGTTTCTGAACCTGTTAAGGTTTTGATTTGTGTGCTGACTGGATTATTCACGAGGTGATTGCTTCTGGGTTTGTGAAAGGTGTGCGAGTACATGTATTTGAGCTGGCGTCTTGTTTGTATATGCATTCACTCCCGCATAAATTGGTGTGTGCTGAGACTGAGAATTCCGCAATGAGGTTTATTTTGGTCTCTAAATAGTTTGGTTGATTGGGCAGTGCAGCAGCTGCATACTGAAACGCCGTGTCTTTTGATCTACTCCCATCCTCAACTAATCTGGGGCCGTCTCATCTGTTCCACTGATAAGTTCTCTGTATTCGCTTCTTGTGGGATCTGTTTAATTTTATCCAAATAACCAACAAATCCTCTGTTTATTGATTGTGGTATTATACAGCAATTGAACCCCTGATTATTTAATTGGGTTTGGAGTCTGAGTGAGGAAGCAATGGCTACGCGCCCAGCTCTTCTGACGAGAGTTTGATGAGTCAGAAATGGTCAGATATCATCACAGGAGAGACGTGTTTTCTCAGCGTCGAATCCTGTTTGCTTAGGGCTTTAAGCTGATGCAGTCAGCTGTCTGACAGGTAGGAAAAACAGAAGATGTCCAATTCATTAGTCACTGCCTCTTCAGGTTCTCTCCTGTTCCTTATCTTTCTTTCTTGTTCTGTGTGTTTGTGTCTGAGTACATATGAGCTAACACTGGATACATAAGATCTAGTAATGCTAGCCTGGTAACTAGATAGGATAGATAGGAATGCAGGAAGGCAGGTGATTCTATCTTGACCCACTGCCCGTTAATCATTTACATGGTGTGGCTGGTTCCTGCTAACAAGTAAAGTCTTTTAAACTTTTTAACTGCACATTTTCTGTTAAATAAGTCATTTTTTGACTTCATATATTGTATTGTTCTTTGCCATCTTTTGGTTGTTTTTAAACTTGTAATTAGGGGTTAATTACTTTGGGAATTAGAAACCACAATCTAATCTTTCAGGCATTCGTTTTAGCTCTTGGTGACTTGGTTACTAGAGAGAATAGTGTTTCTATTGTCTGTTTTCAACACATGGCTCCACTACCTGATCTCCATCTTATGAGTTTACACTGCAAAGTTACAGTAGGTTACATCACCACACATGACAACAGAGAAATCTGACTGCAAGGAAAGGAGGTGGGAGCAGTCTTTGGAGCTGTTGCTCTGACCTAGATAAGATTGGAAGTTTGGAGTTGATCCTGTGGTGTAGGCTTGTTATTATTGTCATTTAGGCTGTACCTGACTTTGATCTTCATTCTTCCCCTGTGCTGTAGTGGATTCGCGTCTCTGTTCAGTCCTATGAGGTGCAGTCATCCAGGGCCAGCTGAATTCCCTCTAGCTGACTGGTGGATTGTTGCAGACTCTATCTAGAACAAACAGGTTTTCATGCAGCCGGCCGATAAGATGGGACACGATGGTGTGTTCACACTGGCGCCGCTGCAGCAGTCATTTGTTTCACACGTTAACAGGTGAAGGACTTGGTGTGCTTTTGCAAGTGTGTGTGTGTGTGTATGTTGTGGTGTTAGCCAGGCTGTCCAACACTGGGCGACCAAGGCTTTGGTAAATGAACAGTCACACAGCCTCGACTACCCAGACAAAGACATTTGCTGTCATTACAACACTGTGAAGAATGAGGTTGTGGTTACCAATAATTAGGTCATCTGTGTACAGGCACGCTTTTATACACACACACGCACACACACACAGATCTACACACATTTTCACATGATCTCACATGCATACAAGCATGCAGAAACCAAAATAAACATGATCTCATTGTTTACGTAAAGCCAATAAACCCGTGACAGCCATCATCAATTAGGAAACAGGTTTGAATTTTATATCTGGTTGAATTTAGTACATCTGTGATTCCACTTTTTTTATGGCTAATGTGATTTTTTATACTTCCTGTGGTTTATGTTGACTGTAACGTCGTACAACACATGTGGCGTGGTAGAAGTCGTGCTTTATAGAGCTGCAAAAAAAAAAAAGAAAAGTTTGTTTAAGAGAAGCAGAGAAGTCATTTTAGCACCACATACAAGTATTTGAATTTCATAGAAGAAACTCGCTCGCCTATAGTGTAAACCACTCACAATTGTTCTCTTTTAAATATTTGAATAGTTCATATTTTATTCTGGACCATGAGATATGCTGATTATGGAAAGTACACCACTGCCGGGTTTCAGCTATTTTCTTTCTCGTTTTACGCCAGCGTCTCCGTCTTGTTCAGGGTGATTGTCTGTAAGAGGCAGCCTGCATGGCCTCAATTACCTGGGGAGGCCGTATATCTTACCTCCACCACTTGCATAATCAGGCGTGACTTTCTATTCGAGCGCTCTCATTGCCTGTTCCACCCTGGTGGCAGTCCGATAGTTATTCCTTCATCACGGTGATTTCCATGCTTGTACCACAGGGCTAATTACTATACTAAATACTGCCTGGGCTGTGACTACAGCATCAACTGAATGGAAGGGGTGAGCACATGGGAGAGCATTTAATTAATTGATTGTTATTTGGAATCCTCTGCGAAGGATTGCGGTCTGACACAAAGGAGGAAGAGTGATGCTATTTTTATCCGAAGCACCTGACTGGATCGTAACAGTGGAGTTTTATTGTGGATGAATCAGCGTGAACCAGTTACTGTTGTATTGTGCAAACTTTACAACAGTAGCAGGACTCAGTGACAGTGCTTCAGTCAATTTAGGAGAATCCAAAAAGGAGCAAAGTCCCAGGTTGTTTTCTCACTGAGCAATTTCTCTTCCGCTATTCATCCTTAATTCCTTGTGCCACTATATTGAGATTAAATAAAGATTGTGGTTGGGGGGAGATATCGATTTTAGTGGCTAGAACGTTAGCTGATTCTCAGGAGCTTTTTATAGCCATTAGCAATGGTTATTCATTCCCTGGGATGCATTATGTTACATCTAAAGAGGGCGAAGGAGTGGATGGAAAGATTGTAATCAATAGAAGCATTAATACTGTTTTTGCCCAGTGTGCCTTTCCTCTTCTCAGGAATGACCGCTGCCTTCCTCTTTCATATGAATCTGTTCCTATCATGAGTTCTGCTTATGGTTATGACATTGTCATAAGTGCTGTAATAAAACCATAGCGGTAAGGTTAGTCACAGGAACAGCTTGCTGTCTACAGTAGGCCTGCCATATGCCTCAAGTAAACAGAGCTTAAAGGAGATATTTTTCACAGTGGCACGTAATGAGGAATTGAAATAAGGGGGTGGGAGGGGGGCAGAGGGAAACCCTACCAGTGAAGAGGCTTTGGTTACCCTTTTAACTGATAGCTATCTCTCAAATGGATAGAGAGGAGCGCACCTGTATTGCAGCCAATTGTATAAGAGGACAAATAGTGTATTTCATTACCTGGGGGGGGGGTGTTGATGGAACTTTATCTACCTCTGTGGGGTTTTATGGTGGATTTTGATGAACAAATATGTGTCAGAGATAACAAGCTTTAGACAAGCTTTGATGGCATTGAGACGGTTAGTTGGAAATTCTAGTGCATACAACAGTGTAGGCACACTCGTGTATACGCCCATTCAATTCAACCTGCAGGTATGTGCACACAAGGGAGCATCCAATATAACTCATAGATAGAGCCTCTCAGTGTCAGACATACATATAGAGCTACACAGAAGCCCACATTGCCTCAGGGTGGAGACATGCTACACTATAGACAGGCTTGCATATGCATGCATCTCTGATATCTGCTATCAGGGTTTTGGGCTTGGTTCTGTGTATCAAGTGTCCGAGGGTTGGACATGATCTCGGTGTCAGATGACGTTGTGGTCAGATGAAGATCGCATCCGTGAGACGCCTGATTCTCTGACTCAGGTTTTTTTTTTTGTTTTGTTGGCGTCAGATGCCTGCTAAAAACCGCAATTAAACGATAAGAAAGAGGTCAGCTGGGTAGTATGAATAAGAACTGAAACAATCAATGGATGAATCAATTAGATCAACAGCTGGAAATGTACTGGTTGACATTTTAATAATAAATGAATAGTTCATGTCATTTCTTAAATAATATACTATTTTGCTTGTTCCAGTTTCTCAATCACGAGATACTGAAATAATCATTACTTGCTAAATGAATTTGGACGAATGCACAAACTGTAGTAGGTTAAAATACCTTAGAAACATGTCAGTCAAACATTTGGTTAACCATTTATGCTGAGGTATGAATCCATGTATCTCTGACCACGGTGACTTTTCCATTAATGCGATGACCAGGTGTTTAATCATATAAAAAAAGAACATTTTAACAGTGGTATCTAACATTTAATTAATCTAATGGCAGAGAGACCAGAAACCTTGCACCATCTACCTAAACAGTAGATCCCTCTAGTTTGATGGTTTTTGGCACTGTTGTTCCCCACAACTCAACTGGGAGTCTTAAAACAAGGTTTGTTACAATATGTCTTCATTGTATAACATTTAGTCACACCATCTGTTGTTTTCAATTTCTCTCAAATTACAATATGTTTGTGAGTTTGAAGATTAAACTAAACTGAGTCATGTTTTCTAAAAGATTGACTGTGTCGTCAATTACAGACTTTGGCGGTGGGGTGAATGCAGCATTTCTCCCTCTTTGTGATGTGATGAAAAGACATGTCACAGTGAGTGTAGCTAGATCTGATTGCAGAGAGTGTTCGTTTTTTTTTCTCCGTTGCAACATACTATAGATCGAATTTTTCATGTTCAAACAGAGACGAACATCATTCCTTTGAGAGTTTTTGAGTGTTCAGTCAAACCTGATTGTGTTTCTGCCCACCCATCCTACAGGCAGAGGATGCAAGTGGTCGATCACAAAGAGCCATTCAACAAAGCCTCCTCCCCCAAACAGATCAAATATAGATAAGACCAGTAAACTCTTAGTGTGTGCCAAACCAAATGATACGATATTTCCCCCTTCTGAGTTCTAGTCGATAAAGCAGTTTTTTATGTAGAAGGTCTATTTGCTCTTCTGCCTTTTTAAATATAGAAATGTGGAGAAAAAGATTATCTGCTCGTTATTCCAGATTTATTACAGGAATATTTTGTATCTACCATTTTGACTCTATACTGATCAGCTGTCACAACCACATTGATTCCTATGTGTAAAAGGATGTTTGCAAGAAAAGGGTCCAACTACCAGTTCCTTTCGAAAAAGCAAACAACAAGCACCTACTGTATTTTCTTCCTTAAAGAGGTAAGTTGTTGACTTACTGCAAAATTTGGAGGGCTTCTGTGAGGAGGAGGTAGATGGGAAAAGAGGAGAAAAAGGTCTACCTTTGGAGGAGGTTGGCTTCTCAAGTGCGCAGTATGGTGCTCTTGCAGTTGAAAGCGTGTGCATGTTTTTCCAAGAACATGTGTGCGAGTGTTTATAGATCAAAGTTTTTGCTTCATGTATTTTCTCTGTGATTATGCTCGTCCTGCTGTGAGCTTGTGTGTACTTAGGTGTTCGCCAGCGAGCGTCTTTGCTGCTCTGTCGTCCCCCTTGTGAAAAAGTAAATACTGCGGCTCCGGCGAAGCAGAGCCTGGCGAGCCAGGTCAGAGCAGCAGAGGTGAAACCGTGTAGGCAACCTGCACACAGACCCTTCTTTATACACCGTTAATAACACAGTTCCATGAGCGACAGCCTGAGGCCAGAAAAGGTCTGTCAAGGTAGTTCATTGTGCAGTAGGAAGTGAGTTGTTCATATGGTAATAGCTGCTGGAGCTGGTTCCTTCAAAGCCCATTTGTTTTAGTGGAAGTTGTAGCCACTCATTGAGGGGGACTGGATGGAATGTGAGAGGGTGCCCTGTCTTTTAGTTACTGTAGCTTAATTGACCCTGAGAAAGGCGAGCAAAAGGCGGGGGGAAAGGAGGAGGGTTAGGGCTGAAAGAAACAGAGGAAGAGGAAGAGGGAGGGTGGGAGCGATGCACAGAACAGTGGGGAACAAAAAACTCGAAGAAGAAATTGATAGAGACAGGCAGAAAGAGGGGGAAGAGAGAAAAGAGGGGACGCTTCATTACGGCAGAAGCAACCCTCCGCTGGAATCTGTTTATCTGTTTAGTCGACAGGAAAAGTCTTACTGGTGAACACTCTGCACAATGAGACGGATTCCTCTGAAGTGCCTTCTACTAATGAACCAACTTGTCCAGAATCATCATCTTTCTAATTATTTACTGCGCTTTTATTTATGTTTCCATTTATGGATTTTCTATTTTTTTCCATGCTTATTTATTTTCTGGGTCAGGGAAAAAGCTTATTCTTGTCTTTTTTCATTAAGCTCTCAGGAAAACAGTCCAAAAGTGTTCAGTGGCTCTGTGGGGAAGCATGTTTGAGAGGTTTCTGCAAAATAACAATTTCTTCACAGATCATGGATGTATCTATTGCATACACAGTAAGTCTTTAATGTCCCCCCCATGGGACAATTTGCGTTACACACAGCAGTCAGTAATTTTAATACAGAAAGTACAATATTGGGTCAAAATGGAAAAAAAAAAAGCAAATGGAAAAATATGTACACAGAACAGCTGTCATTGCCTTTTTGTCACTAAAACCACTTAGGACTAAGAAGAAGAAACCAGAATCCAGAGAACCACCATGACATACAAAAGACTGAAAGAAATACCTGCACCCTGCTATCTAGTTCCTGGTTAATGTTTCAACCACAAATTATCTCCCTCACCTGAAGAAACCATTTGTGGTTGACACATTGTCATGGAACTGCTATCATAATTGCAGTGTACGCGTATTATTTTATTGTTTCGTGCAGATCATTGTTACCTAGCATGCACCCACAAAAAACTGTAGATGCTCACATGCAACTTGATGAGACCCAGCCACATCCACAACTCGAGAGAATCCAGATCGCGTTTTGTTTAAAAGGTCGTAGCATTTGTGAATTTTGAGTTATTTTTTGTGCATATAATAAATCCACTTAGATGAAAGTTTAGTCAGAGCTGGATCAGGCTCGGCTGCCCCACATTAGCAGGTAGGGATAATCTGATGTGATTCAGATGTGATGGAGGATGACACGGATGCACCACACACACACATACACACACACACACGCAGACTTGTTGATGAGTAGGTTCAGCCCTCACCTCACACCCTGATCTTTTGCTCTTATGTTTTTCTAAAACACAAGTTCAAAAAAAGACTGGCAAGGCCACCGTCAGAGACAGAACATGTGAGATAGTTAGTCCTGTTCCAATTTTCTACCTCCTCAGTATGAAATCGCTCTTCTGTCTCCACTCTATCTGGAGGTCATGAGCTAATCAGAAATGTAGAGACCTAGGCAGACCTTGGTCAGCCTTCCCATTATTTGGGTTAAAGCTGAGCTGCAATCAGTGAAGCTATTTTAAGGCACCAACTGCTGCTTGCCCTGTACTTCCTATATCTCTCAGTGGGAACATGGAGTCATTGATCTATTGCCTTCCAGCCCTCCTGTAACCCCTCTCTTCTCTGTGAGATCCCAAAAAGCATTTCTACCCTGCAGCTTTCACCTTCAGATGGCATACCAGCTATACTGTGAGGAAATAAAACATCCGTGTGAAAGAAGACCAAATGAAAATGCTGTAAGTGACACCGTCAGCCTCTCACATCGCAGCCCTGACATTCTGGAGAGAAAGTTTTTGGTACACGGGGGCTATGAATTGTAGATCATAAGTTATACACTCTGAGACCCCTGCCCTGTGCACTGTTTGGAAATAGAAACGTATTCCTCAGGTACATGAACTGAAACAAAGACAAAATGCTGCCTAACTTTCCAGCCAAGCATTAAATGGCTTAGCTGCACCGCTGCTGCTGAATATGAACAAAGAGCTGACGTGTTTCTCTTTTATATTTTTCAGTTTCTGCTTTTGCTGTGTTGCTACTATTTAGACTGGAACTTTTGCTTGTGTTTTTAATGTAATGACTTTTTTTCGAGTGGATCATTTACCTCAGGAGTGACTATGCACATTTTCCACACTGGGTAAATCTCCACAGCGCTTGGGATCTGAAGCATTTTTTTTGGAAAACACAGTGAAATGACTAATTACCTCACATTTTAGGAAAGATTTGGAGCAATGATTATCTATACATGTCACAATAATGCGTGACAGTGAGTTATTTGTTGTATTTATGAGGTCACTGTGTAAACCTGGCCTGTTCTAGCTTGTCAGTACTCAGCTCAGTGACATTGGACAGAGGAGTTTGCAGCAGGAGAAAGGCTTGCTGGAGTAAACTCATGTCCACAAATATCCCACATTCATCTTCCTCTCCTTGCTGCACTCAGTCTTTCTCTGTTTCCTCTCTTCTCTCGGGTAATGTTCTCTAAGCTCCCTACTTATGGTCAGTGTATAAGAGGTGAGAGGAGAAAACGGCATGTTTAATCCTAGAGTGTGTGTGACTGTGTATTACTGTGCTTAGTGAGGGTTAGTGCCAGACTGTCTGTGCATGCAGTTTGTCCGTCTAATCTCTCATACAAACAGCCAATTGAATCGAACTGTTTTTCAAAAAGACAAGGAGACTTAAGGGACGTTTGAATGTTAGCGAAGTTGAAAGGCATAAGCGAAGTAATTCAGATGAAATCCTCTTGAGTCTGAGCTGTGATGTAACGAGCGAGAGTGTAACTTCCAGTCATGAAAGCGTTTACCCAAACTTCAGGGAGACAGATATTTGCCTTCTTGTAAATTCTAGTACTGAAATGAATATCATGATGGCTTTCACAAATCTCTTCTATTCCTCTTAAAAGACCCAGCACCAATAATGGTTGGGAGGGGCTCGCTGAAGTGATAATGCAACTATTGAGACGTCTCGTCACTGTGACATGACTGCGGCGGTTCCCCCTGCGCCTCCCTAATCACCACTTTAGTTTACATAGCCTGTGCCCGTGTCTGAGGTTCCTCCTGCGGACTTTCTTGCTATGTCTTTGTTTGTTTTGGTAATGGATTCCAAGATACTATTGTTCCTTATGTCACTTGGTGATTGATGGGAAAAATTCACCTTCTCTTAACCACCCCTTTTCCCTCCCTAAGCCACCCTTGCATGAAAACACAGCAAGAAGAACAAGTTTCATCCTATTCTCCTGGCAAAGCGACTCGCTGGCATCCGGATGTTCACCTTTTTGGACCAGCGGGCCGTGCCTTTAAATCAAGAAGGGGACCTTTCTGAAAACAAGGTTGAATGTGTGTGGCTATGACAGTGCAGCCTCCAAAGGAAAGGCTGGGATTATATGCGTGGACGGTTTGGGGGTCCCTCCATTCATTGGCCATGTCACCTCATGGGGGAGGACTAATTGGTGGCCCCTGTTTTGTCCCCTGCGCTCACAAAGGCATCGGGGTGCGGTTGCGTAGAGGATGGGGGGTGTAGGGGAGCAGCAGCGGGGATGGAGACAGGAGCAGGTTTCCCATAGAATAGTTGGCTGGGATGAACTGTAGGGGGGCCTCACCGCTGGGTTGTAAGGGGACATGACACACTCATTCACTCACCCACACACTCATTCACACACACACTCTCAGTGGGGGATTCTGGTGCCAGTTGCTGGCCTCCTCTTCTACAAATGATCCAAGGCTGACCCACATAGTCAGCCATGTGTGAGGCTTCCCTTTATCCCACAGCCCAGTTGAAACATTGAGTTATGGGTGTTCTCTGGTGCTCCCTGCCTTCTCGGCTGGGACAGCACTGGGGCCCCATGTGGGCTGACATTGTTCACTCTGACCCAAGGACAATGAAGCTGTTGGCTGGTCTGAGAGAGAGATGGAAAGGGGAAAGATGGGTGGAACACAGAGAGAGAAAGAAAGACAGAGAGACATAGATTGAGATAGACAGAGTGAATAATTGAGAGAGGAAGGGAACGGATGAGAGGCTTCAGATGGAGAGATAGAAAGTGTTTGGGGTAAAAGAGACAGTGATTGCATCTTAACAACAGAGGGGAAGAGATAAGAAATGGACAGAGGTGAAGGTAAAGTGAAAGATAGGAATGAGAGATAGAAAGATCGAGGCAGCAAGACTGATGGCAGAACAGACAACGAGCAAAAGAGCGAGCCGGTATGAGAAGGTATTGATTGCAGTATGTGCTGGGTGTCTTCAGCTGTCATAGCTGGATCCAGAGCGAGGTCGTTAGTGTCTGCAAAGCATGGAGCCATGGACATTAGTGGCTCTTTAACAAACTCTGTATTGATTGGGACTTAGAGGAAGACTTACATGTATACCAAGGGATAATGTCCTGTATGTAATTAGCACCATTGCTCTGATAGTGCAGTCAGTAACATTGCACATAAGGACATACAGTAAGGGTTGGAGAAGGGGGGGGGGGGGGGGGTGGGACCTCAGCTTCCATATGAAAGATGTTAAGTTTTTTTTTTTAAGTAAAAGCTTAATTTTATAATTTCTGTGCCACAGATTTTTTTATGAGCCTCTTAGCCTATTCACCCTCACCAGTATTCAATCTACATTGAGACATTTTATTCATCTAAAAGCAGCTGATGAAGCTAATACTAATACTGTATCTTAAAGGCATAAAGAGAATAAATCAGAGAATGGTAGCTTTGACTGCGTCATGGATCATTTAACTCGTTCCTATTCTCTCCCCGCTTCCACTATTTCTCACTCTCCATTTGACCATGATTGCCGCCTGGCCCAGCTTTCAAAGAGAGCAGTATAATTGACAAATGACTTCAGCCTAATCAAGTGATTGTGGGCGATGATGACTGAGAGAAAGTGTTGCCTCCTATGCAGCGTAGCAGAACGAGTGCACGCGCAATTTTTTAAAAAGTGCACGTTCTTTTGGAGAAATTGGTGTTTGCACATGTCTGCTGACCTGATTTCACACTGTGATACTGTAAGATTACAGCAAATGCTACAACTATCCTGCTATATAATGAGTAGGGTAGGAGTTTTCCTGTATGTTTTGTGCACCTGCCAACATAGACGCACATATCTGCCCCACACCTACTGAATAAGATATTTACATTAGCAAGACAAACAGATTCATCCGTCAGATGTCTCCTGTTTGAAGCAGTCCCTCCGAGCTATTTGTTTTGACATTTCGCAGCATCGGTGTCCATAGATGATAGATGAAAAATGGTGCTGGATTGCATGATAAAAGCCGCCTGGATTCAACAACAGTGCTACAGGAAGCTGATGCATGCCAGCTGTCATGTTCTTAGGTATATCTGGAAAGATCAAATACCTGTTCGTGTTGGACAGTGAGGACTTTGGGGAGATGTTAGATGGCATCTTTAATCTCAGAAAATCTAAGGATTTGCTGCAGTTAATTGCTTGTAGAATTAAAAAATGTATGGTTTACGTATTACATACTTTTGAGTGCTTCAGTCAGCGACAAGCACTTTTATGTTGCTTCATTAAAGTTCTTCATTTATTCTGGGCTCATATTCTTACTTTACCTCTGAAACAAAACAAAGAATTACACAGTTCCAAGTCAGTGTGTGTGTTTATGTGTGTGTGCGTGAGGATTGTCGTTGATGAACAAGCCTCATATGGATCTTCCAGCACACACACGCAGACACACACTCTCACCACACGAAACCAGTAGCATGTCATCAAAAGCTTAGATTTAAGTGCTGTGTGTATGCAGTACGTTCGCTTCTGGAACCCATTTCAGAGTGGGGCAAAACCACATGAAACGTCCTCCCTTATTCTTCCACCCGTGCCCCCATCCATTTTTTTCATCCTTGACTCCTTCCCTCAGCTGCTGTTAGAAGATTAGACAACTTTACTGGATCTTATAATCAGGGATGTCGACCACAGATGAAAATGCCCGGCCAAATGCATCTTGATAGCTCCCAAGAAGTGGGAGACATATGCAGGTCATTACGCTTTCTCCTCAAAGACAGCTGCTGCCTCTGGAACTCAGGACTCCCTGAAAGTCTCTGGCATAAATGGAAGGTAATTACCATATCAGAGATCAAGACTCTGGGCTCTGACACCACTTTTTCAATTACTCAGAAAGGTTGTTAAGATGCAAATTCAACAAAATGGCTGAAACCCCCTGAGAGGGATACAGTTTCACACCCAAAGCTGCTTGAGTTTCTTAGCTCATCACATTTTGACAGACAAAGAGAAGAAGAGAGGATGTGATGGAGGTAGGGCGGGGTGATGCAGGCCATCTATTATTCATTCTGTTTGTTAGCGTGACAACCCAACATTTCATCTGAGCACAAACTTCTCTCAATTGTATATTCTTGACGGCCTGTTTTCATTTCGAAGCGTGCCAAATCGCCTCATTCAACCTTGATCAGGTCTAATTTAGTGCTGATATTGTGCGTAGAGTTTGACATCTGGTACGTGTTTTTTAGGAACAGGAAATTGAATCTGCCCTGATGACAAAGTGTCTCTTTCAACAAATATATCAAATCTTTCGTACTGTAACTGCAAAACCTTGCACTGGTATTTAGCTGGTAAGTGTTTCCTCGCCTTGGTTTAATAAATCATTCCAATTTAATCTGCAACTTTCTTCTAATACTCAGTTTGGCAGATTATAGTTTGCATAGCTGATCACTTGTGTGTTGACTGATTGGAGGACGGGTTCGTGGGTTGCTATATTTTTTTTGTCGATTAGTGCTTGCTTTGATCATTATGATCATTTTGATTATATTTTGTACACATTGTGACAAGTGGATCTTTTTGTACTGATTCAAAGTTACAGAACATGTTTTTTCCGCCTCACTGAACTCTTTTGTTCGCCTGTCAGACAAACCAGCAAACAAAGCCGGAGCTGAGCTTCTCACTAACTTTTCGTTTTGTTTCTCAAGGTTTCTACAATATTTAAATAAATATGGTGCAGAACACAAAAAATCATGAGAAGATAAACACAGATGAAACAAAAAACTAAACTTTGGCGGGGTAGAAAACAAAATAGCTACTTCTCGACTGATCATCGTAAATGCAGCATAACGTAAATTTACAGGTTACTTGTGTTGAGTAAAAGTAGACATTGCATTGTTTTTCCAAAAGCAATAGTAAGAAACATCAACACTGGATTATATCTTTGTTTTTAGAATAGAAACCTCCAGAGGAAATCAGCAGAAAGGGACAGAAAGTTACTTTAAGGAGGAGCTGAAAGCGATTTGTTTGGGATCAGAGAAACTAACTGGACAGTGCATGTTTATTTCACTGCATGTTTGTGTCTTTATGGCACCTTGAGAAATAAACATAGCTACAAGAAAAGGCCACAGAGGAGATAACGGGAGACTTCAAGAAAATGAGCAGAAACTGTAACTGAAAGATGTGGAGGAGCAGTCGGATTGAACCGGCGCTGCCAGGAACGCTGGGAGCACCGTGTGTGTGTGTGTGTGCATGTGTGCATTTGTGTGTGTGAGTGCCAAGGTCTGGAGGAGGGAAAGTCTCTCGCTGAGGTCATGCCATGTAGGCCTCTCCACTGGGGCCCACCCTGCCTGGCAGCCACACACACACACACACACACACACATACTGGGGCTAGTGCCAGATGCAGACTTGAGGAGACTCTACGGCTCTGTGGTATGAATGACTGTCTGTAACTCTGTGTGCCCTCATCACGGTGGCCTCATTATACTGGAGCTGAATTGTGTTAGTAAGGATGTACTATGTGTGTGTGTGTGTGTGTGTGTGTGTCTTTAAAAAAAGCACAAGGGAAAGCGCAATGAAGGTCTTTATGTGCGTTCATGTGCAGCGTGTTCACTCAGTGCGTGTGTGTTGCCGTGCTGCTGTGGTCCTATGTGCTGGAGTGCTGGAGCGCATCAACAGGATATCAACAGGATGTTTCCTCTCAGTGAACACTTAAGGTAGCAAGTCCTACTGTGAAGGAAGAAGAGGACATGCTACAGTTTCTAGGAAAGCACTGAGAGGCTCATGTAATAATTCATTAGGACTACACATTATGTACATATACACGAAGTTCACTTGCGCTCCATTGTTAGTGCCGTGCCCAAATGTTTCCCTCGACAGCCTATGCAGAGGATTCATGCATTATGCAGATCACGCAAGAGGACAGAGGAAAAGTATGATTTCATAGTGAATTATTAGAGCACACACACGCCACAATGTTGTTTACACAGACTTATATATTTATAAAGGAAAAGGCAAGAGAGATGCAATGATTGGAGTGGGTTTTTTTTTTCTTTCATGCTGCTTTTTAGAGTTAATAAAAACACTTTGGTGGCAAAGGGGGATTTATTTGCATTTCCAT
Source organism: Anabas testudineus (assembly GCF_900324465.2). Lineage (NCBI taxonomy): Eukaryota > Metazoa > Chordata > Actinopteri > Anabantiformes > Anabantidae > Anabas > Anabas testudineus. Next base: position 16,846,304 of record NC_046618.1, read on the forward strand.
GCCTTTCTGTGCCAAGTTTTTGTTTCCCTTTAGGTAAACGTTAAGTGTTTCCCTTGTTTCGCTTTCTCTCTTTCCTAACTCCTACTTTTACTATCCCTCTCTCCTCCTCCCTCTGCAGTTTACCACTTATCTCATTATTCGCCGTCTAGATTATTTGTGGTGCCTCCTCTCATCACCCCTCTTCATCCCCTACACGTTCACAATAAGCCCTCATATTTACAGCCTTCTCTCTCCTCGTGACCTACTTTCTTTCTTCTCTCAGTAGTGCTATCTCCCTTGCTCCTATGTATCCCATGTGTATACTTCCTTCTTTCTCATCTCCCCCTTGGAGAGAGCCTCCATGGCCCCATGTCTCCCATTCACCCATTGGTGCCGCCACTGCAGCATAATAACTTTTAATCGGCAGTTCTCCCTGTGCTTCCAGTGATTTCATTATGGCTTTGGCAACGCTCCCTACGCAGGTGAGTCCGAATGCAGCCACAGCCGCTCTCACTGTGAGCTTATGGCGCTCTCCTGCTTGCTTAGAAGACAAAGAAAGGAAAGTGTGAGGTGAGAAAGATTGAGCAGAAGATTTACGGCGCAGAGAGGAGTTCACACTGTAGAGAAAGACAAAGAGAAACAAATAATTAAAAAGAAAAGCAGCGTCTCACACAGAGTTTGAGAACAGTTGCCGGCCTGTGTGGTGAGCCAGGAACAGACGTCACCTTTGCTTTTAAAATAGTTAATCTGCTCCTGGAGGGACAATGACTGCTTTAAGTCCCTCTCTTCACTCCTTGTCTCTCTTTTAAGTCCCTCCCACGAGCTAACCTCCTCTGAGGCTTGCGGATTAGCTTGTGTTGTTGTTGCATTACCTCAGCTCTATAGCACCAGCTCTTAATGCACATACTGCTGTCGTATAGTGTGCAGTACACTGGGAGAGCCGTGCACGTAGGGGTTAGATGCTATTCTGTGAACAGAAGGGGTTAAAAACAATGGCGTATAGGGTGTTGCTGTAGTTGCAAGTACACGTGTATATGTATGTATTTGTGAACTAAAAAGAGTACACAGTGTTACAAATAAAAATCTTTGGGTACTTGCCCAGTGATTTCCTTTCTTCTTTTTTTTTTTCTGGCTGCATTTTTTTATGTAATTTCTTTCAGACTGTACAGACTGAGTAATTTTACTCTGTGATCAATCGGAAAAATGTAAGACAGATGTGGTTGGTTGAATTCTAATTGATGTCATACAGTTTTATATGCTTTAAAATCATTACAAACGATGAAATGAGCTGCACTCTCATATCCTGTTATTATGAAAAAGACTCACTAGGCTATCGTTCCCATTTCCCATCCCAGTTATTTTTAAAAATTTTACTTCTGACAGATTTATGTTCCCTGACAACGTTTTTGTAGCAAGTGCTGCCTTAATTTATTGCCATATGAAGGTGGTCAGGGTTAAAATGGTGTTCAATATGCAAATGAATTGAAAATTGTTCAAGGTTTTTTGATTTGGCAAATCAGAAATGAAGAAAGTTATCACACTCTTGGTAGACAATGCAACCTGGGAGGCATTCAGATCTTTTCAAAAGGTGCTATCTGTGTGAAAATAATGTTTATTAGGGAAATGTTTAGGATCTATTTGACTCATTTAATATTAAACTGTGTATGATTTTCCCGTTGAATGAACGTTCTTCTCGTTGAATGAACGTTCTACTCGTTTTCTTCGATGCTCGTGGCATCTGGTGCTCCTACGGCACAAAGGCATTAGCCTGCTTCCTGCTAGTGTTGTCTTATCAACCAGCCAGTCTCATCAGCCAGGCAACAGACACCAAGGCTGCAGCAGTGGACTTGTAGTCGAGTAGTCCTGAAGGACCATTTTACTTCGCACAGGCACTTTTGACAGCTCTTCAGCTGTCAGCTTCAGTCTTTTGACAAATGCAGAAATGGTGTCAAAGGGCAAAGCAGATGTCTGAGCTTCTGGAAACACGTCAGATGCAGGCATACCTGTGTGGCCTGAACTGATTCTGCAGAACGGTTTTCCAGACTGGAAACGGATTCAACATGACATCAAAATGCAGACAACATCTTTTTATGTGCCCATCGCTCTACCCCCAAGAGGGGAGCTCGTTTGAACAAGCTTTACTTTGCTACTTCAAGACAGATTCCAGTCCAGGAACATCTTCACTTGTCTCTGCTGCGCACTAGATCACATTTGACACAAAACTAACTCAAACATTTGCCGATTACATCCAGTTGCATACCCTGCCAATTAAAAATATTTCGATGTGCAGGTGTGAAGCTGGACCTCCCTGCCAAATTGGTTTAAATAACTTTACTAAATCACATCATAACCATCCGTAATAAGTGTCTCCTAACCTGCCAGTGCGTGATTTTAATTCATCACATTAATATGCCACCAGAGAATGAATCACTACAGCATCATTTCACAGATGGCTTATCTTTGCAGAAGAAAAATGAAAATGAAAAATGAACTCTTCTGGAATGCTGCACCGAATTGGTTCCTTCGCAAAGTGCCAAGCTGAAGAGACTACCAATTAACAACCTGAGCTGAGAAAGAAACGAAGATAGTGAATGATTAGGCAAACAATATATAAATGGGTTTTACACCGTCAAATGGATTCTGTCTATTATATTTGACATTTGTATCTTGTTGGAACAAGAAAAAAGTTTTATTTTGGGCTGTGAAATTACTCGTGATTGTATTGTTATCAGGGCCGTGGCAGGTCAACTGTATGATGTTTGGAAATTTTAAAGAAGTAAAATTTACAGTTCAGATCCAAAGGTGACACTGAGAATATTTAGTAATGTGTTACTGAACAGTAAAATAAAAAAAAGAACCAATTACAGTTAAACCCAGGTTACATGTGGTATTGTACTTTGTAAAACAAAGTCTAAACTCCGCCGCTGTGGGCTTTAATGCTAATTATCTCGTTGCTCTATTATCCTTCTTTTCCAGAGTTAGTCACCACCGAGTTTTACGGTAAAGATAGTAATCCACAGATCCTCCTTCGACAATGAGACTAGATTATGTCTGCTATTGCACTTTAGCTCATAAGTCAATTACCCAAATGCAAAGTTTGCACTTAAAGTTGGATCTATACCCTGAGATTTGGGTTTAGGGAAAACAAGCTGCTTTTCAAGTCATTAAAAATATTGACATTGTGAAAAAATATACAACAATTACTACGACATGAAGTTTGTTAAAGCTGAAAAAGTTATCTTCCAGATAATGAAGGAGCAAGTCTGCTAAGCCAGCTTGATCACAGTGTTAGACCTTAGCAATGTTTGACAAGATAGCTCATGTGCATTGTTTTCTGTTTAAATATTACATGTCAGTGGAATTAAATGCACAAACAGTTAAATGGTTTAAGTTACCGGATGAGCAACTTGATCCTCTTATGTCTTCAGGGGTCCTACCTCTGTCAGAAAAGCACAGATTTTTTTGTTGCAGCTATCAGACTGTAAAGTTCTGTCTTGCAGGCTTTGTCTGTGATTACATGCACGTGCGTGTGCGTGTGCGTGTGCATGTGCATGTGTGTGATGCTACAGGCCCTGTCCTTGGATTGGAGATGGTGGTGGTAATGGTTTGGATAGGATCATATCAGGAAAGATGAAAGGATTGTTGGATGGAGGGATGGATAGAAGGGAGGGGCAGGTTACTCCAGGGACTCATCAAAAGGAGACAGAATGAGGGAAACAAAAAAAGGAGGACATTGACTATCCTCCTTTTTTCTCTCCAAGGCCAGTGTGACAGCGACTGAGGCCTGCTTACTGTTGTAGCCTTTCAGCTAAGTAGATATTTGAACCCTGAGCAACCCTCTCCCTCAAATCCTCTATCTCTCTCTCTCTCTCTCCCCCCCCCCCCCCTCCTGCTTCTCTTCACTCCTTCAATTTGTGTCTTCAGTTCCATTAAGCTGATTTACATTATTTAGGCAAACTCATTAATCACATTTCCTCCTGAATATAATCTGCTTGTCAATCTGAACCTTTGCAAGAGCGAGGGGGAGGGGGATGGGAGCAAAAACAGAAAAAAGAAGAGCAACTGAGGTACAGAAATAGACAGATGGATTGTGTTCCACTGCAGGGTCTCCTGGACCAAACAGCCAAATCAGTGTAGTACGTTGTGATTACATTCGTCTTTATAAGATATTTTGTCTGCGAGAGGAGAGCCAGACTTCTGTTTATCTGAAGAACCAGATGGACAGGAGAGAGATAGAGAAACACAGAGAGGTGAAAACAGAGAATAAAAGCCAGAGGCGGGGACACAAATGGGAATAGAGTAAGAAACTAGAAACTAGGAGAGAGACAGAGAGGGACCGGCGTGGAGTCCAGCCACAGTGTTTCAGTCGATGATGATGAATTACTTTGACAGAGACAATCAGGATGAAATGTTAATGTGAGTGTGCCAGGGGATGCAGTCACAGCCAGACTGAGTCCTCTTATGGGGAAATGAGATGGTTAGTTAGAGCACGAACACACACACACACACACACACACACACACACACACACACACACACACACACACACACACACACACACACACAACTCCAACGTGGTTTCCCAGATATACAGTAATAAAACAAATCACTGAGGAAATAGGAGCTGTGTGTGTATTTGCTGGCTGTTTGTTCATGTATACAGTGAGTGATGAAATGCATGAAATACCACTGCTCCACTGACCTTTCCATACAAGTACAGTAGTTGTGTGTATGTCTGGACAGTTTTTTTTTTTGTTTCTCAAGTTAAGAAGAAATATTGATTCGGTGTATCAGAGGCTGCTGGGCTTGCCTACAAATCCATATTTTAAAATCTCAGAATTTATTGTGACAAAACAAGTGAAAACTTTTGGGTACTAGCATCTCTGGTGTACACTATATCATTCTCTCTAGTGGAGGAAGTTCTGCAGTAGCCCCGTGTCAGTGATACACATTTCCTCATGCTGAATTAGTCCAGTTTATCAAGTACCTAACACGTTTTCATCCCCACAGCATCACAAAATGATGCTCCTCATTTGGTGTCTCATGCAAACAGTAGAGGTTCCCTTTGGAGTCAGTGTAATGGTCTTGTTACATCACAAAATGTCTCACACTGTCAGCTGGCATCCCCATAGGTCTCATATGTTTACTAAAGGGTACCTTTACCATCAATATGTTACATCAAATGATGTGACAAAGTGTTGGTATCTCACTAAAGCTATATAGTGATGCTAACTAATAGGCTCCACGCTGTACAGGATGAATTCAGCCACAGACCTGACGTGTAAAAATCGTAATTGGATGATGATGAACGCACAACTTCTCATTTATAAAAGGAATGTGCTGCAAAATCAAGGTGTATTGTGATACTCCTGCGGTCATGAATCATTGTCTTTTGATTCAAGACTAGCTGTTGTTTTGTCTCTTTCAAATACCAAAGTGTCTGAGACAAAAAGAGAGGCCTCCCTGCACGCGATTCATCAGACTCTCCTGAAATGTGGACTGACATGATAACTCGTCATCCACTCACTAAACAGCTATGATGGTCAATGGTTGGTTCTTTTCCGATTTCTTAAATCTGACCATTTTCATTTCAACAACCATTCCTCAGCGTCTCTTCAAGCCTTTTCAGTTCCTCCCATAAACTACCAGTGTGTATAATTAAGGTGAAGTTGGTTTAAACTGTGTTCTTAATGTAGGCTTGTTGTCTGGCAGTCAGTCAGGCAGACAGAGCAGGCGACAGACAAAGAGAAACACACCGAGGCAGGCAGAGGGGAAGATAAATAGATTCTTTCATGGTTTTGATTGAAAGGAAAGAGCAATCACAGTATTAGCTTATCATCACAGTGAGTCGGCTTGACAGGCTTCGGTTTCCATCTGTGTTTCCACCGTGTAAAGCCCGGGAGCTGCAGGTAGGCACACGCCCACCATCTGACCGACTGTAACACAACACCTGCAAGGGTAAGCACATAACCACATGCTGGATTGCACAGACATGCACAACATCCAATCACTGCAGTCTCTCTTGTCAGTCTCTTCACACTCCATCCTTCATTATGACTCAGACTGAGAACAATAGGTCAGGGCTAAGGCACTTGCCAGCTTAAGTCTGGCACCCTTTGCTTTTATTTCCCCCTCCTCTGTCCATATGCTGACAGGAAGTCGTAAATGCGGATCTTCAGATGTTTGCCCGTCTGGGGTAACGGATGAGGTTTGGAGGTTGTAAGGTTAAAGATGAAAGCCAGAGGAATTGGTTGAGGTTTTTTTAGCAAAAGCCTTGCATGTGGTGGTGTTCTTATAAACTCTTCATCTGCCGAAGAGAAAAAGGTTTTCAACTAAAAAAAACTAATCAGGATTTGTAAGTGTGAAATGGGAGGCTGTTAAAGCTTTTATCACTTGAGAGGAACAACACTTTGTGAGTCATGGTGTGAAAAGAAGAAAATAGATAAGAAAGAATAATTGTATCCTCCACCTTCCAGATTTCAAGTTTTCAGCAATTATGCAGTGTTATCATAAACTGTAAACAGTTTTTTTTCCAGTTCATTGTTCATTTGTTTGATGGGAATTGTGCTACTTCTATTTTCTTTCACTTTTTTAAATGGATGCAACTATTGTTTACTCTCGACCACACATATTTTTTTTAGCACTGTTGGATGAAACCCCTTAAATTTCCAAAGAGGCAGATCAGGATGAATCATGATGACAGTTAATTTGAATTTATCTACATAGTAAAATGTTTACCCAATGACAGTTGTATTCCTGAAACCTATTCAGTCGAGTGAAAAGATGAAAAGTTTTTTTGTTTTCTAGCATTCAGAGGCAGTAATAAAACCTTTGGTGGGCAGTTTTTTAATTTTAATCTTTTATCTTTATCTTTTTCATCACATATAAAGAAGAAAGTAAGTAAGCACACAACACTGTGGAGCCTGGTACACTGTTATTTTCCATCTGCTCCTTGAAAGCAGTGCAAAGTAGCTAACCTGATCTGGTCGAGCCTGGTCCATCTCAGGTCAGCTCCGCTCTGAGACCCCACAAGGGAAATTTATAGCCATGATGTATAGACCTCGCCACTAAATTAATGCAACACTTCCATTTAAAAAATTGCATGACACAGCCGATATAAGAAGTTAGTGATCACGAAGACATTGTGACACAGCATGGAAAATTGCTTATCGGAGAACCGTCATCTGCGCTTTGCTGAAATTTGTGATGGGAGGCAGAGACACGGACTGCAATATATCTGCTTCTCCGGACGAGCAGAGCTGAGGGAGCTGGAGGCTGAGCGGGATCTGGTAGCTTGTAAAAGTCATGTGACACTTGAAATAAATTTCTACATAAATGTCAATTAGGTTCTATATATTCTAACACTTAGAAAATTGAAAGGAGGCGATTCAGATGTAATTTCATACTGTTCTACACAAGTTAGTACGTGATTTTAAAGTCTCTGAAGTACAGCCTGTGTTCACTGCAACCGCATACTGTAATTACAGCATAATTACTGTGCATATGAGAAATTATGATGTGAGTCTCGGTTCACACAGCTGTTAAACAAACACAAGGTCAGATTCTCTTTGTTTCAGCTCCAGAGAAAAACTCGATGCCTTATCTATTTTCTCTTATAAAAATCTTTTGTGTCAAGTCTGCAACCCCAAAAGGTGACAGAGCCGTGTGTACTCTCCTGTGTTTAAATTGCCTCCGTCAAGAAAACAGCATCTATTTTTAGTTTTCAGGCGCTGTTGCATTTACAATTAGCATGCATACATTTTGCTCATGGTGCCCAAATCAGACAAGCGTTTAAAATGCTGTGGGCACAGGTGGTACCATCACATCACTCACAGCAGACTATAACAGGACGAACATCGGGAGAACTGTATTTTCTTTCCTCATGCTGATCTGAAAACACTTTGAGCTGGATTCACTTCTACATTGGTGCTGTCTTTTACACTGCAGCGACAGTGAACTTGTAGAGCCGCTTCACTGTACTGATTATGTGGTCTCGTTACAAAGAATGCACCTCCCTTGTGGCACTAGTATTCATACAGCTCATAACAGTGGTAACCTGGCATTCAGTGTTTATTAACTCATTTTTCAGAGCCCGTCCTGCAAATGCTCTCAGTTTTATAACTAGTTTGACATTTGAAAACACATAACAATCTATTTATAACCATAAAGCAGTGCTTAATAAGGGTATATTAGATCATACGGCGCATGCTATACTGTTTAATTTGCACTGCAGCCATAAGCACATCTTGAGTTCCACTGAGGTTAACTAATAATCCAGCTCTATGTACCTACAGACTGAAGTGATTTTGCTGGCAGGCTCATAGCTAATTGTTAATGGATAATTAGCCTACACAAGTAAGTAGTCATTGTAGTTAATGGGTTCACAATGTGTTTCTAAATTTAATTTGACTCCATCATTACACAGGTCATATGTTGAGGTCGCAAATTGCTCGCTGTCCTCAGATGGACATATATTTGTTAGAAAATAACATGCAAATACAAAATGTGTTTTGCCTCTGGTGATTTACTTTATAAGTCAAGAAAATAAACAATTGAAATGTACATTTTCCATATCCACAGGCTGTCACTCAGTAGATTGCGTTGTTGTTGTCATATGAAGTGTTTTACAACGTGCTTGCACAGACATGCTTGTCTACAGCACTGGGAGCATAGTGACACACTAAGTGGTCTAATTGTACTGATTGGCTTAGCGCTAATCAGTTTTTAAGACAGAGACCTTGGTTTCCTGAAGAATCTCATGCTTATATCACTTCTCGTTTTTATCTTTAAATGCATCTTCTTATTCAGAATCTCCTTTTGTATATCGAAGCTCCTTTTATTACTCCCGAGATCCTCCTGCAGTATAATTTATTGGCAGTTGAACTCACACGCGAGCAAGAAATAGCCTTAGAAAGTGTTTCCTGTGTTACGGTTGATTGCTGTACTTATTGTGTTACCTCATCTTGTGACATAATGGTCACGGTAATGACGCTCACCCACTCTGCTGCAGACTGACAACATGCATTTGCAATCGAATGTACTGCATTGTGTAATACATTTTATTTTCATAGATTTTATTCTGCACACTGGTGGAGCGTCTCAATGATGTGCCATGCCTGAGCATTGTCATCTCGTTCATTAGTTCAGAGCTGGATCCAAGCTGCATCGCTCCTACAATATGGTCCGAGGAGATAACAACAATCAGACAGTTTCATTCTGTACATTGGCAATACAACAGCTACTATGGTGTAATGTGTTGTCAGTCTGTGACTGTGGCCTCGTGAAGCAGCTGGATTGAATGTCCTGGTTTATCGGAGATGATTCATAATGCTATTGGATATGATGCACTTAAAGAAAACAAGATACTCTGTTATCAGTATCACAATATCACAGACTAACACAGTACATAATTGTGTTTAGTTTATGCCATCATCCATTATAAATATATGTTTCCTGTCATAGAGAAAATGAGAGGGATTCCGAGTCTGTGTGATGATGTTTTATTCTTTTCTAAAGAACTAAGTGGTATTTAGTTAAAGTGAAGGTACAGTGAAAATGAATAGCAGAGAGAAAGAAGTTAAGGAAAGAGAAAATGAAAGTGAATAAGAAATAGAGACACGAATGAACAGAGAAACCAAGAAAATGTGTGGTAGTGGTGTGGTCTGCTGTCCCCCGACCCGTGGTTGGCATATTTTCTTAATAGAGATTAGCATCATGCTCAGTCAGATCTGATAGGCTCGTTGCTGTGGAACACAAGGCCAGCCAGCCAGTTATCAGTGAGGACACAGACTCAATCACTTAGCATAATGGAACCTGCATCAAATGAACTGGGAGCTCAACAAGAAAATGCTATTAACAGAGCTGAAATGATTTTCTGTGACGGCAGAGCAGCAAATGAAATTGTGCTACATTTGCAGACCTCGTGACTGAAACAGACTCACATGGTACGTTGTGTTATTGAACACTGTTTACACAACATTTTTATGGCTTCAACTTCCTTTTTGATGACAAGAATGTATAAATGATGATGTACTGAGATTTGCAGTGTGCTTGTCACCGTTTGCAGCACAGCATTAACTATGCAGTGACTGAAATGCACAATGGAAGTATTGTTCAAATGGGAAACGGTTCAAAATGTCGCCAAGCCTGCTGAACAGAAACAGAGAGGAGTGCATTAGGTACACAATGAAGCACAGACAGAGATGGTATCACACCTTGTGAAACTCTGAAGCACACCTATTATGAAGCAGAATGCTGTGAGATGTGAAAACTGCACCAGAAAACAGAAAACCATCACACCTCTTATTCAGTCCCTGCAGGCCACCCGCTTATATCCTGCGTCTGTTTTTCCAGTTTAGTTGGAACTAGAGGGAAAGAACACAACAAAAACAGCTGCATAGGTTGAGAGCACATGCTAAATACATTTTGGAGGCATTTATTGGCCAGTTGTGTTGAGATTACAGCACTTTTCCGGAGCTGTATCACAGTACAGAATAAGGTTAAGTATGTGCGATTTAACATCAACTCCCTCCCTCTGTCCTGGAGCTAAGGTCATGTTGAATGCATGGGATTTTTATGATTTTATGCATACGTACATGCAGTATTGATTATAATTAATGCCTATTTAGTCAAGGTCTGGCAAGAAGAAAAAAATTCCATTTCTTTCCTCCAGATCTCCTTCATCCTGCTATATCCGTGGTAAAAACCACTTAGTGAGCCGCCGTTGAATATTGACTTTGAGACTTTTCTCATTTACAGTCTGGGCCTAGTGAGGAAAAGGGTTTGAAACTATGCAGCTCTCAGGGCAGAATTACCACTATTGTTTTATTGATTGCTCATCCTGTTTTATTTGTGTGAAAACTATCCAAGGAACACAGTGTCCCTCAGCTACTTCTCCCATACTCTCTCTAAATACCCCAACGAATTTCTGCTAAGACTCAAAGAACTTCTGCATGAATTGCTGAAGTCTATCAAGCTTTTCCCTCTTCCCTTTAGTGAACCTTTTTTTTTTTTTCTCGTCTAGAAATTACATAAAAAATCATTTTAGGGCTCATGCATTTTGCATTTTAAAATACTTAACCAGACAACCACAGAAATGGATTTCTCAGTTATACTCCTTGCTGCTGATGGCTTAGCTGATGTTTACTGAGGACAGGAGCCTGAGGAGGATGCGTTTAACCCCTTCCTTGAACTCCTATCTGTCCCTGTGTTTAGTTACTCCTGTATCAGACACACATTTCTACACATCATATGTTTTCCACTCTAGGCAGCCTAATTTAAAGTATAACTTGACTCACCAGCCGCACAAGCTGCAAGCGCCCGGTCTGTATCATGACTAAGCATAGCACGCCATGGTGCAGCATCGCCTGAAGGCACCCCACAGTCGGCCTTCGTAAAGTGAGTTTCCAAGTAAAATGTGCATTATGCCGTGTGACAGCTTCAACACCCCCATCGCTGCTCCACAGGGCGCTGGGCTTCAGTCATTCCTCTCTCTCTGCGGAGTTAATGTGGCATTTAGCTCAGTGACATTCTGACATTTTTACTGCTATTTCTCTGCTGTACCTCAGGAGAAACACTGAGCCTCTGTTTGTATCTCACGGCTGCTTTTGCTCTTTTGACCAGGGTCGAATTCAACACTAGACGGGTGATCTTTAGTCAAAGTGACCAAGTACTATGTGAATAAACAGCAAATAGGTATAAATAGGGTGATGTCAAGCACTCAGAAAGGCAGGCAGAGTAACATCAGACCAAAGTGATAATTGGATCAGAAGAGACACAGAGAAGGCCATGCGCCACCAAGCATGTCCTTATCAGCAGCGTGTTTCTGTGCTTTGCCCACACAGCTTCGTATCAGCTGCTTCCAGATTGATTAAGTTACCCTGCTTGTATCATCATGAGCAATGACTGACAGGCCCGGAAAAGGTTCTGATATTTAAATGTGTAACCTCTTTCTTTTTCGGGGGGTCAATCTCTTAAGCGCCAGTTCTGTGTGTGTGTGTGATGTGAGCTGGGCTTTGTGTGTCACAGAGTCGGTGGGGGGGCTTGTTTTGATTCATAAATGCTTTTTCGAGACAAACGGAAAAAAACTAAACTGCACTATACTCATCTTTTTCTTATTTGCTGCAATTTGCGAGGGGATGAAGAGGAGTGAAAAGAGAATCAGGAGGATAAAGAGAGCAGAGAAAAGGAACGAGTGATGGTGATACCACAACAGTGTGTTAGAGGTGCTGAGAGAACATAGACGACAAATGGCTACGTGGGCCTGGCAGACAAAGAGTAACCAAGGCTGAGAGTTTACTGGGAGTTTAGCGTCTCTATGCAGTTTAGCGTCTCTATGCTAAACTTCTAATGTTTGGCAGATGTCTGGGTTGCTGCTTAGGAAAGTCGAGGGATCACCAAAGTCTTTAGGAGTCATCACCACTGGCACCATGGAGATCTACAACATATGTCCTAACAATTCCTTCAGCAGTTGCAAAGTTATTTCAGTCACAATAGAGAAATTGTGAGCATGAAAAAGCATGGAATAAAAAAAAAAAGGGCTGCAGATATGAATTATATTTCGGTTTGTGTTAAATAACTATAGAAACTGATGTAATCTACTGGGTGTTTATGAGCTAATATGTTTCTCTGTAACATATTTCTCGTCTAGTGCGAAACCTTTAGCTGTTAGAGATTTTTCCGAGTAATTTTAGAGCTCATTTCAGCCCCAGCAGCCTAACAAGTTCTTGACCTACTTTTAAAAACAATGTAGTGAGTTGTAGGTAGTTATCTCCTCTCATCTTTCTCCTTGGTTGATTTCTGCTGGTGGCAGGGTTAGTGTGATGTCAGTTTACTTTGGATCATTCTCAGACAGCGAACATCCATTAAGCTCCCCTCCTCTTCCCCTTCCTCTGCCTTGCTATCTGTTTTATTCCTTTCCCCCCCTTCTCATTCCTTTCAGTTCCTTTGCCTTTCATTTCCTCTCCTCATTACACTATTTCATTTAACTTTTCATTATCCTTATTTCTAAATCTATGGTAATTTTCTACAAAGACCGTCCTCAATGCATCCCTCATTGCTTTGCGACAGATAATTGTTTTTAATGAGTAAGAGGCACACAGGCATGTCCAGGCCTAATGGTTTTTAGATCACAGAGGCAGAGTTATAAAGATAGCAGCTTATCTCCAGTCACTGTATGTCTTTGTTAGGTTGCTGTTGTTCCAAGTTGGCGCTTTCCCTCTGTTCCCTCGCTGTTCCTCTGTCTCGCTGTTCCCTCTTGTCTTTTTGAGTGGTCTTTGGCCCACTTCCAGAATCAATCCGTCACCTCCTTAAAGGGAGACGTTCTTACATTTGCTTTTCTGTTTTAATAAAGGGCCTACAGCGACAGGGTGCCTCATTCATGACTACTTCATTGTCTTTTAATAATAAAAGCATGATGGATTACCTCAATGCTGATATTCATTCGAAACTAACATCCAAAGGACGGGAGGGAAAAGAAAACAAAATTATGCTTTTTGATAGTTCAAGGACTATTTGTGGGAGTAAGCAAATGTGTGTGTCTGTATTTGTGTGCCTATATTCGTTTCTAGTTTGACTCTTGCTCTCAGAAGAGATAGGCAGGTTCCTCCCTCTCGCTCCCTCTCCATTCCCTCCTCTTATCATGGCCTCCTGGGTTCAGGCAGACAGCTCCTCCTGTCTTTTCTCTCTGATTTATCAGCCTAGGGATGACAAGTGTAAACACCTGCCAAGCTAGAGCCCTAGGTGGTTGGATGTGTTCCATTTATTATCCCCATATGGTGGATCAATGCATTATTTTCACCTGGCTGTCTTTCCAACCTCCTCTCTGCTCTTGTTCACTTCTACCTTCACACCTCATCCCAAGCACCATTTCCTCCTGCATGCCTGCGACCGAGTGTGACTGTGGATGGTGGTCTGAAGTGGTGTTAGGCTCAGCAATAAGGCATTTATGTGGCTGAGTTGTAAAAGTGTATGGTTTTAGTGTGGTCTGGCATTGGGAGTGTTCACACCTGTGTGTAAGATCTGTTTTCTGCTCTGTAATGCTGTGAGATTGCCACACAGCAGAAACTTGCTGGAATTACCCCACTGATATTCATCTGCCTGTAAAACCACTTTAGCTTTTACTCAGTTCCTGCAACAGGGGAAAGCAAATACACATCCAACAGATAAACCACTCTTCTTTGTATATCCTTTTTTTCCCCTACTTATTTCATGTTTAAATGGTTGGTTTAATTCTACTTGTATGGTGGGTGTGCTGTCCTTTTTAGATTTTCAAGTTTTGAATTATCCCTCGGTGAGTTTTCTATATTTACCCAAACACAGCACAGGTGACATGCACATCTCAAATTGCTGACATGAATACGAAAACTCTGGAAAGTCCACAAAACATGTTGTGAGCAGTTTTTTGATTTGGAACTACTTTTTGAAGAAGGAGTCGAGCAGATTACGAGTAACTGGGACAAATGTGTTTTCCTCATAATTTGGTTAAACCGACACTTACAAACAAAACTTTAATTGCTACACGGCATGCTCGGGTTGAGGCGAAAACACAATCATGGTGTGTGGCATTCTGCTTGTGTCGTCTTTTTTTTACGAAACTCCAATTAAAGACGCAGAAAGCAATGTCTCCTCCAAATGTGGTGACTGGCTCCCAAATACAGATAGACATGCACCAGCACATTGCCAGTAAGCTACCCATTCTCTTTGGCATTCCTGTCATCTGTAAACCCGTCAGCACCAATCTGTGGACATTACCCAGACTGCCAAATATAAACACAAGCAGGCTGCACTCGTATCAAAGCTGTCAGACAGCATTTACAAGAAGCTGCTACTTTAAAACCTTCGTATGGAACACTTCCTTCTGACTAGACAATAATCAAAAACCAATTTCGGAGGAGATAAGCAACTGACAATGACACATTTGAAAACTGCACAACTTGATGACCCGAGACTGGATACAGCAACGTCTGAAGGCAGATCGGGTGGCTTTATGCGTGACCTAAACACACCGGGCAACTATTCTGTACAGCTTTGCTATGTGAAATATACACAGCAGCCATTCAGGATGTGCAGACGAGAACTCCGGGACAGATGGATGGCCGTGAAGGAAGCCACAGAGTACATACAAACATACATAAACATGCAAGAAATTCCCAAAGTTTTTGAAACTGCCAAACAGAACGACCCACTTAAGTGTTTTCTGATCAGCCGCCATCATCAACAGCTTTTATCAATCAGCTGCTAAACCACTACGGTTAGCCAAGAGTCTGGTTTAGGCCAAAAAAACGACTTGGTAAGGGTTATAGAATACTTCAATAAGAATTCATCTGTGGCTCTGTGACAACATTAGTCTAATTCCTCCGTTTCTCTCAAGGGACAAAGCCGCTGTAGGGCTTTCTCACTTGAGCGTCAACATATGTTGTTTTAAGGCCTTTGGCTGAAACAAACAATGCTCTCATTTTTCTTTCCGAACACATTCAGAAGCATCGCCATCAACAGGTCGGCTCTGATGTAATTAAATGGCAGTCTCTCACTTCATTGCACAGTTTGATGGTTGGCCCAGTGGGGGCCTTCAGCAGATGAATAATTGGGACCTTCTCAAGATTAACGCGTTGTGTGTATGCGGAAATGTGTGTGTTTGGGAAAAATCTGCCCAGCTGAGCTCCATCGTGTGTGTCGGGAACCTCTGCTTTGTTTGTTTCTGCTTTTAACCAGAGTGACAAACTAAATGTGTGGCTAAATGACGGGTACCATTTCCTTTCCCTTTCCTCACCTCGAGCTCACCGGGGCTGACTTTGTTTCCTTAATAAATGAGCGTTACTGTGTGTATGTTTCAGCTGCGAGCAGCCATAGCTAACATGTTGATGCACCAGCAGAAATAACATCATTAAGCTTGATAATTTGTTTATTGTTAAAACTAATGCAGTTAGGTTCGGCTGTCCCCGTGGGGCGGCTGCATCTTGGGAGGAAATAAAGGATGTGTGTTTCTGTCTCTGTGCTTGAGATTGTTTGTTGCTTTGAACTGTATAGATTTTTCTTCATGTTTCCTGAGTCTAGTTCTGTGCATTTCCTTATTGTAAAGATGCAATGCGATTGGGTGTCTGTGCACGTGTGCAATTCATATGTGTGTAGTTATTCATAAGATGGCGGGTAAGTAGACAGATTCTGGGGGGTCCTTGTGTTTTTATTACCTACTGGTGGCCTCCTGCCAGCATCCAGCTTGATTAACTCTACCCTCTCTCCCCCTTTCTGCTTTGCACACACATACACGCCGGTTATGTGCACACATAACTCGCTACTTTATCACTGAGCGTGTGCGGGAGGTGTAAGGGAATAGCAGCTAAGGTTCTCAAAATGTTATTATCTATTAAGAGCGTGAGGAGGAGGCATGAGGCTCCACTGTTACTCTTTATGTCTCTTCTCTTTGGTTGTTTTTCAAGACAAGCTTTTATGAAAGTAGGAAATCCACACACTTCCACGTGCACATGTGTGGGTAATTTATTGTGGAAGCCTGAGCACATGTTGAAGCCTTGATTCGTGGATCCTGATGTTTTCAGTTTTGTATGTGTGTGTCCGTCATCTACAGTGCTATAAAAAAGCAGCATTATCTATCAGCATTTAACACACACACACATACACAGTCACACTCACACACAAGGAAGCAATTTGCTCTTCCACATAAAGGGTGTAATTCGGTAAAGATAGACTGTGTCTCGCTCGCTCCTGTTACTCATGTGTGGCAGCTGGTAATGAAAGGGCCACTGGAAGGCTTAGGGGTTTCACTTAAGCCATTTTGTGCTCAATTTATTTTGTGTATCGCAGGCGGCAGCGTGAGATGGTTTGACTAACAGTTTTTAGCATCCTATTACACCCCATAGATATAGATTGAAGACGCGCGTTGCATTCAGAAGCCACCAGTTCCTCAGCACGTGCAAGACAAATGAGTGTAGTGCGACTGGGCTCCTGAGATGAATTTAAACAAACATTAACGGTAAAGCATCTACATCCATATGTTGCAGATATTGTAGTTTCAAATTTATTGTGACATAATGAAACCCCTTTTTTAAGCATTCCCATTTGTGAGTAGCACAGAGCCGCCAGATCACATCTTGCTTTCTGGCTCAGCACAACATCCATCTGTCATTTACTACGTCAGTCAAATCTCAGGGCTCACCTTTCCGCCTCGTGCCACTTCCTGCTTATCAATCAATTAGCGAAGACTTCCGGCTCAAGGTTCTGCGTGTCACCTCACCTCTCTGCAGAGGATTACTGTACTGTGTAGAGAAAAGTCAATATCCTATTTACAACTTTAAAGTTGGAATGCACAGCGCATGGGTAGTTCAGTGAACCTTCACGGTATGATAAAGGTAAAGGTGAGAGAAAATCCATTTGAGTATTTTTCTCTTCATAAAATGTAGAGTGCAATAGAAAAAAATAAAACTTTTTTTAAGGATAAGAGGAACGGGCCAAAGAGTGAGGAAGGAGGGAGGAGAACAGAGTGGCTTGTGAGATGAAGGTCGTATCCAGGCTTTAGTATTGGTATTCTCCTCAGTGTTAAAGTGATTCTCCCAGTGAATAGTGTTTTCATTCCTCTCCTGAATGAGATTCACAGGAGCATGGAGAGAAAGGGGGAGAGAAAGGGAGAGAGTCATGACACAGAAAAGGGAAAGTAATCCCCCATCGCTCGCTCTTTCTCCCTCCTTCCTCCCTCCTGTTTGTTCCCCCCTTGGACATACAATAGCAAATGAAAATGCAGTGTGGGATAAACAACTTTTATCAGACTGAAGCAAATGAAATCGACTATTTTATTCAATTCTTCATACCTGAAGCATCCCTTACCCTATCTACTCAGGAACACCTCATCCCTGCAGCTTCGACTGAGAAAAAAAAAAAGGATTTGCCTTATGCAAATTAAATGCTTTATTCTTGATTAGATTACAGACAAATAAATTGTCTGGGATGATTTATGGGAGTGATTTGTTGCAATAAATTGCAGTGTAGCTGCAATGGTTTGTACAATAAAGACATTAGATCAACACAATTACGGCATCTGCTATAAATCCACCTTAGTGGGCACATACTGTATATCCTACATTAGTAAATTAGATAGTTGAGGGCATTGTGTTTTCCAGGATTTAAAGATAAATAAGCAAGAATTTCGATTAAATGAGTCTGAGAAAAAAAAGGAAAGGAAAAACCCAGGTGTCTCTTTAACCATTATAGTAAAACCGGAGTGTTCAACAGCCATACTGATGCACTACATGTAGCTCGTGGTCGTCATCCACTTATATGAGTTGTGGATGTGGAATTGTTAGTGGGAAATTAGATACTTGCCACACCGTCCGTCCCATCTCCAGGTACTGCTGGTCCTTTACAGCACACTAATCTCAACAAGAGCTCTCCCACTTCACTAAGACCCCGTCACACTCAGAGGGAGCGAGAGGGAAGCACAGAGATCTTCTGTGCCTGACATCGATCTATGACGCATATTACCACCTTAATCCAATTAATTCTGTTTCGCTTGCAACGCGGCTTACTTGAGTCATCAAGAATGCATATATAAATATATCTCTGACAGATTGCGATGGTAATTCGTATGCACTTGAATCTATTTGTCTAACTCCTCTCTTTTCTGCCACTCCTCGCCGCCTCCTTTGAGTTCTGCTTTTCTTTGTTTCATACAAAGAATGCAGAAACCGAGGAGGGAAAGTAATTGAGGAGGCAGCCAGGTGAAAACAGATTTGTTAAACAAACTTTGTCTTTTTTTTTCCTCCTGTCTTCCACATCTCTTCCCCTTGTCCCCTTCCATCTCCTCCTTTTCCACTTTGGTCTGTCTTTGTAGAGGCTGAGGTAAATCTGTAGCAGAGGACCAGCAGCAGCAGCAGTGTGGGTGCGACCATGAGGTCGGAGGCCTTGTTACTCTACTTCACGCTACTGCAGATAGCCGGGGCGGGCTTCCCCGAGGACAGCGAACCTATTAGCATCTCACATGGCAACTGTAAGTATATTTTTCCCTGTCTTCCTATCTTTCTTTCCGCCTGTCGCACTGTTCCTCATCACATGTCCTCCCTCGCACACTCCCTGCACTGTTTTCCGTCTCCTCTTTGTTTTCCACAAATCCCCCTATTCGCTATCTCGCTCACTTGTTCTATCCTGGTGCTGCTCTACATCCCTCTCAACTCCTTGTTTCCTCCGTAACCCCCCACCTCCCCCCAACACTGAATGCATTTAGTAGGCATGGAGTGTAATTTGGCGCCCAAGGATAGGCCCTCTACTCACACTAAAATGAAGGACTTAAAGCAGCATTTGAAATTGAGCCCACCCCACATCAAAGGGTAATCCGCTATTTTTCTGTTGGGCTCCTAATGCAGTGTGTGATATTGTAAACACTGTGGCAGGCGATAAAGATATGGTCATTGTTTCCTCTGTGTTTTCTCTGTTTCTCCCTCTGTTCTGTCCCTTTCCACTCTCTCTGGGCGTAACACTGTACCTCTTGGCCAGGAAAGCTGAAACAGAAGCCAGCTATCCTCACATAGACCTGCCCCTATATCAGACTGTTTATTCAAACCAAGCGCTTTCATCCAAAGCCACTAACAATATAACAATTGCATGGTACCTTTCAGCACATTTTTAGCCTACAATTTAAGTTCAAAAGAGGGAGCTCAACCAACAATTGTGGTGGTGTTCTCTCATCCGGCTAAGACATATGAACAGACATTTGGCCTAAAGCCCATGAGACACCATGAGAAAAGTTATGAGATTCATGAATTCCCAAAGTTATTACTACTGTTAACACATCTGTAAATAGAAGATTACCTCGTGTAGTGATTCATTTTTGTCTTCTCCCTGCAGACACAAAGCAGTATCCAGCATTTGTAGGCCACAAACCTGGCAGGAACAACACACAGCGGCACAAACTGGACATTCAGCTCATCATGATCATGAACAGGACGTTATATATCGCTGCCAGGTGGGTGATAATAGCTGTTTGGTTCAACATGTGTTTTCTCTGCACCCAGGAGATCCTCAAAAAGTGGTACTATCTGTCACTGGCCCTTATTCAATAATAAACAGAGAATCACAAGCAGACATAAAGTCAAGGTGACACTCCAAATGACTGCTAGTTTCACTACTTTTCATAGTGGAGTAAAAGTGCAGGCCACTGTAGATTAGGAATAATTAAACTGAGCGAGTGTGGTTCCACCAGGATTATTGAATCCTTCATCACCCCCTCTCATATTACAGTTGCTGATTGAAGTTTGACTTTCAGCAATGAATGAATCTCATCAATTGTTGCCAATTGAGGTTTGTTATAATTTGAACTTGATAATGACTCAGGGCTGTGAGATCCGGTCGGACTATCGAACTGAACTTTGAAGTCCTGCTGTGCTGTTTCCTTTCAAAGTTACAGGAATCAGGAGGGACTAATTCAGAGCAAATGCTAAGACTTTAAAGTACTTTGCAGCCTGGACTTTTTCTTTCATTACCTTTATGTTGTTTTCTATTTTGGGCTCACCGTCTTAAACCCCGTTTATATTGTACAATGTCCCAGAAGACTTGTGTCCTCCTTTTTTTTTTTTTATATTTAGGCAACCATACAAACTCTTACACACCCTCTTGTACTTTATACAAATGAAAAGCGAAAACCGTTGAATTAAAAACTAATCTCAAAGAAAAGAGTTTCCAATCATTATTGTGATTATTATTATTATTATTATTATTATTATTATTATTATTATTATTGTTATTTAGTTCTAATTGCACCGTCCAATAGACCACATTCTTCACTGTTTATTGTTCATTGTTGGATAATACTGGTCTAATATAGAAGCCCTCATTCTTTATCTGTTGGCAGCCTAGTTGTCTTTAAAAAATCAATTTTTAAAACTTATTTCTAGTGTGTCACCTGCCTTTATTGCTTTCTGTCTATCCATCAATGTGTTTTTCACCTGTGTATCTTTATTTTCGTGTGACTCAACTTTCTGAGAAAGTAAAGCTCAATTACACCATCTGGAATCGTGAAGAAGATCAATATTGATTTTGTCTTTTCTCTTATCATCATTATTTTAGAAATGCTGCTTGATTCACCTTATGGCAAAGTAGACAAAAATAGCAGGGTCCATGTTCAAAGCATCAACAGGCAGATTTACTTGCAGACCTAAAAATACAGTTTAACAATACAGCAGTATTTTAAAGGTCTTAATAAAATAGGTCCTTATATGCTTGTTCTTTGCCACCCATAACTAATTGAGTGGCAAGCTTGATTGGATACTGCTGAAAGCCACAATAGGGGTCTTTCTTTGTTTTCCTTCCAAGCATGTCAAATTAAGTGGCCGAGGGAGGCTGCTGCTTTAAGTGGCAGAGCTTTTTAACATATCTGGGGTCATTAAGACGAATTGTGCGAAGGGTGAGAGAGAGGAAACATAGTAAAACAGAGAGCATGTGTGTATGTGTGAAGTGTGTGTGTGTGTGTGTGTGTGTGTGTGTGTGTGTGTGTGTCTGTGTGTGTGAGATGGGGCGCCAAAGGCTTTGGTCTGCCTGTCGCCCACCTGCTCCATATGGGGTAGCGGGAGCCTGGGGGGTAAGGGAGGAAAATGAGACACAGAAGGTTTATTGGCAGGGTGTGTGTGTGTGAGTGTGTGCGTGTCTTTGTGAAAAAGTGTCTGTGTTGCCCAGTTTAGTATGCTGTCCAGTTGTCGAACGGATTAAATTGTGAGTTCTTGAGTGTGACATGTGGACATATGTGAGTGTATAGATGTATGTTTGGCATGGCGAACATGTGTTGGTGTGCTGCTGGGTGTGGGTGCTGCAGCGTGTGATCATGTCTGCAGTGAGTTGTGCGTGTGTGCATGTGCAAGGTCACCTGGTGCATTGGTCCCACATTGACATACTTGCTTAAAGTGGATGGGAATTCAGACACATGGACAGGATATGCGACCCCTGAATAACTGGAATGTCTGTCTTAAATTAGACTGACCCTAATGACCACCATTGATCCTGACATAGAGAAGAATGCTGGAGTCAATAAAATGGACACGCAAATGACGGATCCACAGACGCTAATAGAAAATCAATGAAAACATATAGAAGTTGGAACGACAGGCAGTTTAAGGCAAACCGAGGAGACAATCGCCACTTCACAAGTCCCTGCATAACACGGCCAACGTCAATGAAACAACGAACAATGCAGCAGCAGAAAAAAAAAGGCAACATCAAAAGTTGCTTTCATGGGGTATGTCCAGTCAAATGACTTGTTTATTCTGGGGCCAGCATCACACAGCTTTGCCATCATGCCTCTAGACCAGTGAGCCTCAGTTCTTGGTGTGCAGCAGCTTGCAGATGGCCACCATGAATGCAGTCCAAAGCCCAACTCTGTTTCAGACTGTTTTTTGAATGGCTGCTCAGTGTATTAAATCCCTTTGGCTCCTGTTTTCATGCTGGCAAAAAAATCACAAGATTTTTAAGCTGCGAGATGCATGCAAACATAGCAACTAATGAAATTGTAAATAGACAAAAGTGGCTTAATCCATAGAGGGAAGGAGTCAAGTCATTGGCAGGGGAGAAGCTCAGCAACAGATGCAGTGATTGATAATTCATCCTCAGTTTAGAGCGTTGAATGAAATGTATTGATTTGGTGGAATCAGATGGTCTTAATGCAGTCCTGTTTCAGCCATTGCATGTCTGCAGATATTGAACAAAATGTCCTCCGTTCACAGGATTACGTGTCTTTTCCAATGTGTGTAAAATAGGCTGACATTAGGCTGAGTAGAGAGTTGATTTCTATCACCTTTCCACAAATATCTGTTGTTAATTTCCTAATAATAAAACCTCATTCACTCGCTGCGTACTGCTGCTGATACTGATACTGAATGCTCAATCTCAGGGGTTTTCTGTGTATCTGCTGTCACGAGTGTTTTAGGTGTTTAGCAGCAGACTCACGTTCAGTAAAAGCAATAAACTGTTTTTGATTCAGTCAGAGATGGACGCAGGGCGATTCCTTACCCAGCGGTCCATATTTCATGGTCAAGGTACACTATGAACAGCATCTACAGTGAATTCATCACAGTGCAATGGGAGATTTATCATTTTGATCTCTGCTAAAAATATGTGCAGCTGTGTGAGTGTGTAGCAGTGTGTGTATACAGCTGTAACTATAGCAAGTCATGTCACGAACACTGCAGTCCACTGCGTGTGTGTGTGTGTGTGTGCGCCTAGTCAACAGATTTGATTGAGGCCACTTGCCATTTAGCAGCAAGACAGATAAATCCAAACTTTAATCACGATTCTCAGATATTCCTGCCTTCGTGACGTCAAGCTCATTTTTTGTCATTCCTGAGAATGAGAAATTGTGTGTGTGTGTGTGTGTGTGGGTGTTCGTGGACTAAAACCTTTCCTAAGATGTACTGCAAGCTGATCTGAACTTGATTAGTTGTTACTTTTTCAAACAGCTGTTTTGATTTAGAATGAGATGAATGGATTATCTATCATTTTAAAGTTATGTCTTGTTTTTCTAGTTTCAGGCTTTTTTTTTCATTTAGTTGTTATGCCAAGTGTAATTATTAAGATCTAGAGAAAACTTGACAAAAAGCAAAAATTGGAGTCATGTGCACTTTATCTGGAGATAAACTAAACAATGAGCACACCCAATATACTGGTGATAATCATCTTTGTACTGTCACAGTACAAAGATGAACTGGGTAGCCAATCTGTAATCTGTGATGGATGTTGCAGCAGACAGTTTGGGTAATAATCTTTGATTTAATTTGTTTGGCCATCTTACTGCTCTGGTGTTTTGCCCCATGGCTTCTTAGTTTGCAGAGTTGCCAGCTCTCCAAAATCTCCGCAATTAACTGAAATTCTATTGTTAAGAGTAGGAATGAGAGTTAAAAATGTGTAAAATGTGTTGCATGAAAGTGGTTTGGGGACAGGAGACCTGCAGAGAAAGAGCCCATGCATAATTATCTGTGTGTGTGTGTGTGTGTGTGTGTGTGTGTGTGTGTGTGTGTGTGTGTGTGTGTGTGTGTGTGTGTGTGTGAGTGTGTGAATTCCTACTGTATACCAAGCCTAGCAAGCATGCCCCAGGTCTCTCCACATGCAGGGCATAGTCGCCATTCCCGGCCCTCAGTCAGGCTTTACCATGGTAACACCAACCACACTCAGTTTACACCCCTCTTGGAGGCTCGGAAGCATGGGAACCTGGGAGCGAATGTGTGTGTGCGGGAGAAGGATCAGCCTAGCAAGTGGAGGGACTAAAAAATTGTGGTTGCAGCGCGCACTCACACAGAGACACAAAGACACAATCAGTGAAAATCCCGAAAACCTTCCCTCAGTTGAGTCCTCTGGAACAGTTGTGCCTCTGTGGCCGCTGTTCTTCCCTGTCGGGTCTCTTTGGGTCTCGCAGTGGAGGCCACTAGAGTCTCCATTATTGTAGCAGCACCAAATCCTGTTAAAACCCACTAATGACTGGGATTACATGGTTGCCTCCTCTCGCTCTCCTCGCAGCTCCAGCGACATCCAGCCACGTCCACACTCTGAAACAAAGCTTTCAGCTCCGCTACTCATAATCACCTGAATTACAGGTCAAACAACTTTACATTCAAAACCTAATTCTTCAAGTATGTAAAATACTTTTCTCATAAAGTTTTGACACCTTGAGCAAAAAGCAACAAGAAATACACACTCTGTAATTTATACTCTTAAACTGGTGTGAAGTTATTATAACAGCAGGAGCTGAAGTGTGGAGGCTCTTGTTGGTTAAAAAGAAACAGCCAGAGTGGCAGGTTTGGAAATGTGTTTGAATATTGAGATTTCTACACAAACGCTGACATGTTAACTTTATATATATGAAGCTGAAGATGTGGAAAATATTTTGAGACCACTGCATTCATTTTAATCAACACGCATTTTTGCAGTTAATATTGCATGTCTGCCTCATTCCACCACCAAGTGTGCATACTTAAAACAAGCTCCCACCACTGACCCAGCAACACACACAACACACATACTCATATACACACATGCACAAAAGGAAATGTGGAGCGAATGTAGAAAACCGTAATGAGAACCTCAACCTTCGAAAAGAACAACCTGCCTCAGCTCCGGGGTGAGTGAACTCTGGCTTGTTGTATTTCATGCCACCACATCACTGAGGGCCTCTCTGCGCCCTCAGCCTATTCAGAACCTCAACAACTCCCTTCACAACCCAAAGGTGCCTGCTGGCTTCCGTGGTTCCCTCCCATCCACTTTGAGAAGAGGATTTGAACCAGTGAAAGCCAAAACAATGTACAATGGGCCCTCCTCTACCACCCATGATCTGGTTTATGAAGAGAGAGGAATATAGGGTGAAGAGGGTGATGAGAGAAAGTGCGGGAGGTGGAGAGGAGGGTAGACATGCAGGAATTTAGTTTGAGGAAAGAGGGGTGGTGGCAAAAGGTGCGGGGTGCATGCTAATCACATTCCCCTCTTTTCTGCTACTAGAGTGCGAGATAGTTTGACAAAGACCCAGCAGATGGACCAAGCCAGCCTGCGGTTACCCAAGAAGAAATGTGCTGTTATGAAAACGACATTCTTCCACACAAAGCCCCTGTGTTCTCACGGCCACGCACGGCCACATGTCAGACGGAGACCCTCTATGCCACTCCATTGCACTCAATCTAACACTCTTGCCCGTGCTGAGTTGGTCTACTGTCAGGCCTGAATCTCCAGCTCTTTGTCTCTGTACCCATCCTTTTACAGAGCCTCCATATTTGTGTCTAAAAAGATATTTGCATACCTTCCATCCTACTCACACATTTTTGTGACTGCATCCTGGGAAATGCGAAGCCCGTGCCAAGTGATTCACATTGACAGCCAATGTTCTGCACTCATCGCCCGTCAAAGGTCTTCTGTTATTTCATTTTCCTCAGTATCGCGGTGTTTCAGCGAATTTCATCGTCAACACCGCAGACCATATATAGCCTTATGTTTTGTGTAACAGCGTTGTGTCATAGTCAAAGCATGTCTGCGTCATAGTTGAAAAGAGAGAAAGAGAGAAAATGACAGGAAAGAGAATCACATGCAGCAAAAACATTTTCATACTGAGTTCAGTAAATGTGCCCTGGTTTGCTTGTGAGACTGATTTGAACCAATTAGATTTAGATTCAGGCATAAGTCAGAGGTTTTCAGATTGGTGTTTCACCCCATGAGAGCACTGGAAAGTGCCAAAGGAGAGACATGAGGCAAATATGCCGCATGTAATGAGAACATGCATGTCAGTCACTAATTTGAGTGCTTATCAACAATATAAAATATTCAAAATGACATGTTCGCAGATTCATACTTTAGCACATTTGAACACAAATATGTTTTTAGACTCACTGTAACCCAAACTTTCCGTGGGTATCATTATATCTGATATCCATCATGAATTTATGTCCAAATGTCCTCTGTTCAATAACAGAGAAGGATACAATTTTAAACTTTCCTCTGTATTAAAGTGTCAAGTGATGCTTGTCTTTGCATCCATGTGTACACTGAAAACAGGAATTACTGGTAGTTAATTTGACATGTTTTTAATAGGACACTGAAATATTCAAATAGTAACACAAAGTGAGTGTGATCTAAAATGCCTGGGTTAGCCCACAAAGTTTGCTAATTAAATGGATTTAAACTCATACAACATTTGTATTCTCATAATAAATTTAGAATTAAAGTGTTCATTTGGCTTTTAGATTGATGCTCTTCTTTTTAGCAGCCAGTAGTTTATACTAATTTTCTACACTATGTTGAGCCATTGTTAGTTTTGTCCTTTTTGAAGGGGTTAATGAATGTAATGAAAGTCATCATTAGTTCCATTAAACTTTATACACTATACTCCAATAATAATGATGATTTGTCAAGGCAAAGCTTTTTGGTAAAATATGTTAAATACCACAAAATAAGAGGCTGAAATCATGTATTTCTAACAAGTTTCAACTCCCTGCAAGTTAATTATCATAGGTTGCTAAATAAAAGCAAACCACTGGCTGCCTGGAAGGTGGGAAATCAATGTTTAAACTTTGCTTTAGCAAATGGTCCACAATAAAATTAACTAGCTTCGATTTGTAGTTCATGTTCTACAGAGTGCAAAACCATCAGTGTAGTTCTTGAAGTTCTTGAAGACCCTGCCTCTGGTTTTTATTTTGCTGTGAAGTTACATGGATCTGACTCACGCACCGGATATGGGTGGATATGTTGTAATATGAGTTCAGGTGCTGAAGAGGGGAACGTGTGCACGTGTGTGTGTGTGTGTATGCACTTGGAGAACTGGCGTTGACACAGACACAGCCGCCCCATTGTCCTCCTCCATCTCCAGTCAGGATGTTTGAGGGACGTCTCATTGCTTGGCTCCCTCTAATCTCTGCTGGAACCAAAAACCCTGTGGCTAGAAGCACTTCGGCCTTCGAGAGCAAGCGAGGCACAAGACGGGGAGTCGTGCTGGAAAGGTTACTGTCAAAAATAATGGAGCAGTCAATTACAGATTACATATGAGCTGTTTTACAATTGCAGGCAGTAAAACAACCCCTGAGATTACATTAAATCCACCAAAGTAATCCTCTAATTCTTTTGATTTAGTCGCGTCTTTTTAATATAAAGTTTGAAGTTTTGAAATAAAGATATAAATAGAGTTAATTGAACAAGTCACTGAGCCATAGCTGAACAGAATCGTGACATCACCCGTCACCATTATTGCTCGTCTCATTTCTAAAAGTTGCTACATTTATTTTAGCCCCGTGACCCGTGTCCTGTTATACTGCAAGCAAGGTGAACGAAACACGGGCTGTTCAGGAACCTTGGAAATTCAATCCAGATCAATTAGCTAGAGTAGTGCAATGGTAGTGCTACGACGGAGGCTTAATGAAAAACATTTTACAGTGGAGTTTGTGGTTTTGGACTGAAACGTTTTAGTCGTGGCAGACATAGTATAGCATAGTGACAGTCAGCATCGGGTATTTTCTAAAGGTAGTGAACTTCTAGGAAGGGCATGGGCTGCATCCTACTGACCTATCGCATGGTTGCCACCCTTTTTCTAAAGAAATGAAATTACATTTTTAATTTCAGGGGACAGATGTTTTTAATGTTGGAAATTTAGAAGAGACTGTTTGGTGGTGCACTTATTATAAGGCTTATTGTCCTGAAGAAGAGTTTCCTGTGCAGCAGACAGACAGAAAACAAAGCAAAATGAAAAACTCACTGACAGACATTTCACCCATGGTCTCACCTCAGATGTGTCCTCTCCCACTGAGCGAGCTACACTGTTTTCTTAATTTCAACTGCACTCAAAGATTAATTATTCAATTTAAGTGTCGCGGCTGATAATGTACAGCAGACTTGGCTTCATCCTTAAGGAGATGGCGGCGGCCCCCAGGAAAGCGATATAAGTGGATTCATTTCAAGATGCCTGTTCCTCCGAAGACTTTATTAGATTTAGTTAATGAGAGAGCAAGGAAGGCTGACTGGCGGAGCGCAGGTTGGGGAGCTAGAACGTAATTAAGCTGTGAGTCTGACGATGCCACTGTTACACACTTTGATTAAAAACACGTTCAACATCTAATCACCAACAAATTAAAGTAGTTACCTTGTTTGGCACAGTCACCTTTGATTCTTCCTCAAACAAGGTATCCCCCCCCCACACCCCTTTCTCTCTCTGTCTCTTTCACTAACACCACCTCTCTGTTTGCACCCTAATTCTCCAGAGTAAGTAGGTGTAAGCTACATGTCTGGTCAACCAGTCGATCGTCTGCCTGCAACGCAGTTAACTCCTGTGGGTTTTATGTGTTCCATATGCCCGGCTGAGGCCTGCATGGGTGGACTGTGTAATACAGGAGAAGCCTGTATATTTCCAGGCCAGCACACATAAGTCTTCTTGTCTGAGTTATAATGAGTGTTAGTATAGATTTCCTGTAGCTCAAACACTAGGCTTAATTGACCTGAACAGCTCTGAGTGACTTGGCACCTCCCGTCTCAACCTTCCTCTCCTCCCTTACCACCCCCCCCCCCCCCCCCCCCCCCCCCCTCCCCTCCAGGACCTTTCTCTGGGACAAAGAGGCTTTTGTCCCCACTGTGCTCTAAACCTTTGTTGACTGTTTCTGTCTGACAGAGCAAATAGCTCTGGCCTCCTTTTGTTTATTGTCATTTTTTGAAGTTTGAACAAAGTTTATACAGAGCCACATTTTCAGACGTTGTTTGTTGCCTGCAGGGGGAAACAGATGGAAGAAAAGAAATGGGTTTATTGTTTGTTGAATTTTTGTCTGTCTGCTGCTGTCTGACCTCTTATCGTCTCATCTCTCTCTCTCCCTCCCTCTCTCTTTTTTTTTTTTTCGCTCATAGGGATCACATATACACAGTGGACACGGACACTGCCAATAGTGACGAGATCTTTTTCAGTAAGGTGAGTGAGATGTCTGTCTCTTTGAGGACGTGTTGTTCTTACCGTACTGTGATTGACAACGTAACCCTAATAACCTGAGTGCAACTGTGGGCACGTGGGTGCGTGCAGTGTGTGTATACATGTGCCTGCCAGCGGTCTTACTCACAAAGTCACGGGTGCGAGCTTGCCGGGGTCACCAT
This sequence comes from Anabas testudineus, assembly GCF_900324465.2. Classification (NCBI taxonomy): domain Eukaryota; kingdom Metazoa; phylum Chordata; class Actinopteri; order Anabantiformes; family Anabantidae; genus Anabas; species Anabas testudineus. The sequence continues at coordinate 16,875,866 of NC_046618.1, forward strand.
TGTGAACCCATTAAGTAGATTATCCAATCAGTCACCTAGCAAACTGCCTGCGTCATCCACGCTCATCTGTGGGACAGTGCAAGGTCTGAAAGGTGTGTAGAGAAAGCTGCAGGACAGTACAGGAAGTGAGAGACGAGGACAGGTGGAGGGGAAGCGCATAGATGAAAAGGAAGGAAGGAGGAAAAAGAAAGAGGAAAATGTCGGCAGAGAAGAGCCCAATGTACATATTCAGATTCAAAAAGCATAGGGCCTTGCCTGTAATAAGGCACTCTCCACTCCATTCCTGCCACTCCTCGCTGCCATCACTTGCCCTTAACATAATGCATGCAAACCCAATTCATCCCCGTGTATACAACAACCCGCCATCCCTTCACCTCATCCACTTCAATGTCAAAGCCTGGTGAGTGGGTCTTAATGAGAGCAGGCTGTAGATGAAAGGCTGGTGGGAGACACGCAGATTGATTGATGACTGAGGGTCTTTAATCAGTGGCTGAGCTCCAAACATGTTGTATATCAGTGACAAGTAAGCGGCGGTCTGAACCGGAGGCTCCACGCTGACCCGCAGGCCACACGGGGCAGGGATAGTGAGCGATGTGTGCATGGCTGGAGTCCAGATCAATCTTAGCTGTGACTGCTAAGTGTGTGTGACAATCCACAAAGCTGTGCCTCATTTGTGTGTTTGTGGCTGACTGTTAGGTATTGGCTAGCCGTGATCCACAGGCCAAGGCGTTTTGCGCGTGAAATGTGTGTGTGTGTGTGCAAGGTTGGTCATCATCTCAGCAGCATAGAAAAAGCTGTCTTTAGTGTGGGATCTGCCCTTGGACAGAGTCTGTCCTGATCCAGGGTCGGTATCGTATTTCCTCCTCTATGGCAGAGGTTTCGCAGTTCAAGGCGGTAAACCGATCACCAATCAGCCCTTAGAATAAAGTTCACCTCAGAGCAGGTGTCTCACGAGGAGAATCGATGGCAGAAAATCTCAGATGATGATTATTGATCACAGTATAGATTGGTTATTGAGCTCTATGGTGCCTTCACTTTATTTCTTCTGCTTTAATGTTTATGTTGTTTGCCTTCTCTCTCTTCCTCACTTTTATTTATTCATTTTTTTCAGAAATTGACGTGGAAGTCCAGACAGGCAGATGTGGACACTTGCAGAATGAAAGGGAAACATAAGGTAGAGAAAACATACAACCTCTGTGCTTACACCCTCATTTCATTTATAGAACAAATGTCACCTTATTCGTCACAAAACACTTCTATAGCAAATCACACATTATACAACGCAGGCTGTAACAGATGTAATTACTCACAGTTTCTCTGTTTCCTCTTGTCTTTTTTTTTTTTTTACACAAGTGCTCTCTGTCTTACACACACATACAGGAGACCCTGCAGGTGCAATAACACACTCCCTGCAGTTCATCTAACGTTCTGCTATCTCAATTTATAGAGCACTTTAGCCTGAATCTTCATATCAAATGGCAGTATTAGTGCATTTTCTCTGGATTTACTGTAAGTTCTAACAAAACGGTGCAAAATGAATAATGATTCTATTATTGTCCTAGAGAGCTGCTGGATGTGACATAAAAAATCTGCTGCACATTTCTTATAATGTACCAAGAGTGCAATAGTACAATTCATGCTTATAAGGTTGATTTTTGCTATTCTTGCTCTTCACTATAATTCATAGGAGAGAAAAAAGAGCATTTGTTTTAAAACCACATGTGGTTTTAGTATTGAGTCTCCTCAAAATTGTGTTTCCATACAGCTAAACTGCAAATCACAAATAGGATGTTTTGGGTAACGTAATTGCAACTCCATTGCGTTTTCTGTAACATAATGACCATACGTTAACAAAACATGGATGACAAGTTGCAAATACATTGATACGTAAATTAAATGTACACAGACCACATATTTTTGTGTGCCAAAACATATAATCGACAACATCCAATTTTATTTTCTGCATTCCAACATTTAGTTTGGTAACTCTTTATTAATATTTTTTATGATTGGGTTCAGGCAATCGCAGCACTGGGTTGAGGTCAGGGAGAGACTGTGAGCTGGGTCACTTCACACACAATATGTTAATTAAAATTATTGAAATTTAAACAAAACATGATTTTTCTCTAACCCTAAACCAAGTGCTTTTCTTGCATAAGCCTGACCTCACATCAGACTCTGCGCTTGAACTCCATCCAACCCAACCACCTCCTTGAAACTTGTCTTCTGTTAATAAATGTAGGGCTTAATTTATTTAAAAATTACGTTGCATTATGTTGATTACAAAAATGTAATTGCGATTGCAGTTTAGTTGCATATGAACATAAATTTTGAGGAGGCAAAGTGAATCTGTTAGTGTCAAGGTGTCTGTTAAAGAAAACATGGATGTCATGAAACACCATTCATCTTTTTCTCTCTCTCCCCTCCCCCCCCTCCTCTGCAATCCCTGAAGGATGAGTGTCACAATTTCATCAAAGTCCTCCTGCAGCAAAACGATGACACCTTGTTTGTTTGTGGAACAAATGCTTTCAACCCCTCCTGCCGAACCTACAAGGTAGGAGCAGACACAAACATATACTGTGCACACACACACACACACAAAAAAAATACTCCTTGGTGATCTTTTGGTCTTCAGTGAAAGCCATGACATGCAAACTGTACACACACCTAATCTATTAAAACTCCTTTCCACTATGTGTTTGTCATACACAAACAGAGGTATTTTTCAATCCCAGCCATGTGGGAGTTTAGTAGGGCTGAGCCATGAAATGATGGACATTGATGAATGACTGTCACAACTCGGCAGGCCCTCCTCCTATCTCCAGGAGTACTTTGACATGCTTGAGTTAGAAGCAGAGAAACCTAACTACCTGCCTTCTTATATACACAGTCATTCACACACACACACACACACGCACACACACATTCAAGTGCAAGTAGAGGTGCTGTCCTGAAATCAGATTCAGCTTTCTTCTGTAAACAGTCGCTATTCATGCCGGCATGTCTGAAATAGTTTCAAGATTCCTTCAAGAAAAACAAACAAAAAAAAAACCTCGTGAGGATGCATTTAATGACTGCAGGTCAAAAAGGAGAGTAGACCAACATCAAGATTGATTCCTTGGATAAAAATGGAGATGTCAGGAAAAAGATAGACAGGGAAGCAGATGCACAAATGATACAACATACACACAAAAACCCACACGGGTTTTATGGCATACAGGCAGGCAGAAAGACAAACATAAAAGGCAGATGGGTTGTCTTCAAACTTCTGCTCCACATGTTCCTGTTTTTTTCTTCCCTAGTGTTATAGATCTGATGTTTTTTGATGCTTTGTGCGAGAAGTGAACAGACCTGCTTTTACAGCTCATTCAGAAGTCGTCGGCAGAAGCTGAAAACATGCTAGAGGAAAAAATTGCCATTTTGATTGGTGCTGATTCTAATTTTCTAACTCTTATACTGTGCCTAAAATCTGCTCAAACCCAGCTCAATAACTATGCACTGCCATTCAGCAGACAGAGAAGCAATATGATGGACGGGCAGCCAGTAAGAAAGACCGGAGGAGAGACAGACATGGCTGTGGTTTGTCCTGAAGGGTGTTTAGTTTGTTACGATGAGATGTGATGGTCACAGCATACTGAGATGTTATCTAGGTGGCCTGTGGGGAACACTCTTCTGCTTTGGTTCACCAGATCTGTTTACCAGAAAAACAAGACATCTCCGCTCCATTGCCTTTGTGGTTCAGCATGCCAAGCACACAGAGTGGATGTCTTTCAATTGACTGACTCCTCCTGCAGCGAAAGTGGAATTTATGTCTCTGCATTTATCTGGCGTGGTTAGCTTTTATAGCTCCGCCGGTTATGTTTTCAAGGTTTGTGTTTTTGCTCTTACTGCATTGATATCGCTGCAGGTCTGGTGGAGGTAAAGGGGCATGAGGGAAAGTGTTGTAAAACGCAGTGAGGGCTGGTCAAATGGCCAAGTGTGCAAACATATAAAAGAGTGCATAATGGACAAAAGTCAAATCTGTCTGTAACAGAAGTGTTTATTGAAATGTTTTTCCATGTTTCAAAGTTGCTCAGTCCAATTAGCAATTGCATATTTTGTGACACAGTTTATTGGGCTTGCAGCTGCTCTTTCTCATAAAAAATAATGCCACTGACTACATCGTAATTAGTTTAGCTGAATAAAACAGCAATTTTAATCTGGAAGTCACTGAATCAATATGCCACGATAGAAATCCGATTAGAAGGCTGTCAAAGGAGTGAGATATTAAGAGCGTTTTAAATGTTCACAGATCGCTTTCATACAAACGTTCGAATGCGCATACAAATGCTCAGGCACATGTGTTTGGACCCTTACAAACACTGACAACTGTGCAAACATACAAAACACACATTTTACAAAGTCATACACACACACACACACTGTACTGCTGGCAGGCTGGCAGACTCTTTGGGCAGATACCAGGCCTTTGATGGCGTGCTGGGCTCATCCACTCTGGTTGGTCAAATGTGTGTGTGTGTGTGTGTGTGTGTGTTTGTGGTTAAATCCACCTTGGCCACAGTTTGCCTCTCCATCTCCCCAGTGTGACAGCACTGAAAAGAGCTTCTGTTTCGGGGCCAGCCTCATCCCACATTAATCAACAGTGCTGCAAAGGCAAGCGGGAGGGATGGAGGGAGTGATGGGGAGCAAAGGTGGAGAGAGACAGAGGGGGCAAGGAGGGCACACACCCAAATCAGCAGCGACCCACATTGTTGTTGTCTAATCCCTTCCCTATCTGTTTATGTTTTTCTTTCCTTCCCCTAAACCTTGTGTTGATAGAGTGACCAAGTCAGAATCTGGTAGCAGGCAAACACACACACATGCACACATAGAGAAAAAGCCCAGAGACACCTTGGCACAGCAATGGCACAGTCCTTTCCTTGAGCATTACACAGCACCCGACCCAACTCGCTCCTCTCTTGTATTCACCTTCCCACCGTCCTGCCCTCCTCCCTCTCTCCTCATCCTCTGCCAGCCTTAATTCCTCTCCCCCACCATTGCGTCCCCCTACTCCACCATCTCTCCCTCTGTTGCTTTCTCTCTCTGTCACTCCCTTGCTGTGTTGTAATAATAAACATCCCACCCAGCTGGGCTGATATATGACTGGAGTCAGTTTCATCGCCTGTTGCTGGGGCAAAGTGGGGGGAATCAGCGGGGAGTCTTGGAGGCCGTGGGTCGCAGGTGATGGAGCCTCGACTTGATACTGGTAGACTGAGGTGCACTGGGAAATTTCATCTGTACTCATCTGCGAGTCTTTGCTATTGAAATATTGTTAATGCTCGCAAAGGAATTTACTGAAATCTACAAAGTGAACACACATCCACACTCTTTTCTATACTGCTGCTTGATTGACGTACTGTTTGACAAAGACAGACAATGTCTTCCACAGTAGAAGCTCATTAATAACTGTCTGAACAGTTCCAACACATACTGTACTGTAAGTAATGGAATTATTGTCCTATTTGCTCTATTTCCAAATAGTCATTTTAGATGTTCAGATTAATAAGGACAATTTGTCCTCTGCAGGTGAAATTAACATATTTCTTACAACAGTTGCAAAGACTCTGTGTAAAAGGTGGTCAGAGGAAAGGTTCATCCTCTCAGGGCTCAGAAACAGGTTGCAGAGAAATGGGCCATGACTATTAATCTCCCAGTGAGATGTGTCCTTGTTTGGTTTACACAATCACTTCTGGCCCAGGTGTGAACTTGTGCACTTGACCTTTACATATGGAGACATCTGTGCAGGTGGATGGACTGCATACAAAGAAATGCGTGGATACTCAGCTGCAAACCGTCGGACACAGAACGGTGTAAACATGCACTCAGATATGATTATTCTTTCAAAATAAACTCATTAGGAACATTTCAAGGGAACTGTTTAAAGCAAACACTTAATATGTGGGATCTGGCTCAGTTTACCCTAAGTTTGTCCTTCCATAAATCTTTCTGCTATGATAAATGAAAGCAATAAAAGAGTTCTCATAAAACTAACAGAGACGCAGAAGCCGAATGTGTCCCTCACTCTGAGTGCCGAAGCTGCTGCTGAACCAATTATTATACTCCTGATGGGCATGCTTTAGATCTACATTGTGTTTGTCTAATTAATTAGCCTATAGCCGATGGAAAACACCAATGAGCTGTAGTAGTAATTAATTCATCTAGATTCACTCCACCCAGAGCCAAGGTTACTGTACATTCACCTCCTATGCTTCTTCGGCAGACCTTTGCAGAACAGCGTGCCGTTAAAGCAGCTCCGACGAAGTGTAACAGCCCCACTGTTCCCTTCCCATTACTTTGAATTGTGTTTCTACAAAGATGAAGCACCTCTTTCTTTTTTTACCTAGTGGATTTGACAGCATAATAAGGTTTGCCTGGCAAACAAGGAAAAAAAAATCTATCTGGCTGTTTAAACATCACATTTCTTTATGGTAATGTTTCAAAATCTTGTGCGTCAGTGTAGCAGTTTTATGGATTGCTATTGCCACTTTTCTAAAATATTGAATATTGCTTTAGACAAGGCTAACAGCAGTAGGCTGTTGTTTTCCTCACGCACGCCAACTTGACAGGAGATTCGAGCCATACGTATATCTGCAGCCGGGCTGGGAGTGTCTTTCTCCGTTCAGACGGCAGGAATATATCAGTGACAGCAAAGCCAAGCCCAGCAGACAGAGGTCACTGCCTGGGTGAAATCAACTGAGAAGGTTGAGGGGTGGCATGGGAGGCACAGATTGTGAATGTGGGTTTGTGGCATGTCAGGAAAAGAGGGAGCGTTTGTGTTAGTTTGTGTGGCTGACGCTGAAGATGCTGATGTTTCAAGATCAACCGCCTTGTCACTCTGAACACACAGACACTCTAATTCAGTGGACGCACCTGACCTTTAGCTGCTCACATCCCTTATGATTAACCAAGTGTTATCCATAATTACAGTCTTCCCTGTCTAATAAATATATATAATCACAGCAGCATGCCTGTGTATATTATTCTCCTATAATTTCTGAAGGAACAGGAGAAATGAGAAATCGAGAAATGCACTGGTGCTGGTGGTTCTCTGTTTGTTGTAAAAGGTCACTTGTAATTTTCTCTGCCAAATCTGCCTCAACAATTTCTCTGGCAGGCTTTTCCAGCGTTGTGCCGAAGTGTGTGTGTGACCTTTTTAGTGGGCAGATGATAACCGTTTCCGCCGAGACAGGAATAGAAAACAAAATGACCTGTTTAGAGACCAGAAGGGCGGAGTAAGCAGTTTGCACTCTTGGCAAGCTGTGCTCGTCTTTGTCAAGAGAAAGGGAGAAAGTGAGGAAGTACAGTAAAAGAGAGATAGAAACAGAGATACAGAAGAAAAATGACTCTAGATTGTGACTGTGGACAGGCAGACAGTGTGTTCAGTAATCTTTCCTGACCTCAGCTGCTGGCCAGTGCAGCCTGCTGTCTTATGTGTGTTTGTGTGTCGAGTGTCCTAAGGCCTAGTGGGGAAGATGAGCCTACCCATGCTGGGGATGACAGTGACCTTTTACCCACATCTTATCTATCAATTGCACTTAAACTAAACTGGGCACAAACAAGAATAACTAAATTGCATTTTCATAAAGCTAATGTCCCTAAACCTTAAACTGGACCAGCAGTGATTCACGAACAAGGCCTCAAACTCGCTCAGCAAGACATCTAAGTTAGTGAGAGAATAAATTAACCATGTTTGGCTAAACTACAATCCCAGATGAGAAAGCCTTGACATTAAACCTGGGATTTCTTTCAAAATATTCCAAATCATGGATTTACTTGTCTAAGTCAAGGCTCTCTGCACAAAACAAGCTTATGCTGCAATAATATATAATAACAACTGATGCAATGCAAAAACGACTGTGGTTCAGTAAACAAATTCTCACCCCCCGTGCTGAGGGATGTGAGCTCACCCATTTTTTCAGTCCATTTATTTTCTCTTCATAGCAAAATCGCAGATTTTAGAAATCAGGGCAGGAGAAAAACATAAGTAATTAGTTAAAGATCTGTCTTAAGGTTTTTTTTCTGTTCTTAAACACCAGTTGAGGGGTAAAGGATGGCAGGAGGAAAAGAAAACCACATTCACCCATACTGTGAAACACATTGCTGTAGAAAATAAAAGTTTTTTCTTTTAAAAATCTCCCTCTGAAACACTTCCCCAGATACTCCCAGATGGGCTGCTTTGACAGCTCTCAGTAGGACACCAGAGTGGTATCCATGGAATATTAGTTGAGGTCAGAGTTAGACAGACGTGCTCCGCGGCTGGGCACCACAGCTTTTTGAGAGTATATTATTATGGCTCACACCATATCTATCCACTTTAACATAGTATTTTTAGACGTGCCTTCAGCTCGACGTTGTTTTGATATGTGAGCATGGTTCTTATTTTCCTTTCTGGATCTTTTCCTCCAGCTGGGATCCAACATTTCCTGTCTAAGTTGTATTTCAAGCCCATTGTTTGTTTGACAACACTGAATTGTTTTAACTCTGTAACCCCTATCGAGCTGACCTTTCACCTCATTTGCGCCCCTAGACGGACACGTTGGAAGCTCTGGGAGAGGAGATCAGCGGGATGGCACGCTGTCCGTATGATGCCAAGCACGCCAATGTTGCCCTCTTTGCAGGTAAGAAACCTGTGTGTGTGTGTGTGTGTGTGTGTTTTATCCAAAACATTTGTCGATCTTCAACCCCTGTGCTGTGGCTTAACATTAGTGCAACTTCACAAGTTTCTGTGAGGTGAAAACAGATGAGACATATGAGATACTACTGCTCGTCGAGTGGCACGAGAAAAGACGTTAATCCCTATTTTCTCCTATCCGCACTTATTAAACATTGGAACATGTTTGAACTAGATGGGAAGGTTGAGTCTGTTTGAGCGAGAGGATTAGTTGTGGTTGTATTAAATATTGTTCTTAATACCCTGTGGTTTACTCTAATGGCAGTACTCCGACAACATGTCAAGAGCGAGAGACAATCTGTGTTATGTGCACAAGAGCAAATCATCGATGCGACCACATTTGCTCAGTGTCAGGAATTTGCTGCTTAATAGGGCTGTTTGGAAACACATAAGTAGTACTGTGGCAACAGACAAAAACAGAATCATCTGTCTCTCTTCGCCTCTCGTTCGCTTTTGAAATGAATGTGCACGAGATTCAAAGTAAGTCACAAACGGATGGGACCAGAATGAGTCAGCTTTCCGTTGGTGGGGTGTGATTTTTTCTGATGCAACAGACCCACAGACTGCTAAAGACATCCAGTCCCAGTTCATACGTACTGTAGGACAATTTATGACAGTATTAATGAGTTGTCCCTGCCTGTTTAATGCCAAGGAGGAATGCTTCGCTTGACCAGTTAATGCGGAGCAGAGCTTCTTGGAAGAAACTGGAAGCACTGAGTAATCAAGAGAGTTCCCCTCACTGCTATCCTTTCAATTATGTAGTTTGAGTTTCCACTGTGGTTATTGTCAAGGCAGGCTGAGGTCATGCTGGCGGTGGATTCTGTTCATGAAGCGCGTGTGTGTGTGTGTGTGTTCGTGCATGTAAGTGTGTACTGTAACTGTGGGCTCGTGTGGCGTCCTCACACTGTGTGTGTGTGTGTGTGTGTGCACGCAGCTCTGCGGTGTTGGTTTGTGCTTTTGAAGTGTGTTTGCGAGAGTGAGCAATTACAAATGTGCAGCATGTTTAAGTGTGTGTACTGCCTTTTTGTTGTCCATCAGAGACTCTCTTTGGTTTGTGTGATTCATTCATTTTCCAGGTCCGAGCCATCTGAAATGTGTTTGTGTATCCAGCCACAGAGCACAGGAATCTCCGAGTGGCTTTACGTGTTTCTCTCTTGACTTTACGTCACTCTCTTCACCCTTTTCTCTTCCATTATGGCTTTCTCTGTCTCTCTTTCTTCATTCTCTGTTCTCTATCTCCATCTTTCCTCATTATTGCTCTTTCCATCTCTGTGTTCCCTCTCCAGATGGCAAGCTATACTCGGCCACCGTAACAGACTTCCTAGCGATCGATGCAGTCATCTATCGTAGCCTAGGAGACAGCCCGACTCTGCGCACTGTCAAACATGACTCTAAATGGCTGAAAGGTGAGTATGGGACACACAAACAAAGTCCCTATGTTGGAAAAGCATCAAGCTGACTGACAAGTTGAAACACAAACTACTTTGGACATGCACGACTCGCCATATGCTTCTGTTGTATTGATTTATGATTTATGTGCATACGTGCCTTTGCACCTGTGTGACTGAATCTAGGTATGAAGAGCGGGGCCACTTATGCTAATGCTACACGCTCTGTTTGACGCAGTCATTTTGCCAACCTGCCCTGGCACAGTTGATGTAGCCAGGAAATTGCTCTGCCCTGGGGAGAAACAAGCAGTCAGAAACAAGTCCAGCCTGTCAAAACTCAATAGAGAGATCCTTCTTTCCTTGCATGCAAATAGTTTCATTGATATGATGGATGATAGATCGAGGCACTCAAGGTTCACAGTCGGTGCTTTTCTGCATAATATGACAGATATTCAGTCTGTTTACTGTGAAATATGGTGTCAGAACTGTTTTGTCACGGCTAAATGCCACTTTGATTCATATTTTATTATATATTTTACCCTCCTGCAGAGCCCTACTTTGTCCAGGCAGTCGATTATGGGGACTTCATCTACTTCTTCTTTCGGGAAATTGCTATGGAGTACAACACAATGGGAAAGGTGAGCACAGACCCTATTCTTCTGCTATTGTTTGAACCCTAATCAGAGGTGACTTCCTATTTACTGGGGCGAATCAGGAAGCGCCTGAGGAAACTAACAGGATATGGATGTATCACATAACTGGAAGGAGGCTTTCAGGAGCTGTAAAAGTAGTTTTTTTTTTGCAATAGATAAACACTGGGCAGGATGCAGGACCTAAAATAGATTCAAAAGGAAGAATTTGTGGATGCCTGGAGATCCCATTTTGAAGTCTAAATATATAGCTTGAATTGCACCTCCACATCTGTCCGGCAATAGTCCCATTTGACCTATCATCTCAATATTTCCCAAGAGGAATTCCACCCAAGTGTTTGCGAGAAAAGAAACGCCTTGGAAGTGGAAAGGCCGAAGAACAAACAGGCTTTTCCCAGGTTTTACTCCAGGGGGACAGCGCGTGACATTTCTATTAATCCCCTCAGTACGGTTTTGGACCCTAACCTAAAAAAGTTAAATTGTATATCGGGTAGTAGAAAATACATTATGGAAATCCATCACTCAATATGTCTTTTTAGGAGTAAGGCGAGTGCTAGAAAGAGAGGGGATAAGACAAGAACAGAGCAGAGGTAACGAGAAAACACTGCAATAATGGATTCCCTGCCAGAAGTGACAGGCATGTGTTATACGGAGCATGAATACAGATCAAGCCGCTCAATCTGCTGGGTGTTTTGAAAGCAATGTCAGTATAATTATGCATGTGGTAGTAGAACTGATGGTGCAGAGAGCAATTTAACATTTAGTAAATGATATCTCTTCATTATTATACAGAAGAATGCCCTAGCCGTGACAATTTAACTGTCGTCTGTGCTTCATGGCAAATTGATAAATTTCCTGTGTCAGGACTGTGTTTACTTCAGTTTTATTGTCGGGTTGTTACTTTGTTATCGTGAAACTGCAAAAGGATAAAAAAAAAAAATTCATTACACAAGTGAATTAACAAGCTTTGATTAAGGTATTTGCTCAGCGTAAGGGATCCGTATATGTACGGGTGTGTATTTTTACCATGTGTGTGTCTGTGCCCCAAGTAACACACAGATAATCCAGCAGTCAGCTATCTGCTGGGAGTAGGACTGTGACACGCTGAACTGCAATATGCAAAGCCGACATAATTCCACATTCAACTTGACAGTCTCACCTGTTCTGTGTAATACAGTTTCTGTAATCTCGCTGCTCTATAATCTCAAAGTCAACAGGACTGTGCAGGCTTTTCTGTGACGGTGTGTGTATTTTTCTTAGTTGGAATGGCGTGCTTTCTACATCCATCCATGCTTGTATAAGAGTGAGGAAGAAGTGGGTTGTGGTGCATGCATGGGTGAGGGTGTGTGTGTGATTGTCTGTGGGTGTGTTTACAGGGATCTGGTTTAAATGCATGTTAACTCCCATTCACACTGTTTACTCTAGGTTGCAGTTTCAGGTCGGGGTTAGATTTATTGCTGTTAAGTATAGTGTGACAACAACTAATTACAATACTGGCTACGTGATCTTACAGCACAGTTGTAATTACAGCTCCGGCTCCCATTTGAAGATGTATACTTTAAATTCTCAGTTGCCAGGTGCTGACTCTTCAACATCATATCAAACACACAATTTTACCGCTCCGTTTCTTTAATTTGCTATAAAGTGATGAAACGTTAGATTAAGACTCTGTGGCGGTCTATGGTGGGTACTGCTGCTAGAAATCTAATTCAGATCTCACCACTATTTAGTAGCTCTTATAGAGCTTTTAGTCATTCTGCATGAAATCCATCCAGCAGCTACAAGCTTGTGATTGTAGAAGTTCATGTTTGAACTTTATAGAGACTTGTGACATGTTTTGTATTGAGTTATTTAAATGTAACCTTGCAGCTTTGTCTTGGTCAGGTGGTGTTTCCCCGTGTGGCGAGGGTTTGCAAGAATGACCGCGGTGGCTCGCCCCGTGTCTTGGAGAAACAGTGGACCTCCTTCCTCAAGTCTCGACTGAACTGCTCCATCCCTGGTGATTCCCACTTCTACTTCAACATCCTGCAGGCTGTGACTGATGTCATACACATCAGTGGGAGGGATGTAGTGATGGCCACTTTCTCCACACCTTACAACAGGTACGGCGAAGAACAAAAAAAACGTGCTGAAGCACTGAGAAATCAACAGACTGAAGTGAATTGATGAGATTGTTTTTAATCAGCTGTTCTCCTCATCTTATGAATGAGGTGTGAACAACAGTTTAGCACTTCCATTTTTTAATCTCATTATGTTTCTCTGTTTGAAATACTTTTAATTTATCAACACTATGACATTAACATAGAGCAAGCAGTGCGTGCTCCTGCTGTGCCACTGGGCGCCATGTAATTCCTGAGACTGGGTCAACATTAACATCTTCTGTCAAAACAGTTTTGCTGCCCTTTTGACATGCAGCTGTTTAATCTTATTTTCCCCTTTACAATTCATATTCAGAGCTGCTTTCATATTCATAGGGAGTTGATATCTAAATTGAAAATTACCGCGCAGCCATAGAGCTTGGCTGATAGCACGCACATATTGTAATTTTCCATTTTATGGCTGCTTTTTAGCAGATAAGACAATTGCTTGTGACAATGCAATTGAGCATGGTTAATGGACATTAAAACCCAATGAAGCAGTGCCTCTGAAAATTTCTATAAGCGCTGGTTTTGATCCTGGCATTAATTTTCCATTTAATAGTCATGGGGTGAAATTAGAGGGAGCACATTCAGACTGTAGGCGGCACTCAGGGTTGGTGTCGTTTAATTGTCTGTCTGGATGTCTGGCTCACTTGCTAACGGGCTGGCTCACTCAACATTACCATCTATCTGTCTTGTTATCAGCCCGGTGTAAACAGACATATGACTGTCTAACTTTCTGTACATTTCCAATGCAGAGGGCAATTACTGTAATTTAGGAGCCACGCCGAGAATTAACAGCTCTCTGACCTTGTACTCGATAATACTGCCCTTGTGTATTCTGTCTCCCTAAAGTCTAGATGATGAGTTTAACCCATGATGCAACAGCTATAAAATCCAGCTGGCCGAGAGATAGAGAGAGAGATTAAGATTTCTCTGAAAGTCTGATAAAGAATAAACTATTCTTAGTTTTTATTTCTGAGAGCAGATGCGGGAAAAATAGAAAGTGACTCAGCAATCTACTATGCAATGATTCCACTCAGATGGAAAGAAGACAGCGCTGTCTGCTGCTATCACAAGATGGGTGTTTTCCCCCTTATAATGAATAGCAATAATAAGATAATCTGTCTCCCATATTTCTTGCCCAACAGTGGACTTGTGATGAACTTTGATGCCTCGAGGCTTTTTGGTGAAGCTCAGTCTTAGAGGGGAGGTTTAGGGAATGTTGTCCTCATGAGGCTTGGCGTGCCAAACGAATGCTTCTACTAAATGAATGGAGGTTTATACTACATTCTTTTTAAATAAGTGAAAGTAAGTGAAAATAAGTAAGGGATATGAGAATAAAGAAATTGTCACCTATTCTGTAATCTTTAAATTTGGGTGTATCATCCAGTCTAAACATGCAACAGCCAAAATGAACAAGCCACAAGGGATTTAACCCCCTCCAACAGAGGGACTGTAAATCCATTTTTCTGTCTCCTGTTGATAGTCCAGACTTGGCAATATGTTTCTTTTTATATGTTCAGCTGTGGGGATTGTTTATGTGGGGTTTTTGTGTGTGTGTGTGTGGCAGTATTCCAGGCTCTGCAGTGTGTGCCTACGACATGGCCGAGGTGGCCAACGCGTTCACAGGGCGTTTCAAAGAGCAGAAATCCCCAGACTCCACCTGGACGCCTTTTCCTGAAGAGAAGGTTCCCAAGCCAAGGTACAACACCAGTCAATTAACCACAGCTCACACACATACATGCACACGTGGGATTTAGCTCAGTTGCACACACAATACACTGAGTCACACAGTTTGTCTTTTCCCGACTTCAATGTCTCACACCCACAGACGCAGATACACTATATTCTCCCTAATCAATAGACCACTTATATTTTCATTTTTAAATCACGTTGCGTCATTTTTCAATCTTTCACTCAGGGATTACACATCCTGTGTCACATTGCATCGCACCCACATACCGTACGCTCACAAAGTGTTTTCACAGGTGCAGCCCTAACCCACCTCTCTCCCCCACATGCAGCTGCATCAAAGGAGGACTCGGTATCACAAAATGAAGCATGAGACCATTTTACAGATGGCTGGCTAATTCCACAAATATACCAGCCTGATCAATCTCCAACCTATTGCTTGCTAATTAGTGCACTACGCTGCTCTACTACCCTCCAGAAAAAAGAAAAAAACAAACAAACAAACAAAAAAACAGATTTACTACAAAGATCTGGGCCATGATAATTGTTGTGTGCGTCAGTGTGTGTGTGTGTGTGTTGCCATATGGCTGCAAAGGCAGTTCCTCACCAGTGGAACGCCTTTGAATTCATCTACATGCAGCGTGTGACTAAGTGTATATGTATGAGTTCACCCACTTCCCTCAATTAGCATTTAATGAGTTGTTTATGTTCAACAAGGTCAGATGTTGCAATGATCAGATGTAAGTACTGTTGTTTCTGCAGCGACTGATGCGATTGATTTCATTTCCTTCCTCTGGTGCGTTCAAACCTTTTATCTACAGGCAAACAGACGGGGAGTTGTAACAATGCCACTTAGGTCTGGTCCTGCAGCAGACTGTTCCTCCATGTGTTACACTCTCATGCAGAATCGTTTACAGATTTTCATATTTAAGTCATGTCTGTTTTCATTCTGCTCTCCGTATGTCCCCAGACACACCAGAAAATGCAATAGCACTCGCTGTTACTGTCTCTTTCTCTTGACAAATGGTTTTACAAATGCCACCACTTCATTTACCAATATCAGTTTGGAGGTTCACTTGCCTGGAACCCATCTGTCAAAAGGATTTTTTTACATTTTCAGGTCACCTTGAATGGTTAAAAAAGTGTTTTCATTATAGATTTTATACTGTTGCACTTCACTTTAGGATTACATGTATTACAAAAACTAAATCAAATTGGACACAGTACACATGCGAATGCAGAGGAAGGCTGAGGCATTTCTCTTCATTATTAAATTCTCTTTGTAGTCATGCCTACACAGCAAATGATGATTTCCATAAAGGAAGAACACACTTCTCCTGACTACACATGCTTGCATGATTTAGGGTCTGCCCCTTACATGTTGTGAGTGTCAGACATTCAGTGGCCATCTGACTAATATTTCTAGGATCTGATGTGGATTATGTGGTATGGCAGGGTATCAAAGACCATGCAGTAAAGGGGTTTTACAAGCTCTCAGAGGTGAGATGCCTGCAAAGGGGATATGCTATCAAAAGCAGCTTCTCTTTTACAAGCAGCTCACCCTCTCCCTGTAAAAGGATCAGATAGATAGAATGTCTCAGTGCCTTACCCTGAGTGTAAAGAAAAGAAGACATCTTATGTCCTTTGCTCTGACCAAAGCCTCTTGGAATGAGAGTTTAGTAATTTAAAGCTACACTCTCATTGATTTTAGGGAACAGAACTTTTTTCTCATCTATTGGAGTTCAGACCATGAAAAATTGGTCTTTCCCCCCGCAGTCAATGTAACAGTTTGTCTTTTATACTTTTCCTCCTTCTGGTCGCCTTTTCTTCTCTCACATCATGCTCCTTCCTCATCACCTTCCTCTCCCTGCTCTTCATTTCCAGGCCTGGAAGCTGTGCCGGCACTCCATCCATGGAGAGGTACAAAGTGTCCAATGAGTTCCCCGACGACACACTCAACTTCATTAAGATGCATCCGCTGATGGACGAGGCTGTGCCCTCCATTGCTAACAGGCCCTGGTTCCTCAAGACTATGGTTCGGTAAGTATTACACACTGCGAAGGCTGTCGTCATCAGAGGTCTATGAGCCTCTTCAGCCCAGGACAATAATTACGTGAAGTGCTGCTCAGAGAGCCAGGCAGCTCATTAAAACACAGTAGTACTCCACCACAAACCAGCCGCTGACCTATTTTCGCTGCAGTAGAGGAAACACCGATCTACACTATACTATCATTCTCCCACAGTGACCATGTAGTGAGGTGGTGAAGTAACTTTGAATTCTCAGTGATGACTGTCTTCATGTTGCAACAAGTAATTTCACATTTACACCTATGAGCCTTTATTAAAGAAGAGGATTTCAGCTATTATGATTTTAACTGTAGTCTTTGTTGCTTTTTTTTGGTTAAAATTCTTTGAGGTTATTTCAAAGGGAGGATTTAAGTTTGTTTTTATTCTGTGGTTGGGTTTTCTCTAGGGTTTTTTTGGAATTGAGCCTATTTCCCAAAAGCCAGTGCAGTGTGGCTGATACCATTTGATCATAAAGGTCTGTCTGGGTTTTAGTTACACTACACAGACATTTCAGTCAACCTCTAGGGGAATACGACAGTGCACCACCATCCCATCAGCAGGGCAAAACTAGCTGACAGAGCATTGGGTAGAAAGTAAAAATCTTTCTTTTTTTTTTATGTGGAGCTAGTTTTGAAGGATTTATGGCTTGGACTGCTTGTCAGACTCTTGACAAACCTCAGCGGTGATAACATCTCTTTAAGCTATATAAAGAATCCTTCATATGTTTTACAAATTATTCGTGTCATATCATATCTTGCTGCTACTTTGCTGAGGTCTGACCTACATACTGACTTAGTCAGAATATGAACAGCTTTCATCAAGGCTATCCCTACAACTTTTTCTGTTCATTAGTGGACTGTATCATAAGGTCATATTATAAATAAAGCAGTGTTTCAGTCTTTGCATAATCAGCAATCAGATTTTTTAAATCTAATTTGAAATGACACCACAGTGAGTAAAACCTTGTATGAAAGTCAGAGGCAGTCGTTAAAAGCATTATGTAAGCTTAAAAAGCATCATGAATGCACATGTGGTGGACACAGAGTAGACTTTTAAAACATCTGTAACAAGTCTTGAAGTGAAATATTGTTCTTATGCTGAAGACAACTGGAAAAGAAATTAGAAATAGGGTTTGAGCCTCGTTACGCTATGGGTAGGACACCCTAATATCCTGCAAGAGCATCTGCTGGAAATTTTAGAAAGCCTTTTCTGTCCTGAGACTCTCTGTGCTGTGGCACGGACCTCAGCTGGCTGGGCACAATGAATCAAATAAAGGGGGGAGACACTCTGAAGAATCCTCCTCTTGAGATTTCTATTATCCTGAATAGAAAAGACAGTGAATGTCTTAGTCCTTGAGATTGTATTATTTCGCTGGGATCAAATCCCATTGACACAGTCCGTGGAGTTGCTGTTACGCTTGAGAGGATCAAAACCACATTAGACCTTTAGATTGCTGTTATTGTTGATTGGATAAAACCACACAGATCATTTTTAGAGAGAGTTTTTAAGAAAACAGAAGGGAAATGGGACTGGGGGACTATGCTTTGTTTTTTATTTGACTTAGTGTAAACTGTAGTAAGGTAATATTTATATTCATCACTTAAAAAAAAAAAAAGTATTTTACCACCTGGTGCCTTTTTACCCATTTTCACACAGAGAACACTCAGGAAACCGTTAATGATGGAAAAGGTGAACTTCCTACACTTTCCGATAAGATCTTATGTTTTATCTTTCATGAAAACAGTATTTACATAACAAACATTGGTGAGCAGACATGTACCTCTTTGCTAACTTGAAGAAAACTAATTGATAGATATATTTCAGCATCTGTTTGGCAATGAAATCAGACGGTCAAAGCAAATTGCCTTTTTGTTTGATTTATCTGCATTTTACTTGTAACACCCACAATTAGGCATCAATATAAAAAACACTGTCGAGTAGAGGTGTAATTTGCTAACTTGAATATGCTTGTTATTTATTTAACAGATATTAAAAGGAAAAATTAGTTTTATGCAGACCCACCTTGTGCGGAGCCAAACTGTGAGATCAGCTGGCGTCAATTCAAAGCGGAAGTAGCGTTCACAACTATTGTCTGTTGCTTGAGCAACTTTTCGTAATGTCTTTGTTTGAAGAACCACCTGACATGCCTTATGGCAATCTGGCTGAGTTTCTAATGAAATGACAATCAGCTAATGAGATTAATAATAAGAGTGTAATCTCCCCTGCTGCTGCTTATTGTCTTTTAGACATCTGATGTGAATGATAAAAGCAACATTGATTGACTGATCAGAATTATCATTTAAGAAATCATTTTAAATATATCCTGTTTTTGTTGTTCTTTTTTCTGTTATCTTTACAGGTCACTAGTAGTTTTTATTGATGCAAATGTTTTGAATATGGTCCAGTAGAGAACTCACTGCACTGGGATTTACCTTCCATCCCTCCTGGTGTTCTTCCTCCCCATCTGTTGCTCTTACAGCTACATCTGATGCACAAACATGTTCCTCTATTAAACAAACTATTCGACTTATTAATTGGTTGATTGATTTTACTCTGTGTTCCTCATCCAGGTATCGTCTAACCCGTATCGCCGTGGACAATGAGGCGGGTCCCCATAAAAACAACACAGTGGTCTTCCTGGGGTCTGAGAAAGGCATCATCCTCAAGTTCCTGGCCAAGATGAACAATGGCTTCCTCAATCATAGCCTATTTCTGGAGGAGCTCAACGTCTACAACCCTGACAAGTAAGTAGCTCTGGGTGTATCCGAGAGAGATGGATAGGAATAAAGAAACACATAGATACAGTTGCTACAAATGGAAAATGCTGCAGTTGTTACATACGTGTGCTTCGAGAGAGTATGTATGTGCTATTTTGCATGTTTCCAACCATCTCCCAGCTCAGCCAACCCACCAGCTCCATCAGTACCAATCAATTCCCCCGGCCCAAGCTATACGGTGAAGCCAGCCAACCAGATGGCTACTCTATCATTTAAAAGAGTTTTATCAGGTTACACTCTGCCCAACCGCAGCTACAAAATTAAAGACATAGACCCTAAGGCTCTGGATAATGTAGTGCTGTGGTTCCCAACCACAGTGGAGCCCAGCTCCTCCAAAATGATGGTTGATTAAAGGAAACACACATGCACCCACACTCTGGGGCCTGTGTTTGTCTTCAGAGCAGCCCTGCACTCTCTCGCTAATACATTACACGGCTGTTGGTGCTTGTATGGACGTAGGAGCTGTGTATAGTGGAGTGAGCGAGTTGAGCATTGTTGTGTATTTGGATTAGAGGTGAATAAGGAAAAATCAACCACAGTATGACCCTGCCAAAACAAATATTTAGTTAAGGAGTAATGGATGAGGGGGAACGAATTGCAGTGCAAACAGAGGAGGGAGTGGTAAAGACCAGAGAGAAGAGATGGAAAGAAGCAGAGCTGAAAATACATTATTGGGTTAGACAACTGAGAAGAAGAAGAAAAGGGGACGGAGGACTTGACAGGAGGGCTTTCAAGGTTACCACTGTTTGTTATCCAACATGCTGCGGCCATGTGACGAGCCGTATGGAGGAGACGAAGGGCAGGCCCTTCCTTTTCTTTCTCTCGCCCTGCTGTATCTTCTTCTTGTCCCCTCGGCGTCTCCCCCTCATTGTGTCTTCTCTGCGTCTATGGCTGAAGCCGAGCATTCGTCTGTTGCTGGCCATCTGGCTTTAGTCGCATGCAGTAAGTGACTTTGCCTGCTTTCCTGGCTGGCTGGATCAGAACAGGCCTGACTGTCGTGCATTACCCAGTGTAGATGTACTCTAAGCCCTAATTGAGAGAGATAATGCAGGAGCAGAGCGCTGCGAAGGGGAGATTAAATCCCAGGAGCTGGATGGTGCGATGGAGAGGGCACCGGATGGAGATAAGGGGTAGAAAAATGCTTGACACGCCCATAGGGATCAAAATGTGCTCCTATGGGGACGAAGAGACAGACTAGCGGGGATGGAGGAATGGACGTGTGGGGGGAGGAGGGGGCTGAGTTATGTTACTGGGTTTTACAGTTAAGTGCAGTGTTGTTGCTGACTGCTCACAGTGCCCATCTGTCCATGTATCAGTTGTATCTGTATCATCCCCTTCTTTATCTCACTTTATCTCCCACTCTGTTCCTGACCCTATGTTCTCAAGTTGACCATTATCTCTGCGTTCCCTGACCTCACAGTTTGTCTACCACATGTCAATCTTTCTCCTTTTTTTTGTCTTTAAATGAACTGTTAAATCTCATTTTGTGATCTCTCACATCTCCCCTCACCAGCTTTTTTTTACTAGACTTTGTCCCTAAAAAACACAAGTCCTTGTCGTTTATCCTCTTCTCTGTGTTCTTCTCTGTTTCCTCTAGGTGCAACATAGACGGTGTGGAGGACAAGCGTATCATCGGCATGCAAATAGACAGCAAGAGTCACGCTCTGTGGGTTGCTTTTTCCTCCTGTGTGGTTAAAGTGCCACTGTCTCGTTGTGAAAGACACGGAAGATGCAAGAAGTAAGTTTAATGCCAGCTCATGAAATCGTCATTCATTAACAAACAGTCCCTCTACAGCTTCCCTGTAAGAGGTGAAAATGCTTCCAGTATACAACATGACGAGTGTGTGTGTGTGTTTGATTTGCAGGTCCTGTATAGCATCCAGAGATCCATATTGTGGTTGGGTGTCAGAAGGAGCCTGCAGACAGGTGGTTGGCAATGTAAAGTAAGTATATACAACCATAATCACAAGAGCTTTAGAAAGAGGTATGAAAAGGAAAAGTTAATTCCTGCACAGAGTTTGTGGCAGTTTGTGCACCTCCAAATCTTGAAAGAGCATGAAAATACATTATTATCATCATCATCATCAACCACTGTAGAACCAAAGTACCATGTAGCTGTTTGGTATCAAACACCCGGTCACCATCCATTGACGAAATATTATACTGGTTAGAAAGATTTAGCTCTGTTAGTTCAAATTTGGTCCCTGAATGTATTTCGGAAGACTTGAGGAAACATTTAGGTTTGTTTGGTGCTATATATTTATACAGAATAGGTTGAATTTAACCAATTTTAAATTATGATTTTAAAAACGTTTCCATTGTCCTGCATGACACCTCATTAATAATGAAATATATGTTATTATCATTACAGTACAGCAAACATGTCCAACACTGAGCTGGTTATATCTGGTGAATTTCAGTAAGGCTGAGACACGTTTCCAAGGAAGTTTTATAAAACTGTATCCCACTTTTTTTGTCTCACCTAGTGGCATTCATTTCTCGATTTGTCGTGTCTGTGATCTTTCTAATTTTATGGCGTGTAAGTGCAATTTCCTCCAGCTGAACGGGCTATTGGAAGGTTGAATGGAAGGAAAGCGTTGTTTGCCTCAGGCATGGGGTTGGGTATGCAGCACTGGGGAAAGCTTGATGGTCGCGGTAACTATAATTTGTGGCTGTAGTTATGACACAGAACCAGATTATGCTTTCTGAACAAACAGCATATGGAGTTTTGTGGTGGAAAAAACATTTTACAGATGAAGTCATAACAAAAGAAGCAGTGCTCCAGTGGCTATTTGACGATGAATGAATTTGATCCCCCTGCTGCAAAATGATTGGCCTGGCATGCCAACACACGAAAGGCGCATGTACCCACACGTACACACAAAATGTGCGTAGCAAAAAACACACACGCTGCCCATCCTGTTATTATTCCGCAAAGCTGAAGCAGTGAACTGCTCTGATTGAGTTTCCACTTTAGAGCAGCAGCCCACATAGAGGCTTTAAAGGGGCAGATGACCTCTCTCTGTTACTGTGCAATATTTCTAAGTGAGAGAGGGTAGGATTAAGCCCTGTAGGATCTGTTGGTCTGTGGAGAGCTATTCAAAGCATTTGCCAGGCTGGACAGAAGGAGGCATGAAACTAGGGAGGGGAGAGTTAGAAGCATTTTGGTGTTAAACTAAAATGTGAGTATTGCTAATGCAAACAGTTCCCTACAGAGAAGAGACCTCTCTTTCTTAATGTTGGTCTTCCTTTCTCACCTCTTCTTTTCCTCAGTAAAATAAAAATCCCTGTTTCATCGTCTGTCTTTGTTTACATCTCTGCCTAACAAGACACCTCTCTGTCTTCTTACCTGTGTTCTGTGTGCCCATCCCTGTCTGTGTATCTATTTATATCCATTCTTTTTCTATCTTTCTTCCAACATATTATTTCTCTCTTGCATGCTTTCCCTCCTTTCTTCTTCCATCTGGCCCTGGTGCTAGCGTGCCAGCTTTCCCATGTGGAGTTATGCCTCTTATACCTACTGCCTATAAACAGCTTGTTCTCTGGTCGCCTGCAATATGGTCCCCAGTCACCCCCTGTTCATGCATATGATTGCATACGATTCTGTAGAGTTGTTATTATGTAAACTAAGTACATGGCTGTGTTTCACTGACAACAGATCAGCATATTAATAATTGTTTGTTCATTAATTAAGCCATTGTAAAGGCCAGCAACCACGACTTTTGTGGTTGCTGGTTACACTTCCAACCTCTGCACAAATACTGATTATTTCTTTGTAAATCAGAGCCCACAGATCACGATGAACAAGCAACTTTACTTTACACTCTAGATTTGGTATATTAAGTCCCTGGTTGCCCATACACTTCTGACATGAATAATTAATGCTATTATGCCTGACCTGCATTTCAGCTACCAATTGCTGCCTTCGGTTATGTAGTGTGAAGTTTGAAGTTGATTTAAATATGCATTATGTGGTTGCAGTGGGATCTTAACCTTGAGCTGAACCGTCTGTAGTGTCACATTCAAACACACTGCACTATAATGCAGCCGCTACGGGACCTGAACCTTTTAACTGAAGGTTCACACTCGTCGTTCGTTCGCATTCACATGTGCCAAGTGCGGCTCAGACGCTGCATCTGTAGTGTGACAACTCATTGTACATTCATCTCAAGACCAATGGGATTTAAACCTTGTAATGTTCATCTCAAAACAGTCTCCACACAGTCTGTAATGTTCTTATCAATCCATACTGGAAACCATGACCGCAAGGTTGCCAGTGTCTTGGTCTGGTCACAGAAGCCAAATAGCATATCACGGCAGAGGGGCATGAGGGGACGACGTCTGTGAGAAAAAGTCTGGCAGATACTGGAAATGCTTGGATGGTATTTGTGCTAAGACAGGTTTAATATTGCAACTCTGCATCTGCTTTGTGATTATGACCGTGTATGATAAGCAAATCAGATAAGCAGATTAAATGTAGGCCTACCCCCAGAAATGAAACGAGGATGCTGCTGTTGTTATTTATGCTGCTGTTATTGTGGTTGCTTTTGAAGGGAAATTGGTTATCAAGGGGGTAACATTTACCGTCACCGTGTTAATTAAGGTTCTGTCAAACAGGAGGAAAAGAAGAAGAGTAAATGAAGGCATGGAAATTTTCAATCATCTCCCTCATTTACATATACATAAGGCTTTGACTTTGATTCTGATTTTACAATGCTTACAATAAATTAATATTTTGCTTCTTAAATCTCCTGTACTTGTCCTTGTTGTCAGGTTCAAGCTTTTAGCTCTGATCAGGGGATAAAGGGGTGGGTGACGCTGTTTTGGAAAATCATTCTTCTTCATGCTATAATCGTGGCCAGTGGAGGGTGAGGAAGATGAGAGGCGGGTGGACAGGCAAGAGGAGGAGGAGGAGGAGTAGAGAGGGAGCTGAGGAGGACTGTGAAAAGCTGTCATGCGTGACTGTGATCCTGGTTGACAGTTGGTCCGCTCTGTTTCACAGATCTTCTTACTGCCTGCTTGGTGGTCTTTCAGGAAGAAAACAGGTCTTGGTGCAGATTGCATCAGAAAATAACATCTTCGAAAACCCTCTCTCTGCCTTTGTGTCATATGATGGCCCTCAAGCATGGTTACCCCTCACTGCCCTGGTCTTGGCCCATGTGATTGGGACTTCAACCTTACAACTCTACTGAACCTAGATAATGTCAGACACAGAATAGTAGGAGAAAGGATTTGTGAAGTTCTATTGAAAAGGAATAGTTCTGAGTCGTATGGCTTATATTTGCCTTCTTGCCACGATGGCAATATTGATAACTCTCCCATGCTTGGACAATAAATAAGAAGCTGAAAACTGCAGCAAATTCTTTTAGCTTAGCGTTGTCTGGAAAAAAGGAGAAGCAGATAACCTGCCTACAAGCAGCACCTCAAAACCTCTGTAACTCATATTTTATATCTCGTTTGTTTAATTACACAGGATGTTGCTTGCCTTACTCTATCTTGGCTGGGACCAGTAACTTCCTGGAGTCTCTTTTGGTTGCTTGGCAACTGCTCAGAGCCAAGTATAGTAATGGTCTAGCGGCAACGTAACCCCAATGCAAAATATTAAATGTTGTTTTCACACATTTTTACACAAATAGGCGTGGTGTCTATTAAAGTTATGTAAATATACAATAAGTTATTGCTACTGTATACTGCTGGTGATGAGTCCCATGCCACTTACTAGCCTTCTAGCATTCTTCATACCCACAGATTTTAGGCCCCCAGGGCACTTGCTAGGGGTCTTTAATTTTGTTCCTGTAGGGCTTTCAACAGCCTACACTGTGAGCATAGTGCAGTGTACACTGTGTTTGGGGATGTTTTGTCGTAGGTTTACTATAGTTACTCTGTTAGGTGTGGCTAGCCTGCATGGCCTGGCCTGTTTTCCACTGCTGACCATGATGTCTCTGTTCCCCGCAGATCAGCCTTTGAGCAGGACGTGGAGCATGGTAACACAGATGGCCTGGGAGACTGCCAAAGTAAGCAGGCCCACTTCACTCCTATCTTTCCTCCTCTCCTCTATACCCCTCGTACTAGTCCTCTTTTCTCTGTTAACTCATTCTCCCTCTTCTCCTTACTCTCCATTCCCTTCTTCGCTGCTGTCACCTCTTTCTCCCCCGTCTGTTCAGCCCTCACAATCCTTTCTTTCAGCCTCTTCCATCCATCTGTCCCTTTCGGCGCTCATCCTCCTCTGCCCTCCTCCCGCTGTTTCTCTGGTCCCCTGGTTAATAGAGTGTTGTGTCCCATTGAGCAAAGACTGGGTTCCTTCTTGCAAATTGCCATGAAAACACAACTAAAACCTTCAGCAAGTCACAGGAAAGCCTTTTACTTCCATTCAAAGGGCTAATTTTGAAACACTAAATAAAACTCTGTGCCTCAGAAGTCTTGAAAGGTCTCTTTGACTCTACAAGACAGAGAATAGCACATACGATGAATGTACATTTTATAAGTAAGTGTCCAGAATAACAGTTTGGATCCATCGAATGCGATGCTCTCTTGATTTTCTTCTTAGCCTGCTCAATGCTCTAGAGAAATTTAAAAAACATTTGACATTAAATCACTCATCTTAGTCCATCTGATCTGAGTTTCAACTGTTTACTCAGAGTAAATGAAAGCAGTGAATTTTCCGCTCAGTTTCATCAGTACGTTCAGTCTGGGGAAGCCGCGCTGCTGGGCCTTCATTTGCTGTAGAAGCCATATAGATCACCTCTGATTAAAAGTTAGGAGAACATCGAGCAGCCAGTCGATTCGGCATTACTTTAAGAGTCATGGCTTTTGATCACGTTAAAGCATAAGCTCTCTTTACTGCTTGCAATAACACGTTTTCCCTCATTTGTTTTCTTCTTCTTCCAGATACCTTTGTGGCACTGAACGGTAAGTGTCTCATATTGACTGTAGAGGCAATCAGATAAAAGACAAGAGCTGCATTTCATCTTCCCAGTCTCTTTAACTTCAACCACACCTCTTCATCTTGTCAATCTATCTTTCCCTCTCAAGCAAATGAAAACTCCTCCCACCTGTGTAAAGACACATTATTAATGACTCGAGCTTTTAACTGAATTCATTTCACTTCTTCTTTTTGATAGACATTACTCCCAGTTACAAAGGTAACGGTCAATTTCTTTTCTCGCTGTGTTTTTCCTCAGCCAACCCCCTTTCATGTTTGATAAATAAAAGCCAGAATTAAAAATCCTTAATGTAGATTTTGATCCTATTAGTTCCCTTAGACCTCCCCTTCCTTTCTTGCTCCCCCTGCCCCATCCTCTTTATCTCTTGTGCGGTAGCATTGATTAGCCCTGACCTTTGCTTTGCTAATTGGATGGATCTGCTTGTTGGTGTTTTAAGGCCTTGATGGTGAAGAAATGCTTCAAAGTGCAAATTAGACAAGATGTGTTGACAGAGGGGGAGAGAGATTAAACTGGCCTGTTTAGAGCCAGCATAGATCAGATATGTTTCTGCTAATCGCAAACGAGCACGTGGAGTTGGCAGAGCCCCTCCGCACAGTCGAAGATGCTTAATTCAAAAGGCCAACACGAGCATGCACAGAGATACAGCATGTGCACACACGTTTTTAGAGATTATTCATCTCACGAATATGTTCACTGTCCTAATCACGCAACATAATATCACAATCACGCTTCAATGCTGGCTGATTCAGACAAATTTCCCAATTCACATTCAGACAGTTGTGATTACCCCGAGTCACAGTTAGGAAAGTCACTCTTATTCACAGCACTTACACCTCCACTCACATTCACCTAATTTTTTATCTAAGTGGAGGTTTTCAGCTAATCTCTCCCCCGCTCTCTCTCACGCACACATGCGTGCACACCTTGCAGATGCCAGATCAAAAACAGCCAGATCCGCACAGAATGACAAGAATAGATATTTTGAAGTTGTTCCAGAACGACCAGCGCTCCCTGTCTCACCCCCCTGTGGCTGTACCCCCGCTGTGATTCTCCCTCCTTTTGGAGATCCAGGGTCATAGAAAAAGCATCTGTGTTGGTGTGCACCCCTATAGTGCTGAATATGCTCCCACAGGCTTGTCTGTGTATTTCCAGGCACACACATAAACACGCACACACAGACACCACCCAGTTTACAGCCCCCCTAAAAGAAGTCTCCGCTATTGCCCCATTCCCCCGTCTATCTGCTGGTAGTTGATATGGATTTAAAGATAAATAAATGCCCCCTTCCCATTCTCCTCTCCCCTACTCCAGACTAGACATCCGCGCCTCTCTTTTAATCTGTAGAAAGAGAGGGATGTGCATCCGTCGAGTCTGTGGAGGAGCTCTGAGGCTCCGAGCTCTCTCTCTCTCTCTCTCTATGTGTGTCATCTGCCTGAATTGCACTTCCCCTGGCGGTGGGGGAATGAATTATAAAATAGGCCTGTCACACTAATCTCTCAGCCTTGGGCCAATAGTTAAATAAATCATTTTAATGATTGCCACGCCACACGGTGGAGGAGGAGGGGGCTCTGGGTGGTGTCTGTTGTGCGTAGTCTACCAGCAGCATCAACGTTAGCCCCCTGGAATGACTCTCCATCTTCAAACATAGGCATAAACACATATTGAGAAGGCACTCACATATCCGCAAACACACACACACACACTTTGCTGTCACCTCCTCCACGGAGAGAGCGTGTTAAAATGGGAATTGGGGACTGAGCTCTACAGAGGATGCTGATAAAAGTGTTGTCACTCTTCATCTAGGGGAGATTATTTCCTTAAATATATACATTATATTAAATTCAATATATAGCTTGTGCAAAACTGTGTAGGGTGGCTTAACTGTAAGCAAGTGGGATGGTAATGTGATTAGTATGGTTCAAAAATAAACAGGCAGACAAAGCTTAGGCACAAATTCTGCTTATGAAAGATCATGAGAAAAGTGAGACAGGTGAATACAGGAAAGATTATATGGAGACGTGCAGCGATAGCTGGAGAAGAGATAGATACAGTATGAGCTGTTATCCACATGTGGAAGAGTGTTTTGTTAGTTGTCAGATAATGTCAGACTTTCAGGTGTTAGTGGATTCGTTTGCATAGACACGTCCTACGTCTAAGTGTACTATTCCTGTTATAGTCCCTTAATCTGATTAATTTCCTGAATGTATTTTGATTTCTGTTTGAACTGTTGGCCAGTAGTTCATTTAGCCATTAAGGAATTTAATTA
Source organism: Anabas testudineus (assembly GCF_900324465.2). Classification (NCBI taxonomy): domain Eukaryota; kingdom Metazoa; phylum Chordata; class Actinopteri; order Anabantiformes; family Anabantidae; genus Anabas; species Anabas testudineus. The sequence goes on from NC_046618.1 coordinate 16,904,501, forward strand.
CAAGGAGCAGAAAAATTCATTAGCACTTAATGACTTTTATGGGGGTAGGAATGCTTTTAAGTTTTATATCTGCTCACATCCCCTTTTCCATTGTCCACATAACAAACCTATTCAGGTTAGGCGAGAGGTGAAACCACCCTAGAGAATAAATTTGAACCAATTTTACTCAAAGTGAAGATGCTACTTGGATTAGTTGACTCAACAAGCTAACCATGTATATGCAAAATGATAATGGGAGGAAGGAGTGAAGAGAAAGAAAAACAGGAAGACTGATAAAGAAAAGAAAAGAGGAATGAGAGGAGAAGAAACAGAAGAAACTAACCAGTGCAAAACTCTATAAAAAAGAATCCAGTTTAGAAGCTGCAATGAGGGGATATTTGGCACTTCGGCGTAGGATATAGCTAAAACTTGCTATAAAATGGATTGAAAAGTTAGATTTAAAGTAACACAAAGCTTGAGCAGAATAGCAGGGAAGAGGATGGACTCCGTTAGGGGAGCTTTGCAGTTGATGAAAAGTTATAGGCAGACTTTTTGACAGGAGCAAAGGAAACAAAGTTTGTCTCTTGTCCTTCATATCAAAGGTAGGCCCCCCTTTGGTGATTGTGGAAAAATATGATTGTACTGTGCTCTGCTTTGACAGGCCCAGCGGAGCTTTGACATGTCAGTCAGAACACGCGGGAGAGCGTGAGAAAGGCAGAGAGAGAATGACAGAAAAAGAAAGACATGTCCAACTTGAGAAACACACACACACACACACACACACACAAACATTCGCTAATGAGTTGTCCAGGGTCACCAGGGAAGAAACACTTTGTCGCCTCACACAGCCCAGCAGTTGCCCGTGTGTGTGTGTGTGTATGTGTAGGTTTCAGATGAGGAATAGATGTGCATGTGTGTGTGTGTGTGTGTGTGTGTGAACACTGCTGCTGCCCTGTGGTCACATGCATTGACGCCTGTCCATGTTCGTCTCGGGCGTCGGTTAACCTGTGTTGTGTCCGGCAGGCCAACATCACCACCACCATCATCACACCCTCTCACTCCCCACTTCAGCCACACCTGAGGCCGCCGAGGGCCCACTGGGGCGGGGCCGCATGGTGGAGCGGAAGGACCCCCCCATGAGCTCAGACAAAGGGGAGGACCCTTACGTGGCCGTGCCCTCTCAGACTCAGCCCGAAGCCAATGGTAAGCCTTGGAACGCAACAGTGAGCAGTCGATTTTGGTTTTCTGTGCAATTGAGAGTTATGGCTGCCTGGCTGTTTCCAGCTGATGAGGTGCAGAGATAGTGATTCACTTTCTTTCAAGGGGACAAATTGCCTCACGCCGTCCATATAAACCCCCCACAGCAACGTGCTCAAACGCTCCTACACCGTACATACATAAGAAGACACATGTACATACACATTCTGTGCTCATTACGACACTTGAACGCACACACAAGCACACCCTGTAGTATGGATTTAATATCCGTGAACTGCAGTGTCCCAGCGGAGATGTAATATCCAGACCATTACACTCTGAAAAAGGGAAGATGGCGATGTATTTATTTCCTTGAGAAGACGGGCCCGGACCCCGTCTCTGTCATGCTTTGCGACACATTGACATGACATTGAATGCCCTTTTCTCCCGTGTTAACAACCTGCCTAATGCTGTAGCGCCTCAAGGACGGCTCGCTGGATAAATGAGACAGAGCAAAAAGTAGAGAGGGGAAGGAGACAAGAGGGACGACACACATCAGAGAGGGGGAAAAAAGGTCACTGCCGTCCTGCTGATCCATGTTGTGTCCCTTAATAAAACATCCAGACCAATTACAGATCCCATTAAAACAACATGCAACATGTCCCTGCGACATTACATAGCTCATGCTGTTAGAGGCAGCATCGCCACGGCCTTGAGGAGATATTGATTATTAACAGTGGTGCTTCATCATGAGCGCAGACTGGTCGATACTTTCCATAGACATACTGTATTGTAAAGATAGAGACAGTTAAAGCAGTTAATCAGATAAGACATTTTTTAAATCTATAAATAGTAAATGATAACCACATTAACCTCAATTGCGCCTTTTGGATTTAAAGGTATATTTAAAAAAAAGTAATTGCAATGCACATGTCAGCATCACCTAAACTGAGGCACAGTAGTGACTGCAGCATGTCAGCTGGAAGCAGCAAGGCACCAGTGGGTAGATCCAAGCACAATGGTGGCAGAGACTTCAGACAGCATGCCTACAGCCAGCATCACAACATGCTGTCGCTCCTCTTGTTGCTTTTACCTGAGCAGGTGTAACGTTACCTGAGCCCCACAACAAATGGCGGGGAACGCTGTACTTGTAATGCCTCACATACGAGGCGTTGTTCGAGGCGGGGGTGGGCGGGGGGTTATGTGGGAGTTCCATGCTCAGGTAACTGCAATAAGACTTCACATTTCAAAACAAAGCTTCCTGCTGTTTTTTTCTGTATGATCATTATTGTTGTTATTATTATGATCGTTTTATAAGACACCTTTGCAGCTTGTTTGAGTATTTATGAGTTCTATTTCAATTTCAGCTCTACAGTCTTTTCTTTCTTTTTCTTTTCTCTGAAAGTCAGCTCTGATGAGATTTCTTGTGTTGGTTCTTGTGTGCTGTTCTTGATATTTTGCATGGCTTGGTCTGAAATTATGTCTTTTTTTTTTCCTTTTTGCTATTTATATATTTTCCTGCCTTGATTGCTTTGATGGTATTAAGCACAGTTTTGCCTCCATGCAGCTTAATGCTTTTCAGCATGGCAAATTGAGCACCACAGTCAACAGTATTCATTTCCCGCTCCACCCATCCTGCCTCCTCTTCCTTCCTGTCACCGTCAGTATTATTGGCTTCAGGTGTCAACTGTACTGTGAAAACTTTGCAAAGTGCATATGTGACAGTGAAAACAGAATCCCTATATGAGACATGACTATGAAACTTGGTAAAAGAGGCATTTTATCAGCATTTTAATGCAAGAGAGAGAGGGAGAGAGATATCAAGTACTCAATTTTACACAGGAAATAAGGATATAAACATTTAATCATACCATTAATTTCTCAAATTAAGTGACAAAAATATGGTTGAATAAAAACATTATGTTATATCCAAAGTCGTTCGCAAGCTTGCGTGCAATTTAAAAGAAATTACAATTACGCCCCCAACTTTTTCATTTGCAGTTTAGACGCTGTGGAATCTTATCTACTAATGAATATTACAGTGCTGCCAATATGTATTAGCCCAACACCACCAGAGTAATTAGAAATGCTGCAAACTGACGAGCATTCACACACTGATGATATTTAGCACCCAACAGCATCATTATCTGGCGTTCCAGAGGGGCCGTTGCACTTGCCAGGTGGCCGCTTGTGTTTCACAGTACATTTGAGCTTGGTGTTTGTCTGTCTGGCTGGGGCCTCATCTGTCTCTGTTATATTTTCTACCACTCCTGTCACCCTACCTACTGCACATCTCCCCCCTCGCCTCAATTCGCTCACCTTTCCCCTGAAACCACCAGCCTTGCCACTTTTCACCATCTGCTGCCATTGTGATCAGTCTCCCTTCCACAGGACCTCTCATCTGACTGGGATGGCATGTTCCAAGGCTATACCTTACCTAGTGCAAATGAATTCCTGAACCAATTTATGGAGCCTCCTCCCCCAATGCCCCTTCCCCCCCTTGCCTCTCCCTGTCTCTCTTCCCATCTCCATCTCTGCACCTCCTCCTCATCCTCCATTCCTACCTCAGTAGACTGCCTCTTCTCCAACTGGAATCATATCTCTTCCCTTGTCTGCAGGAATGACTCCTTCCCCTGCTCCCCATTCGTTCTCTCTCTTCTTCCTACGTCTGTCTCCCTCCCTCTGTCAGGCTCAACTCTCTCCTCCCTCCCCCATTACATTCACCCTCCCCCAACCTTGACCTGTAGCCACCACTGTGTTGCTCCAATTTATGGGTTCATTACAGCGGCTATCCATGGAAGAGGTGGAGGAAAAAAAGAAAGATGGAGAGAGACAACACGGGGAAGAAACATGGAAAATGAGACAGGGGGGAAGAGCAAGAGAGAGAGAAAAGGAGCACACACGATAAAGATTTATTAAACAGAACAGGACAACAATACAGCAGTGAAGGTTATGAGCGAGGGAGTGAAGAGATTGAAGGTAAAGATAGAACTGAACAAAAGAGATGGAGGAAAGACGGATAAGAGAGGCTATGTGATCGTGAGATACTGTAGCTGAACTGAGTGAACAACACTGTTTCTCTTCAGCCCTCTCAGTCATTTGTTTTCATACTGGGCCCCACTTCTAACCCTGAACCCTGTCCACGTTTGCTAGTTTATGTTTACCCGGATAAGTCAACTAATTTCAGCTGAAACAGCGTTGAGCTGGATATCAAAAATCAATACGGACATCTGGTGCAATTCCTACATTTATATACTGCTAATTTAGCAAGAAGCTGGCAATCAATGTGTTTTTTTATAAATATAAAGACATTTTGATAAATGTTTAGTAGTAACATGCAGATTATGTAAAGTCAACGTAACTTGAAGCTTGACAACTATATGTTTACCTGATCAACATAATGCATCATGAAGGTAGGATTTACCTAGATTGCATTAATCTCACCTTCCATGCTAGAAAAGAAAAAACAAGCTTGCACACACAATCCATGGCATCATTTTACCACAAATCACAGTATTATATTTTAGTGTTAGTATTGTTAGTATTGCATAAACACAAATTCTAGGAGTCATAGCTGTCTAGTGGAATGTGTTTGTTGTCTCTAGCTACACTCATAATTTACAAAATCAATATTCTCAAGTGTCAAGTTACTGGAGAAGAGTCAGCCTTTTCATCTTAGTTTGCAGATTTAATATGAAGAACCTCTCTCTATATATTTTTTTAAATAACGTGTTGCCAAAACAACACTTTGACATTTTCATGATATTTCTTTGCCATTACACAAGAGCCACTGTAATTTATTGAGAAATATGATTTCCCTCAGTGTCAGGATTTCATGGTAACACCAGCTGTCTGTCAGCTGCTCTGCAAGGGTTATTTTCAGCTGCAGGCAACTCTCTGACACTTGTGTGCCAAGGTGAGCTGGATATGATGGAGGTAGGATAGAAAAAGAGTATGACCCCGCTCACACAGGGATGCGCCACAGTTTTTCTTTTCATCCAACAAGTCTTGATAGCCTGAGCATTTCACTTTTTCACTTCATGTCACTTTCTGGAAGGCAGTTGAAGGAAGTATTCACCATAATTACTGTGGATAACGTGTCACTGTTGAATGCTATCTGTCCTTATGGGGAGAAACTGTCAACATAAGCAGAGAAAATATGTTTGTTTACAGTCCAATTCTGCTTTCAGACTTTCTTATAAAGTACAGTATTTTACGTAATTTAACCTTTATTACCTTGTGTCCATGTCCTAGTAGACCTGAACTGTGGCTTTGTTCATAGCAATTATGGCAAATTTGCCACTATTTACTGTCACATATTAGTTCTGCTGACAAACACAATCAACCATTGTCAGGTAGAGCAACAACTGCTATCCCTATCTCTTAAATATGGTCACTATATAAAATGATTTTTCAGCTATATTTATCCCAGCACTGGGTAATTTCCTGGTCAGTCTGATTATTACAGAGACATCTTTCTTCTCAAATTGCTCTCCCCTGGAGGTGAGTCGACAAGATTTGAGGTAACAGAGGCTTTAGTTTAACAAGAATCCTGCTCACAGTCAGATCATGCATTTGACTGGTGGAGGTTCTTGGGACCACATGAGGATGAGCACTTTGGGTAATGTAATGCTTGTTGTTTCATATGCCTTTGCAGTGATTTGGATTTAGGTTAATCCCATAAAATAGGATTTTAGGTAAAAGTTGGTGAAATGGCCCTTTAACGCAAAACAATTGTACTGTTGCAAAATGTTTCGTTTTTTTTTAATCAAATAATCAAAAAACTCATATTCCTTTAACTGAGACCGATTTCCTGTTTTATTAACTATGGGATTTTGGTTTAGTGTATCATGCTGGCCAAAGATTATGATAGGCCTTTGTGAGGCAGATGAATTATTTGCAGCTCATTGTGAATAATAATAGAAACAGTGGACTGGATGTTTTCCCCGAGTGTTACGCACTTCCCTGACTGACGTCAAGCCATAAGCCATAATTTCCTCAACTGATTAGTGTATTGTTCCCTTAGATTGCCTTTGTTTTGTACACATTTGCTGCTCACTTTTCCAATTTTATGTTTTGGTTATGCTTTTCAGTAAGACCACTCGCCAATGCCGGTTCGCACAAAAGCTTTGCTTTGTCTTTTTCGGCCATGTGAGACCGAATCGCATATCACAGCAGCTCATCCCTTTGTGCTTTTGAAGCTTGTCTAACCCACATTCAGCTGTCATTATTCTGCTTTGAACTGAATTTAAACACGGCACGTTCACAACGTCCGTATGCGAGCCGCTCATCAACTAGAAGCAAACTGAGTCTCTCTGGTGGTACTACTTAGGGCCTGTGTCTCTGAATGATTATCAACTCCTGCATTTAAAACTGGATGAATTGCAGCATATCAGTTCACAAGTAGTGCTTTAGTCATCCATAGAAGTCAGAAGCCACACATTCTCTGCAATCATAGCATGATAAAACACACTTGAGTGGGTCGCCATCTGCAGAACTGTGACTCATCGAGAGTGTATATTAATTAACAGGGAATCAACATTATAGAAAAAGCCACACAGGAGGTTTCTCAATGCAAAAATCGACATTTCTATAAACTGTGATATACGATTCCAACACTTCTGTGTCAGCCCTTGCTGTCAGGAAGCTCCTGCCTTCAATATCTCAACATGTGCCAGCAGTAAAGTGCAGAAATAATTGGCATAATTCTTTCAGCTCTAAAATTCACGCAGAGCAGGTTTGTTTAACAAGTCCACCACCCATTAATAAAAACAGTAGTGGTGTCAGTTGAAGACATCAAACAGCTGATGGAAAATGTTCTTAGGGACATTTAATTTAGGATGATTTCCCGTGAGAATTAAAAACCTACAGTTAGTATGCAGTGAGGTGGATAAGTTAGTACATCAATGTTAATACCTGTGATGCAGAATGATGTAATTAGTGGCTTAATTATATCTTAACTAGCTCATCAGTATGCAACGCACTGACTCAGGATTGTCTGATGAATGCTTTAATATCGAATAGCACTATTAAGGCAAGTGCCTCTCGAACGCAAAGATACACAAGACTTAATGGGATAATATCCTAACTGGGGATTAAATAGAACTTAATGAATTGCTGTCATCATCTAAACAGAAATGTCCTTCTTAAAAGATGACAACAAATCTCTAAAGCTCCCGGTGCGGAGTAAACGTTGGCAACTAAACATTTTCTTCTCCTCTTCTTCATCTTTAGTTCTTCAGTTGTCAAGGTCCACTGTTCTGTCTATCAACAAGTGGCAACTCAGTGAATGGAGCTAAGTCTGATTAAGATATTTATCATTTTGCAGACAATGTCTTTGTGTAACGATCGCTAGTCAGAGGTTAGGGCCCTCTCCGTAACCCCTCTGTGATGTTTAACTGCCTTTGAAGTTTTCCCAACACCAACACAAAGACAAGCTCTGTGGGCTTAAGTCAGCTGGTGCTTCTGAAGAGATTAAAAGAGTGTAAGAGTGTCTATGTGTGAGACAGACAGAGAGAGAGAGAGAGAGAGAGAGAGAGAGAGAGAGAGAGAGAGAGAGAGAGAGAGAGAGAGCATTCACAAGTTCCAGTCACAGCAGATTACAATGTTCCTGATTTACAAGTAAGTGTTGCCGACCCAGGCTGTTTTGACAGCGAGAAATATCTGAGTATCTGAGATATGTGTTTAATATCTGCATGTTGAGGCCCGAGGCAGTGTGAAATTCAAATCAATTCTACCACTGAGAGAAGTGTTGAACTGCAGGATGCCTTGCGATGCATTCTGGGGGCGAGGCAAGAGAGTTGAAACCAGAAGATTATAAGTCACTGTACAGTCAGAACCCCAACAAGACGGGACTAAAGCAGCAAATCTGTGGGTTTTAGCAGCACTTTGATACTTTCCAAGGTCATGTAGGGAAAGTTTTGAAAAGTTTTGCCAAGATCACAAACGAGCCACTCAACAATGAGCTCCATAGCCACCTTCATTCAAAACCCTGAAGTCCTGTGATTCAGCAGAGACAGCTCTGGTGTCCTCTGTGGCTACTTTCATTCTCTTTGAAGTTCGGATGAGAAACAATTCTTCACATGAAAGATAGAAGTCCTCGAAGTTTCCTCTTTTTCTTTCTTTTGTGTTTTACTCACAGCCTTGGGCTAAGTACCCTCCGGAAGTGTGTGTGTGTGTGTGTAAAGACATAAGTGATGGATGGAAGGGGTGAAAAAGTGAGAAAATAATGAAAGGATTTAAAAAAATAAAAAGTTGCACACAGGAAGAGCCATGCAGTGCAGGTTAAATAGGGCTTTAACCTTGGCTTCCAAACCCCTAGAATAGAAGACAAAGATCCCGCTCCACAGTGCGCCTCCTTCACCAGAATGGAGACAACCCATTTGGATGTGGTGCCCTCTGGCTTTGTTATTCAACGTGAAGAACATTAACCTTTAACTGCAATAAATTCACTGTCATGAAAATTCATAACAGTTTTGATTCACTCTTTCAGCATGTAAGCACCATAGACAGAGATAGATTATTGTGTTTGCGTTGAACAAGGAATATGGAAAAAAGTGAGATACGCCAAAGTATTTGTTTATGCTCGCACTTTCATTTTCTGTGATTTTTGGGCCTCCTCACCTCAAGTGAAGCTGAATTGCTCTTCTTTTTCTTCATTGTTCGCAGAAATGTTTAACCCAGCAGCTCTCAAACAGTGCCCGTCAGCACGGTCATTTCTGCCAAGGGATGATAACTCACAGCGTCCGCGAGGGTTATAATTGCAGCCCTAACAGTTTGCACCAAAGAGAACACTTAACCATATGGAAGCTGAACAGTGTGAAAGAAAACACTCAGAAACAAGAAGAAAGTCAGAAAAAGTGATTCATTGTTTCTGTTAAGGAGAAAAGTGGCAGAAAAAAAGATCTAAGTGAGGACAGAAGAAAGTCAACAAAATGAAAGATAGCAGCGGGGAGAAGTGTCTCTCTCCTTCTCAGATCTTACTGCACGAGATGTGAAGCAGATGTTTCATCAGACAGGCAGGTCATCTGGTCACACGGCCCACATAACACTTGTCAAGCCACAGTGTTTCGCTGCAGATAACACTCATCACTTCTCACACCGTCTACGCAGCCAGGCACATCCTTGAAAAAGAAGCGATTTTGGCCAGAGAAGAAGTTTTCAAAGCTTTTGTTTAAGTCTAAATGAGGTATGGCTGAGCTGCACACTGTCAGCACTCTATTAAAGGGAAAAGTGACGTTTTGTTTTTACCAAAAAATGAAGAATGATCAGAGCAAAAGTAACTGCTGTTGCTTTTTTTTTTACCCAGGTTGAGGTTTAACATCAATGCAGGGACTGACACATTGCTTAGTGCTTCATTTCGGCTAGAGAAAAGGGTTTGAAGTCATGTTTTTGGACTAATGAAGTATGACTGCAGCGAGTGAGGATTATGGATGTTCGTTAAAGAGATTCTGGATTTCAGTTCCATGAGAACAGATTACCACGTTGTCTCTGTGCGTCTTTGTTATGTCTTGCTGAAGAGACACAGAAAGAAGATATTCTCCGAGTACATCCTCTGTGACACGGCCGGGCTGAAAAGCCCAAACATGATTACCCGACCGCTTTCAGGATTCGACTGAATTATTGCAACTAACACTTAATTTTGTGGCATTTTCTTTTGGAAAGTTACGACGCAAATAGAAACACTTTAATGATGCATCAATCTTCCTGATGCAGGAGCTGCAACCATCGAAGTTGTGTTAAACTTTGATGTTTGCAACTCTGGTCTGTACAATATAGTTCACTTTTCATAAAACTTAGGATTTCTATTTTTTTAAAAGTCTACAGAACAACAAAAATGCATTGAAGGCAGAATATTTATAAATGTAAGTGAAGAGAAATAAGTCTAAATAAGTCAAGATGCTGCAGTCATAGACGTTTTTAGTCATATTTGTCACCTGTACGTGAATTTCTGAAAGCCGCTATACAAATCATATCGCCCACAAAGTGCTTATTTTAGACAATTGATTGAGTGTAAAACACACGTTTCCTGTATAAAGACATACAGGTGGCAGACAGCATTTCAAATAGCGTTCACGTGTGTGCACTGCACAGTGAGCAACGTATGAAACAATGAGAGCGGTACGCACGTGGAAGTGAGTCACGTTATCAAGACCAGCGGTGCACTGTGGGAGCCTTTTACGTGATAGAACCCACCTGTCTAATCCTCTGTCTGTGGTAACCGATCTGTGTTGGCCACAGGTCATGTGTGAATGCATTATAAATCTCTCTGCTGTGGACTGGTGTGTTTAACCCAAGGAGCAGAGTGCTGCATTAGTCTGTCTACATTCATCAACAGGCTGGAGGTTATGCTCTGTGTGAGTGTGTGTGTGTTGCAGCTGCATGTGTCCATGCTCGTGTGTGTGATGGTCCAGATTACTGTTGACCCCATTTTATTACACACAACCTGCTGCCCCCACTCTCCCATTGCTAGAATACTTCATAGCTGCTGTTATTGAATTATCTTTTATTTGGCCGTATCACAGTGCGTCTTTGCCAGTCTTTGAAAGTGGCGCTTTCATAAGACACTGATGACACAGCTCATTGGATTTAGCACCTAATCAGAGGCTTTTTAATGTATTCTCTGTGATTCACGAGATTGGATCCAAGCTTTATGAAAAGTCTCCCATTTGCATCTATGAGAAGAAAGGGTTGGGGTATTTCAGGCTCTTTTATCTGCACTCATATCTTTTTTCATTTCAGCAGAGGGTTTTATCTGGGATTTAAAATGTGAATCGTAATCACCCCTCCAAAACACATTTCCAGTCTAAGATTGGATTTTTTAGAAATATTGAATGTTGCTACTTCAAGCTACAATTTGTGCCCATTTTGAATAGGTGTTCGTTATGATTGGATAAACCCTTCTTCATTTGCATGTTTTTCATGAAATTATTTAAGCCTCTAATCTTTTTACCCAGAAAATATCTTTTAATTGTTATAATTCAATATCATTTTCTATTTTTTGGTTGGTCTAATAATATGCAGCTTTCCCCAACAGCCCAGTTTTTCTTAGAAACAGGTTCCTACACCAGAAGCCGTATCATCTCTCCGTTTACTCTGCTAGTCTGAATGTCATTTCCACATCTCTCTGCAGGTGTGATTCGTGAGAGCTACCAGAAGGGTCGTGACCAGCTGGTTCCTGTAACACTGTTGGCCATCGCTGTCATCCTAGCGTTTGCCATGGGTGCCATCTTCTCTGGCATCATTGTATACTGCGTCTGTGACCACCGGCGTCGAGACATGGACCTGACAGGCCGCAAGGAAAAGGACAGCCACCACCTCCACTCCCGTCGGGGATCCATGAACAGTGTGACCAAGCTGACAGGCCTGTTTGAGACACAGGCCAAAGATGGTCGCCCTGAGGCGATCCTTACCCCTTTGATGCACAATGGGAGATTGACAACAAGTGGGAAGATGCTGATAAAAGCAGACCAGCACCACCTGGACCTCACTGCTCTGCCAACGCCAGAATCCACCCCCATGCAGCCACGTCGTAAGCCTAGCCGAGGAAGCCGTGAGTGGGAGAGGAACCAGAACCTCATCAATGCTTGCACCAAGGACATACCACCCATGGGCTCCCCTGTTATCTCTACAGACCTACCCCTGAGGGCATCACCAGGGCACATCCCCAGCGTGGTAGTGTTGCCTCTGCCACAGCATCAGCACCAACTTCAGCCTCACCTGCAGCAGCACCAGCAGTCCTACCAGCATGAGTATGTGGAGCAGCCCCATCACAGTGAGATGAACATGGGCCACGGTGTCATGGACGACCAGGGGGCCACCCTGGAGTACAAGACCGTGAAGAGCCCGTGTCACAACCTCAACATGGTAGATCCAGATGGGGTGCTGCCACCGCGTGTTCCCCAACGAGAGGCTTCTCTCACCATCCCTCCTGCAGTCCCACAGATGGGGAAACGCTTAGAGGTCCACTCATCAGTGTACGGGCTCCGGAAAGGATCAGCATCTGCTGCTTCTGGATCTTCCGTCCTCAAGAAGCACAACACCAACTCATCCAACTCCTCCCACTTGGCAAGACATCACAGCTTCAACCGCGTGGAGACTCCACCGCCTGCACCACAAAGGGTGGACTCCATACAAATGACAGCACAGGGTATATCTCTGTCACGGCAGCCTGGAATGAGCTCCTATGGTTCACTCCCTCGAACGGGCGTCAAACATCTCAAGCCTGATGTTCCTCCCAAACCCTCCGTAGTATCACTGTCCACAAAAGCCAAGTCCAGTGACTCCTGCACATAGTCAGCTTGTTGGTCAGTCCAATGTGAAAGGACAGTAGTGAACGTATTTTTCTGAAAGAGAGAAAGAAACTGGGAATACTGTACAACTTGCATCTCCTTTTAGTGTTTTTTGTCTGATTCTTTTCGGTGTACAGTACAGTGAAAATGCAACACAGTTTTTTTTTTAAGAAAACACTTTCTTTTTATATAAATATGTAAATATTATACAAATGGTTGTTGTCATTTGTTGCTCTCATTCAGCTCCTGGTCTGGCTGACTCCCAGTTCCACAAACACAACATGGGAACATGTGCTACTGAAACAGAAGAAGATAATGCTTGTCTCGAGTGTTTTCATCCACCCTGTAGCATCTAAGACGGTGGCTCTGTTTGTTTGTGCTGTTTTCGGCCACTGGAACTTGACTTCATACTTGCTGGTGAAAGCACAGAAGAAGACGGCACGGTGAGTTTGGAGGATCATTGTTGTACAGTACCTTGTAGGACTGTGGAATCTGAGCGAACAGGCACTCAAAAGACTGAGCTCAGACTAAAAGGACAGACAACGGCCTGAGTTCTGTCGGAAACTGTGAAAAGTCTCTCAGTGTTACAGCAATCAAGTCCTGCCTGGGGTTCACAGAAAACCTGGGCCAGAAGAATCTTCTACTGTACTGGTTACTGAATAACACATGACTGTTAATACTAATAGCTTGTTGTATTTATTTTTATTAAGTGCTTTTGAAAAAAAAAAAAGACTGACTTTGTAGGTTTGGAGAGAGAGAGGACAGAGAAGAAATTTTCTAATATTAATTAATGCGTGAGGAAAAAAAAAAACTTATTTAAAGTCATTAAACTGGAGCCAGTAGAACTTTCTTGACAACTAAATGTCCACTAGGTCTTACTGTGTGCTCAGTGGGACCTGCAGCTTGAGATATATGTGACCTCTGTGAAGCAGAGGAGATATTTATTTAAACTGTGCCAGACAGGGACTTTTACCTTCGTGGACCAGATTTTCTGTTGTTTTAGACCAATCATAAAAATGACTTCCTGATTATCACCCTTTCACTCTTCCAGTGAGTACCCCCCCCCCCACCAAACCCACCCTCCCCTCTCCCCAATCAGCACTGTGGTTTTGTGTGAGTCAGTAACATTTGTCCTGATAGGTTGCTGGCTTACCAGTGCCATCAATGCTCACTGTTGCATGTTGCAAACAGAACAGATGCAGCTGCAGCAACAGTACGGGAAATCTGCATACACACACAAATGCGAAAAAAGAAGCTGTAAGTGACACTGCAAGCAAGGATTGTGGAGTGATGCCTCCACCTCGGGAACGTATCGTCTTCTCTAGCGACTTCACACAGATAAGCAGGTGAAAAAGAAAACGATAAAAACATCTGTATTGCCTGCTCGTTTTTCCACATGTAAATTTGTGCCTTACACCCTAAAGTAGTGACAATGTTTCCTTTAATAGCTGTTAACTTTGTCTCCTTGTAGTATTTTTTTATTTTCTTACGTCATGATATTTCCCTGGTTTGATAAAAATGCAATTAAAGAATGTAGGTGTTATTGTTGTAATCCTGGTCCCTGGACATAACACACTTACAGGCCAGAGGGAAAGTCGTCACTCTTTCTCTCTTACACACAAGCAAACACATAAAAACATGCACATATATATATATATACACACACAGACACACACACACACAAATCTATGTGGTTCATTTCTGATTGTGCCATTAATGCGCTTAAAGCAACCCTTTATGTTGTGCTGGCAGTGTCGATGGAGACGTTGTGAGTGTTTTTGATTTTCTCATTTATCCAATTTACAAGTCCTGTTTTTTGACGTCTGTTTGCTCGGAGTGATGGTTAATTGACCGATTCATTGAACAATTAACGCTTATTACTTGAGAAGGCCAATGTATGTGTATCTTTCCGGTGCACTGCAATAAAAATACAACGGCAACACAACGACGATGACAATGCGATACACGTAAGCACCCGGTGTACTAACCCAGTTCTAGACTTGTTGTGTGCATCGTTAACACTCGTTTCTTAGGTAGCTGCATAAACAGGCTGGTTCCTGTGAAGAAAGTGGACATTTCAAAACAGTGATATTACAAAGATGTACATTATGTACCCCCCTTTTATAAGAGAAAACACAGTCGGAGGAAGCTAAGAGGTATGTTTTCATTTATATTCACTAACTCTCATAATTAAGCCTAAAGAAAAGCTGAGAGTTTGACTAATCAGACCTTTGTTACTTTCACTTCCTCTACTTGAGGATTTTTATTGGTCACCACCCCGACACTTAAATCAACGAAGCACTCCCTTAGTGTTGTATGTGTAGATAGGGAACAATTTTTTTCTTGATATCAAGCAATTTTCTGTTTCTCAATGGAGAAAAGCCAATTATGTCTCAATCCACAGCTAATGTGAGAAGGACATGCAGGATCTGTGACCTGACCTAACATTTTTGTACTGTACATAGACGCTTGCAGGGTTCGGCTGGTGGGGTTGATGGAGTCGTGAGCGACATATTAGGTCAAAGCGGGGAGCCGAGGGGAAGCTGTCCCTTCAGAGGCTGGGGTCAGTTGAGAAGCTATGATCTTCAAAGGGAAAATGACCTATGATTAGTGCAGTGGATGAGGTGTGTCTAACTCCATACATCCAGAACACCAGTGCATTGTAGACTGGTCAGTGGGCACTACAAGGCCCTACTTATCTGCCAGTGTATAGAGACGTACATGAACCAGCAACCTTCCCAGGCGCTGAATAATGCTGATCTACAACTAAATAGGTCCTTGTCCAGAAATATTCAGTTGTGTCGGCTCTTGCCTTGGAGAACTGTCACATCCCCGCAGAATGTGAACAAGACAAATCTGTCAGCGTTAGAAGGTTAAATGTCCACATCCTGTGTGGATGGGTAAATTTAGCGGCGGGTGCATTTCGGATTCTGCAACAGCAAACGTTTTGATGTCAGCGTAAGGTTCAAATTTTAAAGACTGCATTGGGCTTGACCGCGAAGGCTGCTGTGGACAGTGAGGTTCTTTGGTGTGTGCCTTTTTGTCTTTCACCCTTGTTTATAATACACAGCTATTAGATGCAAATCAACTCTCTTCTCAACCTTTTGAACTTTGTAAGCTTGTAAGATATTGTGATGTCACAAAGTTTTTTGCCCTACTCTCTCCACATCCTTAACATCTGATTCACAGCTTAATGTATGTTGTAAAGAAAAACTCTTTAATTTAATGCAAAATGTAATAAAAAAAAAAAAAGAAAATAAAATTCTTGTCATGAAGGCTGTGGTATGTCCTCATCTTTTTCCACCTGTTTTCTGCCTGAGGTCATTATTTTTATACTAGGAAGATCTTTAGTAGTTGAATTTTTGCAATATTGTACGTGGAAAAACAAACCTGGGTTGTGCATTGGACTTGCTCTATCTGTTTTGATAGACAAATAGTTTTAAGGAAAACATTTTACTTCCTCTTTGCTTGTATAATCACAGCTAACCCCTTGAGGTCTTAGGAACTTTTCTTCAGAATAAGATTCTACTTCTGATACAAAACACACATGGGTTGATGAAAGTACTTGAAACTAAAGTGTAAATCAGTCCCTAAATTTTATATTTAAAACTCTAGGTACAAAAAAAGACAAGGTTATGAACAGAAAGAAGAAGCCTGTGCTCTATTTTACTATTGATCCTGTCGGTTAAATGAAGCAAAGAATCTGATAGTGTCTAGAGGCGCATTTATGTTTAGCAGTCTGGCACAGGAGACACCCTGAATCACCTTCTAAACCACAATACTTAATTGTCCACAGGGACATTAGGAGGTCATAAGTGTAGTATAGGTTCAAGGTAATTTAATCTCATATAGGAAATCAATAAACTCTTCAAATAAAGTATTCTGAAGGCAAGTGCAAGACAATGAAGGGATCGTCTTATCTTTTAGTTCCATTTAAATGTCTTGCAGCTGAAGTTAGAACATACTGTATCGGAGCATTTAGCAGCTAAAGGGCCCAAATGTTTCCATCAGGATGGAGAGGAGGCTTAAAAATAGGGCGAGTACTGGACTGAAGATAAAAAACATGTCTAGAAATGAAAGTTTATGTTCCTGCACATGTGCTAGAACTGTTGGCAAGTTCAACATGTAAACTTTATAAGACGATGATATCTATATCTATATATATATGAACACGAAGAACTAGTACAGGTAAAATGTAACATTTGTGAGACATCCTTTCAAATCTGTGTGACCTGTGAGTGCATACCCTCCTCTCTCAACACAGATCACACATCAGTGCATCAGTGCCGACAAACACTCACCAGAACTGCTCTTATTGTCTCCAGTTTCACACGTAAGTCTATCCTCAGTATCATTTTCTCAGGAATTGTGTCTTTGGAAGGCAGCTTGACATTCACACCTTTGATCTTGAGGTGAGTCATAACTTACAAGTGTTGGTTCAAGTCAGACTTTGCATGGAGATCAGATAACCAGGATGTGGTGCAGCTAATGAGGCCTGTCGCTGGCTTCACAATGCTGCATTGTGCAGTCTCCTTTCAGGCACCCGTGTGTTGTTGCCCTACTCAGAGATCGAGATTCAGATATTTACCGCTAACTCTTTCCCAACATGACAGGAGCACAATCATATCTAGTTGTGAGTGTGAACTGATATTATCTCACAGTTAGTCAGAGTGCAGCTCGATGACATCAGACGTCAAAGGATGATAGTTAAAGGGTCAAAATAGGTGAACACTGTGCCTTATTGTGTGGTTTATATACCACAGTTCAGATGTAGATCATTCAGTTACAGTATGTTAATGATTCTGCCCGCACAGTTTAGGTGATGAGTATGTCATAGATTTCCATGGTCAACCTCCAGTCCCCAGCGTTAGTGCAGATGCATTGCACCAACACTGTGCAACACTTTATTTCCTACACTTCAAGAGTCCATATGTTCAACGCCCCCTTAATACAGTATCAACATCAACAAAACGTTACAACCTTCATGCTGTTGTATCAGACTGCATTCGTTTTAAAGAGTTCAATAGAGGAAAAACTTGTCTCTGAAAAATTCTTTGATGTCAACCGTCCCCATACATGCTGCTTTTGGATTCCAGGAAAGACATCATGAGAGACAGCTTTGGCCTTGCAGTGGTTTCATGGCTTCAAGCTGTAATACTTTAGTAACTCTACTGTACTTTTGGATATAAATATGCATTGGTTTTTGATTAGCAGTTGCAAATCTGTCCAGTATAAATCAGTAACAGTTACTTTGGCTTATGTCCTGACATTGTGACCTGCCAATCCAAACGCTCAGTGGCTCTTTTCCCAGCGGCAGCTTCGCAGGGCAGCACGCCAGACTTCCAACAATCTCGGCAACAAACCAGCCACCCAGTGGTCCCACAACAGCCCAGCTAAACAATCAGCAAGCCAGCCATTAAACCCTCCAGCCAGCCTTTAAGTTAACCATCTAGTCATTCATGCTGTCATCAGGCCCATGCCCCCACCAGTCTCGCACAACTCTAATCCACCCTGCCTGTCACGGCCCGGCAGTGCTCATTTCGAGTGCCCAGCAATCTGTGGTCACAACAAGCTTAACCGTGTGCTAATCCTTGCGGTTCCATCCAGCTATCATTATCCCCGCACTGATACTGTCTGCGTTGCCTGTCCGTTTTAACGGCACACATCCTCATTTTTTAATGAATTCTTCTGCCTAAAAAATAAAAAAAAAATGGCTGCTGCGGATACGACTCACACACAAAAGACAGGCAGATAAACAGTAGAGATAATTATCTGCTGAATGAAAAAACAACCCGCACAGGTTCAAAGAACGTCAAAATAAATTCAGGGAAACAGACAGACAAAGACATCTGCCCTCACACACACACACATAAACAGACACACACACATTAACAAACTCCTGAATAACGTGTCCCCTGTGAATTAATCAGGCTTTCTATGAGTTATAAATGGGGGTCAAAAGGCCCCTTAATGGCCATTTGCCATGTTGGTGGGTTTGTCGTTAATGTGTCATGGAATAAGTACACGCGAGCTTCACAGTGGAGTCTCTATGTCTATTTTACAATTGTGTGTGTGATTTTTTATAGTGTAGCAGTGCAGGATTAAAAGTACCAATGAGAACATTTTAGGCTTTTATGTTTATGTTCTGCAATTAAAAATGTTCACATGTTCACATACTTTATGTTCACATGTTCACATAAAGTAATTCCTGGATTTTAGATATTAAATTATAAAAAGACTCAGAAGTTCTCTAAAGGTTTCTGGCAGGGTAGAGAATGATGCATTTATTTAAGGAATTAGATTCATTAGAATCAATTATGCTAAATAATCTCATGTATTCAACTTTAGATTCTTTTGCTACGCTGACAATAAAGTTTAAAGGTTAACAAGATAAGTCAACATTGAAAATCTAGAGTAAAAGAAAAACATTTTTTTTTTTTTAAATTTCTCCACATGATCCATTTAATACAATATTTGATAAGTGGTGTCTTTTTTTTTTTACTTATTTCAAAAGGAAAAATAGATGCAAGGAATGCACTAAATGGTGGAATGATCTCGTGTAATATAAACTACAGTTAATAGCATGCATGTCTAACTGGCTCACCTACAGTACAAGTACTAACACAATTGCACTTGGCATACAGATTCTTCACCCTCAAAGCCTGTTTTTCTTTTAATGTTTAAAAGTAAAAAGGTAGAATAGTGTTTGAAAATACTAATAAATGTGTAAGCTCAGCAGGGTTGTGTCAAAATTAAACACATTTAATTTTACAGGAATAGCATAACAAAAAAATTCTTCTTCTCAAACAGGTCAAGAGAATAAAAGAGCAGCTAGAAGCTAGAAGAAGGAAATCCACCCAGTAATGTTAGTTTAACTAACTGGGTAGCTTCAATCTGACAGTGACAGTTGTAGTTCAGCTGGATGGGAAACAGCTATCACTATGGCAGGACTTTGTCTACAGTCAAAATGTCTAAAACACTGACTAGGACTATTGTATCTCCCCATTTGTCTATTTCAGTGTTAGTGACTTGTTCCAGTCAGTGTGTTATGCTGTGTGCGTGTGTGTAGCTAATAGTTCTCTCTATGGACGTCACTAATGCGAAACCAATCACCCAGAAGAGATGTAGAGCTTATTGCTGCTCACTACTCTTCGCACCAATATTGTGTTTGCATTTGTGTTAAGTGTTATGATGGTGCACAATGCCAGAGCTTTGCAGCATCTTCCTGTATTACAAAATAAAATGGTTCCACAATGCATCACAGTGGTAATCTCCACCTTGCTGAAGATCTCTGTGATTTAATGGCCAGCAACAATCTTGCACGCCGCACCTTATGTCTTGTGCACTGAACAATATCTGCTCCACTTCATTTTACGCCTGCATTTGTACCCTGGACATTGGCCAAACTTCAGTGCAGAGCAGACATTATTGCCTTGTTGAAAACATAAAAGCACACTAGAGACAATTTACCCTTGTAGGAAGCACATTAACACATCTCAAGCAGTTAAGCTGCACTAAATGTACCTTTAAGGCATTTAGGTGGCCTTGTTGTGGAGAGACCTGTAAATGTGTAAACAATGAAACAGGCCTCCATGCTGCTGCTGCCACTGAGTCATGAAGCGTGACAAGCACTGAGCGCAAAGACAAATGTGAAATTTGAAGAGATTCAAATACAGAGTGATTTCAAAAGCTACATTAGCAAGATTTATTGTGTTAAACTGAGCTGACCACACAAAATGCACGTAGTCCATCATGGTGTGACTGATGACATAGTCTCTAGATTATATAAGTGTAGCTTTCTGAGACATACAGTATATATGTCCACATCCATACAACATTTAAAATGTGTGTTATTTCTAGTCGTCCATTAGCAACAAACCTGCATTTATTTCAGATCTTTACCCAAGAATCCATTAAAATTTCCTTGAAAGGGTCTCATGATGTGATAGCTCACTGAGAAAGCAGTGAGCCGGGGATTGGTAGCACGTCAAACACTGTCGTGGCGCTAACAGCCTATTCTTGTATGACTTCCAGCGCACTAAAGCATGCATCATTCAGCTCAAACTTTCAAAACTCAAGAAGAATCCAGCAGAAGATTCTCAGCGAGGATTCACAAGAACGAGGGTGAGAGCAAGTGTCTTGTGCTTTGAAAAAAGCCTTCGGCTGTGAAGAAGCAGCGAGAGGAGTATACCTTGGAGACTTCTGATGGCAGAGTGAGGAGGGAACACAGCCAAGTCTTGTTCTGCTGTTATAGGCCCTGCACTGCATACACTGACGAACAAGCAGGGGAGAAATTGGCAGTGGGAATAAGGGCAAGACGGTGTAAATCTGGCGCACAAAAGGCTTAAGGGGGCACTGTGCATGCATCACTGTGGCCCACATACAGTTCAGTATGCACGGGGCTTAAGAGGTGGCTGAGAAGAATGACTGGCAAAGGGATCAAAACAAAGCCCATGGGTGATGTTGGAGGGGAGCTCAGCGATTGGGATGGAAGTGTGCGTCTCATCTGCCGAACATATGCACATCCATATGTGCACACGCGCACACACATTGAGGAACTCTAGGAGCCTAATGACCACAAGAGAAGGAAAGATAACCCCCAAAAAGACACACCACGGAAAGAGAGAATTCAAACTTGCATGCACACACAGACACATCCAGTGCAAGGTTCTAGCTGAATGTTATTGCCAGGAGTGCTAGGATAATCTTGTGTTTGTGTTTAGAAACTTAGTTTCAGTGGCCAGGAGAAAACTCCCTCCAAACGTTGAGGGAAGATGCCAGTCAACTTTATACCTCAATAATCCGTGACCTGGTTTCTCAGTGCTGTCAGTCACTTTGAGGCAACACAGCTACATCCAATTATTTTCAATACAGGGCATTTCGACACTTTGTGTAAACATGCCAGCTATTTTCATGATGAGTTCAGGGCTATAATTGTCCCAATCAGAGCGATATATGGTGATACGGATATAGTGTGGAACAAAGAGTGCCAATTGTATCTGCAAAAGAGTGTGCGAGGAAAACGTGGTGATAATTTAGGGAGGATTTATGGGAGTACGGCTTCCATCAGTGGTGTCATCCAGTGAAGAGCCTCAACTGCACTGACAACAATATAAATGATTTCCATTTATATGGGACTTGATTCATGATTTTGCACATGTTGTTAATAAAGAATAGTCAGTGTGTTTGGCTGTATCAACTCCCTCCCAAAGCCATAAACTCAAGCGGTTAGATTGTTTTTTGTGCTAAGAGCTTCTTGAATAAAATAATAGATTTAGGGGAAAGACACTTAATATAAAACCATCAATATGATGTTTGTGAGAGTCTTAGCCTTTCTCCCCATGTCTCGATAAAACGTGGCACAAAAGAAGATTCACGCTTGTGTGCAAACCTCGAGCTGCTGTACACACATTTTTGCCCAGAGATGAGGTAATTTTGAGTGACTGAGCGTTATCAGAATACATTAGCGGAAACTCTCTGAGGCCCCAAATGTAAAATTTTAAAGAAGTAAATAAAACATTATAATCTAATAAATGTTTTAAAACTCTTTAGTTATGTTTATGTTCACAAAGATGGTTTATTAAAGGTCACTCTTAGTTTTTTGTTTTTTCCAAAGTCTGGTTTAATTTCACATCACAGTTATTTAAAAGTTTTATTTCTATTCTTTAAATGATCATCTTAAAGGCAGACTGGCTGATCAAACCAAAACAACAATCATGTTTTCTATAATACAGCATATATTAATAGGTAAACGCATCCTAAATCTTATAGGCGTATTGATTGGTCCATTCATCAATCCACACTCTTTAACTGGGGTGAAAACATCTTTA
Source organism: Anabas testudineus (assembly GCF_900324465.2). NCBI lineage: Eukaryota > Metazoa > Chordata > Actinopteri > Anabantiformes > Anabantidae > Anabas > Anabas testudineus. Next base: position 16,926,798 of record NC_046618.1, read on the forward strand.
TTATAAGAACTTTCAGTGTTCTTGACCCAGAACTTAATGCCCCTGCAGTCATCACAAATGAGAGGAAAGAGGAGGTCAAAAAGAGTGGTCTGTTGAAAGTCTCACCTCCCTCCCACCCTGTCAGGCCACTGTGACAGGGGACAGGAGTGAAAACATGCACGTGTGAAAGCTGACACAAACTTGTTAATTTGCTGACGGGGTTTCATCCAACAACTTCAAAAATGAGGGAATAGACTTTGTCATCTTGTTTTTCCTGTTCCACCCTGTGAAAATGTACCTACATGTTTTTTAATGCTTCTGCTGGGTTTATTTTAGTCCCGTCATTTAGCTTATTTTATATAATCTTTCACTTTCCATTTATTTCAAAGCCTGTTGTTACCCTCAGTGTTGTGTAAAAAAGTTATTTAATATAGTCTTCAGTTTGCAAAAAGCGTGGGAAATTAATGAGCATGTCATCAGAAATAGAGATAAATGGTGATTCATGAATGTTTACTACTAAGAATCCGTCTTAAGTGCCAGTCACACAGAAGAGGCGACGTTAATGAATGGATGAAATGGAAGCAAAAGCTGGAAGAAAAAAAAAGAATCGTAAATCATACATTTTCTTCGGGAAGACCATTTGAAGACATCGTTTTTAAATGAACAATAAATTCTCCCAACAAAAGCGCAGTTTACATGTAGTGTGAAGAGGCTTGTAAGTACTGTATTTGACTGGAGACTTGTCGGTAACAAGAGAGCGAGTACAGCAACACCAGCGGCTCTGTGAAGCTGTAGTTAGTAGTTAACGTGCTCGTAATCAGTGCGTTTACATGCACTCAAGTAACCAGGTTACTGAGAGAAACCAGGTTTCTCAGGTAATCAGGAAACGAGTCACTGAAGAAGAGTAATCTGATTTCTCCTCTGCCACAGGCTGCAGTTATTGACTGTATGGAGACAGTCAGAGACTCCACCGATTACATTAACCATTTACATGATACTGAAGTAATCAGCTTTCTGTGACCTGATTGAAGGCACGTCAACGTACTGAATGACTCTACTGACACGTTGATGTAGTAGTACTGACTAGACATGTACTGTCTGGCAGCTGTCCAACCACAGTTTCCTCGTGGTGATCAATAAAGTATTTCATTCTTATTAATATTATGTTATTACACGAACTGAATATAAACCTTTACACTTTGTATGTGCTGAAACAAATTCCACTTGTACTAATGACAAATAGCACGAACCCACATTTGAGAAGCAGGAAGTGAACATTTCCCACTAAAGATAGCCATCGCCCATCCAACTCACATGCTCACTATTCAACCGAGACCCAAACTGGAAAGACAAGGCACCTGACAGGTGCTGATATCTGTTGTCAGAGAGGGACTGTTTGGGCTTGTCATACTCAGAAGCTAAGAGAAACATGTTTCCCAGTGAGTGTGATAGCACCTCTCTTTCAGCAGCAATACCTAGAAAACAGCAATTTCTAACTGAGATCACAAAGGGGTTTGTGAACACGTTTTTACCGAGCACCCGTTCCACCTGACGCTGAACGGGTGGGTCAGATCAGCCAAGTCAAAAACAAGCATGTTCCCTGCTTCAGCTATTTCATCATGTGGGTTTAAGTGAAGATCATTAGTGTTCAGTAGTCTTAACACCATCAGACGTTTTACAAGCTTGAATAGAAAAGCGTCTCACCTCATGACACCTGACAACTGTTGCCTGCAGAGATTGTCTGGTCGTGTTGGTTTGTATCAGATGGGAAGAGTGAAAGGCTTGATGTGATAATCCTTTCTCTCTGTCTCTATATCTCACCAAGCCTTTCACTTTTCAGTCTGAGATGCAACTAGAAAATCGTAGCCTTGACACTGACCTGGATAGATTCTGTAAAAAGTTTATATATCTGGCTCAGGGAGCAGGTGACTTTAAGACATTTTGCATATGATCCACTTTGCTTGTAATATAGCCAAAGATAAAATGTCAAAGACGCTGCAAAGCAAAGCAGCCTTACTATAGGATTATATTCGGTTCTGTGGATGTGTGGCCTGTCATTATCCAGACAGTGTAATTCTTTTTAGTTAGACATTAGTGCAAATGAACGGAATTAAAGCTAATGGAAAAGTCAAGCAGTTCACCAGCTTTGTGGATTAAAACAGCAGCAGGAGTGAGAAAAATATTACAGTACGTGGGAAGAAGGGATGATTGTGTAAACTCTGGCTCCGACACAGTCAAGCAGAGTCAGTCTTGGAATGAAGACTGAGGCTGTGGCGAAACACACCCACAAGACTGCGCTTGGTTTTAATGTGCGGAGCGGAGTGGAAAGGTCATCGGATGATATTTTGCTCCAGGAGTTTTGAGGTGAGCAGCTGCAAAAGGTGGGTGAACCTGACTGGATCCATCTGATGACTGATGACCTATCATACTATAGGTGTTGCCCAGATATGCATTAAAATATAAAACTGTCTCCACACACAGAGTTCCTGATGTCTTCAAAAGATAACACATTCCTAATTTTAGCAGTTTTCATCCTTTTAGGTGTTCGTGCATGGGGCATGTTTTTACTTCCAGCATACACGTAGAGCTTTAAAGGTAAGAATCAAGTTCTTAAGCTGATATGTATTCCCAAGACAGTTATATATACAGCATGAAAACTCTTTGCTCAAACCGCAGGCCTGCGTAAGCACTTCCCCTTCACCAGATGAGCCACCTCCCATATCTTCACACATTGCAGCCTCTCTGTGGCATCAGCCCAGCATTCTGTGTGAGTCTGCAGACGTAGCCGTGTGTAGCGGTGGCTGTCGTCCTAAACTGCACTTCTGATATAGGTGGAAAAGGGACGACTTATTAAAGCACAGATGTGGCCACTGAAAGCAGTTTCTGTGCTCCCCAGAGGAATAGTTTTTAGAAAATCAGGCAGAAGTGCTGCAGCACTAAGAAATGTGAGAAGAAGCTGGCTAAGCAGTTGGGAGCAGCTGTAGATATTATTATAGAGAGACCCATTTAATAGTAAATTACTGAGCTTCCCATTATGTGATAAATAATAAGAAAAACGTTATTTTATCATACCTTTCCCGCAGCTTTAAGTGCTTTGGGCAAAAGGATTAAATGTTGACTTCAAAGGATGCAAAACCCAGAATCATTAAGCCATTTACAGTGGGCCAGAGAATGAAAGTTGAATTTATGATTTTACAGAAATGGAGGTACTTTAAAAATAGGATATTTTTTTAAACTTTAGTTTTTTTGCTGGTTACAATATTAGGAAACAGCCAATAATAATGAGTCTGATGAGTCTCAGCTGATTTCTGCACTTATTAATCCCAGAGTGAAATAGCTTTGCCTTGTCACAGCTGCTCTCTGTAGAAAAAGAAAGGGAAGGAACCAACCACAGCCAAACTACATCTGTCAATAAGAATAAGAAAATAAATAGATAAATGAAATGAGCTTAACAGAAAATAATGATGGTGTGCAGTGAATGTCAAAAAGAGTGATTATACTGATGGTCAAATGTTGAATGTGATGATAATAAAATTATAAGTAGACTGAAACAGCTACAGGTTCCACTGTAAATCATGGTAAAATGTCCAGTGGTTAGTGTTACTGGTCCCAGTGTTAGTTATTATTAAAACCATGGTCAATTACTAGAGAGGTTTTGGCTAATCCTCAAATCGCCTTTCTCTTTGTGTGTGTGTGTGTGTGTGTGATTGTGTGAGTGTGTGTTGGCTGCATGTCCTCTGTTCTCATATCAGCTGGGATGAAGAGCTGTGTACCATCCATCAGCTCACAGCTGTGACTTACAGACCATTGGCTGGTCAAGGTCGACTCTTTTTCTGTCACACACCTCTCTCTCTCTCTCTCTCTCTCTCTCTCTCTCTCAAACACACCCATTACATATACTGCATGTTCACACTGTGTTATTACTGCTCATCACTGAGTCCTCACGTAGCAAAACCAAACAGAAAACCCTCACAACCAGGTCATTTAAATAGGTTAAGAAAGCACTTAATGCTAATTTTGAGTTTAAGGAAAACACCACTGGGATGTCGTGTTGGCGAGTTGATGAATGTACCATAACATTAAAGGTCAAATGTTCAAAGGTGGTTAATGTTTCTTTTCCCATGTGTTCTATCTATCACCCTTCAGTACACTGCGAGCAGACTGACACGTCCTACTTTGAAGCAAACAGCTGCACATTTGTTAGACTTGTTGCAAGTTGACTGTCCTGTGTTGGGACTTGACCAGCATGCAAGATTAAGCAATCTCAGGTAAAACTAGAGGCATTAATATTGCATCTGACTGTCAATCAAGAAACCAGAGAAAAATGATGTGCCTGGTTTTGCAAAAGTGCCCCCGGTCTGAACGAGTGGATTCATTGTCATAATCTCCTATCAATTCATTTAGATTTGGCAGCTGAGGCTTTTTGAAGAGGTTGGCTAATTGCTGGCACCTCCATCAAAGCCATCATTTCTAAAAAATAGTTTAAAAGCTAAAACATCTTGACAAAAAGAAAGAAAGGAAAAGCAAAAAACACGAAACATCCACGTGAATTTGTCACTACATGAGTTGAACACTATCTTTAAACTTACAACTCATTTAGTCATGTTTGATTCTGTCTGCTACACAGAAACCTGAACAGATGCAATGATTCTAACAGTAAATGTTGTTCTTTTTTATGTATCCGATACAAATCCACTTTGAGATTTCCACACATGATGAAGCACGCTGCAGAACAGAACAACAGTAGAGGTTTTTTTTTTTTTTCCATCACACGCACAGATTCACCTTTATCCCTGCCTGTGCTGACGTTGTGAGGTCCTCGGTGGGGGGTACACACCCCGCTGTTCTTGCCATGATGCTGCAACTCTATATTTAATTCAGGCCGGACGGCTCTGTGTTGATAATAATTGCGCAGATTACCTGGAGCCATAATCACATGATATGTGACCACGAGAAGGTAAAGCACAGGCCATCTGGTCGGCCTGGGTGTGGCTGAACCGGCACAAAACACGCACATGCACACACGCGCGGTCGACAAAAACAACAAAGGCAACAAGCAGAACCAGCATTTTCTTCATTCTGATCAACCTGTAAATGAACCTGGAAAGGCACTTTAATCAACACTTACAGTGCCAATAAATCCAGCTGATGCTGCCAATTGTTTTTATTCTGTTAAACATTGGCTGCTTCCCATTGACTGTCGTGTAGTAAATCCAATCCAACGAGAGCTGAGTTCAGCTGTCTACACTGCAACATGTTTGTCAAGAAAGTTACTGAAGATTTTTATATCAGCTACACTGTTTCCATGAGTTCCTCCTACCATCGAACAGGAGAGAAGAGGAGAGGTGAGAAGTCCCACATTTTAACATACTGTGGGTTTAAATTGATCTTCATTCTTTCCCCTGTCCTTACACATTAATGAATTTAACCTAAAGATCCTCATATCTACACTGTGTAAGGTGTAAATTCACTTTGTGCTTTTCAAAACCAAATCAGATGCATACATATAGCACACACAGGTGAGAGCATAGAAACACATCATTGTATAAACACTCCTGGACTGATATAATATATTCACAGCATGTATCTGTCCTTTTTTTTCTGCCCTTCACCCACTAAGACCTATATCCATTGTTTACTCCTCTCTCCTCTCTTTCCCCGACCAATGATGCATCATCTCACATCTTTTCTGCTCTCCACAGCCCCGCGCCCTGCTATCAAATCCCTCCATCTCTCTCCTCCTCCTGCCTATCATCTCAGCCACCAAGCTGTCACTTAAACCTTAGAGCACTGGGACACAGCTGCCAGATATCAGTAACCTCTATGCATACACACACAAACACACACTCTCTCTCTCTCTCTCCTGCTGCCTCCCTGGACTATAATCAGTGGGATCTCAGCTGCTCGTCTGGCCATCTCGTCTCTGAGGGCTGCAGAGATCAGTCACTCCTCCTGGGGAATGACACAGTGTGTTTCTGCTGTGTACTTCAAAATTTGAAAACATTTGGGGAAAAAATTCTGAATTTAAACCAGTTGTTACGGGAAGGCTTGTGTCTGGTGTCCCTAATTTGTTTTGACTGTGTTGACAGTTCCAACATTGGGGGACCTGTGAGCAGCAGTCAAATCGAAGCGCCCGAACATCAACATCAGAACAACATCAGGCTGCCTTCAATTATAAACTGTCACAGACTCAACCAAATGGGTTAATACTACTATAAAATACAGTATTAATATGATTCATCCCAACTCAAAGTTGAGTACATATAAAACAATAAAAAGAAACTACCCCAACAGAAGCCTACACACCCATTAGGTATGGAACAACATTAGCCACCACTCTTTAGCTCTGTTTTCTGCCTTCACTGACTCCTGAGGGAAATATCTGGCTCTTTAGCTGCTAAATGCTGCATTATGTTCACCAGCCACTTTGTCAGTCTTCTATTTGGCTGTGGACTGGTAGCATACAGTGAGGTTTTATAGGTTTTTTGCTGAAAACAGCTTCCTGCTGCTGCTGCTGGTGACTACGATGATGAAAGTGGAGAGAGTGAACCTAAAACAGAAAGGTGCTGAAACACGGGAAACTGTAGAATTTACTGACAAATCTCTGTCGCTGTGATGCCTTTTACAAGTAGCAACATATACCTTTGTATAAAAAGTGTTCCAGTGGGTTAACTATTAAAACATAGGGTTTGATATGTGTATTAAAAATAATTAAAAAGTGTCATCCTCCCCCCGAGGAGAGCATGGGGGAGTTATGGAGCAGTCAGAGAATTTTCCATACCTGCACTTTTACTATGCCTGTATGCTATGGTAAGGTCTCCTGAGAATTAATTTAAAGTCAACCCATAGCTCCCAAATGAGATTGTGTGTGTGATATAAATACATATTTGTATAAGCATGACAGAGCGAGCTCAATAATATGGATGTGTTAGCGTACGTGCATATTCCTATGGTGTATATGTAACGTATGTGTGTACACTGCATGTGCCACTCCAGTGTGATTATCAGACTGTCCATAAAGTACTGGATGTGCATTTCTGTAAACATGTGTGTGTATGTGTGTGTGTGTGTGTGTGTGTGTGTGTGTGTGTGTGTGTATTCTCTGAAGCCCTGAAGGTCAGTAGTGAGGTGATTATACTTCAGCTGCATCCAAGTTTGCACAAAACGCCTGCGCTTCCACATTGATTTCCTGTCACTCGGAATGGAAATTCATACTGTATACCAGATTGGACCATCTCTTCCCCCCTCTACCTCTCTGATACACACACACACACACACACACACACACACACAAAGACACAGACTAATCATCCTCATACTGATGAATGATTCCAGAGTTAGCAGTTAAAAGGTGAGGGATCAGGCTGTGTTTGTGACAGGTCACTGATGGTTTCAGTGGACGAGTAGAAATGTATTCTCTAGCATCTGAATGAACTGTCAAGGAAGGTTATAGGAAAAGGTTTCATCTGAAATTTTAATTCTCAAATTTAAAACATCTGACATGTTATTGAAATTCAAATGACCACATCGCCAGCATTTCTCAGTCTTAGCACATGAATATGAATGGAGTGATCGCCTCTATCTGATTCTCCCTTCATATGCATGAAAGGAGAAGACGTGATGAATAGCCCAAAATGTGTGTTCTGATCTCCATTTGCAATTATTGGACCAAGAAACCAATTGTTCTATAATGAGAGGCATTTACACCCGCACTGGATGGACTTTTAATGTTATTTGGGTTCAAATCTGATCTGGCCTTGTTACATGAGAGGTCAAGGGTCGCGCATTTTGTAAAGGGAGCATCCGTCACACTTGACATTTTGTATTGACCTCTGCAGAGTGCACAACGTGCAAGCCGCGGAGGTGGGGGGAGCTGCTGATCTTCCACAAGCAAAGGTGCAGATGTACATAGACACAAACATAGGAGCATGTTGTGTGAACACACACGAACACACACGCGCACACACGTGTCCCCATTTAACCCCATGTGCTTCCTCCCATTCCAAACACACATTTAAAAACCTTTTTATGTGAGCCAGTGATTGCAGGCTTTAGACATTACTTGTGAATGGCGACTACCATTAAGGCTTGTTCATTGCTGTGCTAACAGCCCCATTCACTATGACAGGTTGGGGCCGAATAAGTGGAGCCACATGAGTGATGACATCAGTGTCTAATACGTATGCAAAAAGTTGGACTGCAAACAAAAACCATCCGTGTGTAATGGGTTTCAACCCGTCACATTTGATCTGTACTATATAATTTTTTTACATAACAGGTGGCTGCATCTCAGAATCATGACAAGCAGGACTGACATTTTTTGGATTGGAGACTTTTATGGCGCTTTAAATCAGTGGTAGAGACTGATAAGATATTTTCTTTCTTTTAGTTAATAAAATACTGTACTTTTTATTGTATTAAGTTGAAGAAGAAGAACAAACCTTTATTAGTCCCACAGTGGGGAAATTGCATCAGAAATACAGTTCAAATATCAAAAAGGCTAATCTGACCAAGGAACATTGAATTAAAGACTGAACTGGTACAGTACAAGCTAGATAACCTAAAGGATGATGAATAGTAAAATATAATAAAATAAAACACGAATTTGTACTGTACAGAATATAGTTGGATGCATTATGGAGATATTGTACAACGCAGGACGGAGCTGGTCTTCAGGAACGCCCCCTTCACTCCAAAAGTAGCTCTATTTACTGTAGTTTACTCCAGTGCAGCTAGATACAGCTGCACTGGAGCAGGGTGTGGCAGTCAGATAAAACTACTACCCAAGCTACTGGGACCAGTCGCAGACACAATGTAGATATGACACTGGGTCAAGTATGTACAGTTGGCTCAGGTGAGGTCAGAATTTTTAAGAAGCTTTCCACTATGTTAGGTCCGTCTTAAGAGTTAGCAGGTTAAAAAATGATGTTGCCCGTCATGGGAACCAGAAGATTTATGAGAGCACTGTCTCATACTTGCTGCAGGTCCCACTGATAGGTCAACACATCATTTATCAAGCAAACTGGGCTTCCATAAGTTTTAGCACATTAGACTGTGTCAACAGTTTATAGGGTATAGGGCAACCTAGGATTCACTAAAAAATATAACTTTCTGTTATCATCATGAATATATTAACATGAAACAGATTAAAACACCACTGTCAGCAACAGTAGTCCAATAATAATGTGTATTTTATAATAAAATGAGGTAGTTTTCTTATTTTGATGCTGTTACAATGTGTACAGACAATGTGACTACATCTCCCAGCCCCGACAACAATATCAAATTTAACCTGTTGTGTCTTCCAGCTGTAATTTAAAGTGTTTTCCAAAGAATGAGTGTGGTGCTGGGATGAGGTTGATTGTTGTTTTTGTGCCTTTGCACGGCGGGTCAGATGGACATGAGTGGTGCACTGGTTGAGCTATTTTCCAGCTGTAAGAGTGTTTTCTTGCTCTGTCTCTCAAATACATTCACTTCTTCCATAATTGATGTGGGAGATGAGGCTCCCCAGGGGCCGTAGCCTCTCTATCGCCGTCCCTCCCATTTTCCCCAGCTGTTCTGCGCTGTCTCCTACTCACCTTCGCCTCTCCTTCTTTCATTTCAACCCTCTCTCCCCAGCCTTTCATCTTGTCAACCAATTTACATGCCTGCTGGCCGTCGTCCATTTAATGTGCTGACAACATTGGGGGTTACCTGTTCAGCTCCAGCAAACCACTCTTAGCAAGACGCCTTTCTTTTAAACCTCCTCTGTGTTTGCCCTCCTTCTGTGTGTCTCTGTATCTATATCTGTATCTCAGTCCAGATTCGCCCTCCCCCACACACACGAGCACACAAAAAGTCCTCACTTTGCGCACACATACACACGCCTAATGTTAGTACTCTCTCTCTCTCTCGCTCTCGCTCTCTCCCCTCAGAGGCTTTTATCACACCATACCTGGGTCCCTCTCCAGATGTTGAATGTCTCCCTGGCTGGTAGTGATAGTAAGGAAAAGGCAAGCATAGGGAAACACACACACATACAGTACACAGAGAATAGAGATGTATGATAAAAGGAAAAGCAGAATTTCCTGACAGACCATGCAAATCTCTTAATTGAAAAGACACATTTGCAGGGACGACATTAGGCCTTGCTTGCCGCCCCTGCAGTAATCTTATATTCTATTATAAGAGCACAGACAGTATATCTGCACTAACATAATGAACTTACATACCGCATGTCTTAATTTATCAAAAATGACATTCATACACAGTTTGTGACACAGTGTTACTGCATGAAATGAATCTTCATTGGATTTATTACCAAGGTTACTGAAATGGAACAAGTTTTGTTGCTAAAGTAAAAAATACACATAGATCCTATATCTGCCTTCCACTGATGGATAAAAGCAACAAACTTAAACTTCAAGGTAAGAGTCAGTATTTTAACCAAACGCTGTGATAGGTAAAATATCGAGACACTGCAGAATGTTAATTTCCTGAATGATGTAGTGTGAGTGGCCCATGATGTGTGCTATGGGCTGTGCAGTAGCCTGAGGATGCTGTCTGGTGTTTCTGTCTGGTTAGGGTGCCTCACAGGCAGGCCTGGAGCCCTGAGAGGAACTCTGCTCCCTGGGGACCATCTGACCATCCTCCAATCACCAAGCCACCAGATGGTGAAGAAGCAGGGCCCGACTGGCATGGACTGCTCTTTAAAATGTTCTCTAAAAACAACAGCACCATGAGTGAAAGATTAGTGCAGTGACTCCTATTTGACTCCTCCATGCTGACATTTTCTATATATATATATAAAAAAGAAGCTCTTCAACACAAGATTCACAGCCTCCAAATAAAGGAGAGGCTGGATGGATTTACATGCAGTGCATATACTGAACTGATCTTATGTGGCAAGAAAGACAAAATATTTTCAGACACACCTGCTTTAATACTAGACAGCATGGGGGAGTGCGAAAGGGAAGATGGGCAGAGGGAGACATGAAACAACATCTGTCAGCTGGAATCAAACCTGGAGTACCCAAGAGTATATGTCTTTATATTGTACACAGAAAACATGAGATTTCTTGTGTAAAAACAGGAACAAATCGTACAGAGGTAAACAGGAAGTGTTTACTTTTGCCTTCAGAAAGTTAGCATCGTACTTAGTCTGTATGGATTCAATAGGATGTAAGAACTAGGGTGGTGTTTTGTCACAACAACAAAAACAAGCACATCAGATGTTGCTTCGTGTGCACCATCAACACACGGAGCTCATCTTAATATGTTTTTAGGATGTATGGTGAAGGGGTTTTGAGAGTGTGGCAACCGTTAAATGTGCACATGAATAGGGTTTATTTTGGAAACACAAAACTCCACTGTCTTTCTCCTCTACTTTTTGTTTTTTTAATAGAACTGTCCTCCAGCTATTCTGGCTGTGTTTATGGGTAATTTGGTCCTTCAAATGGGGCTCAGCTGTGCCCATTTTACCACCATCATACCCATCATAGACAAAAAATAAAATAGTTCCGGGTGTGTTACGACGATTGAATCAGAACTGCAAGAAATACAACAAGTCTGGTGTATTTTCTACCATTTTCAGTGCAGCCCTATGGTCGACAGTGTTGTGGATCTACCACTTTGATCCAGACTGAAATACATCTCTATTGATGCACTGTAATTAAGTTTTGCCCTGACAATCATGGTATTATTGTTATTAGGGAGCCGCTGTGTTGAAGTACACTCTCACAGAGCTGCTAGCCTCTCGGTAGATTCTCGTCTGTGTCTGTAAAAACAACAGAAACGCTAACATCAACATATGTTCAGGTGCACCTTTGTGGTGTGTTTTCTGTAAACAGACTGACCTCGCAGGTTGAAACTGAGAAGTTGACACTGAAACATCTTGCAAACGCACACAAGGCCATCAGCATGCGCTCCCCCTCGGGTTTCACACATGGCTCCTGCACATGCTGCACATTAGTCAACCGATCACACGATTCCAGTAGTTCGCGCTGGTTGTATGGGTGGTAATCATGCGTGTTTTTCATCATCATGAACCCTGTATTGCTTGCACGCATCTGCTAAGCCTGAGAGAACAAATAGCTCCGTCTGAAACATTTGATCAGACACGCACTTAGGTACGCACAGAGTTACGGAGCCAGACTCTGTGATGTTTATACCTCAGAGATGGGATCATTTACAACAAATGCAGAGCAGCTTTTACCATCTCTCACATGGTTCATGATTATCTAAATATTGTGACAAGTGCGTGAAGAGGACCACAGCACAGTAGCAATGATGGATGGGAGGAAGCTCTGGGAATCGTTCTCGCTCATACTTGATTAAAACAAAAACACAAACACACAAACACAGATTCCCTAACCACTGAAATCTGTAAAACCAAATGCAAGGGAAGCGATAAGTTGATTATAGGTGACACCAGCGAGTGTTGGTTTGATCTAATGATGGAGAGGCGAAATCTGCCTGATATAATTTAGTTCAAACAGCCATTTATCTTCCTCAATTTAGTAGCGGTTATCAGTTAGGCTTCTGTACCTCGATCACAGCTGCCATGCTCCCAATTAATTCATTTTGCAGAGGTCGATTAAATGTTTTAGCTTGAACAAGTTAGTTCACTAGATTGGGTGCATGTGTTTTATCTCTGAATGTACGTCTCTCTGCAACCACACGCCTGTGAGTGTGTGCTGGGTTTTCTGGTTCGGCGTGGAGGAGCAGTGTCGAGGTCAGCCTGTCAGTTATTGCACATTTGGACAGACATGCGGTCCACCACGCACACTTACACATGTAGGGTCTCATGACACACGCATGCACACGTCACATGATTAATTATCGAGTAAGCCGCACAGATAGAACGGAGATTATCTGACTGCACCTCCTCTCTTCTCCTTCAATACGAAACACTCAAGTTTCACAGCAAAGAATGCAGCCTCATGAATTCTTAAATAAAGCTCTATCAATAAACAAGCAGAACAATGAATAAACCACTACGTTAGTTAGAGCAAAACAACAGACTGGCAGAGATGCTGAGTGCCCCCTTTGTGTGTTTTTGTGTCTTCCCGAGATATTTTTCACAACAATGCACACAATAATAAACTTGAGACATTGTTGATTATGGACGGGGTGCAGGGATTTAGGAGGTGATTTACAGCAGAAAACATCGGGAAGGCAGGCTGGAAGAAGACAAAGGCAGTCTGGAGGACAGTGAATCCCTGTATGCTAAAGCATATGAAAAAATGTGCAGCACCAATAGGATTTTCTCAGCGGAGTCCAAGGTACCGGGATTTGGGAAACAGGATTAGCTGCTGTGTAATAATGTGGATGTGATGGGGGCAGCGCACTCGAAAGAATCAGCCTATGTGGTGTGTGTTAGTATGTGTATGTGTGTGCGCGTGTGCGTGGAGTGAGGGGGTCAAAGAGAGCAGTCAAGGGGATTAGGAAGGTCCCAAGAGTGAAATGTCCTTTTTCTTGCTGTATCTCGGAGTTAAAGATTGGATGGAACCATCCTAATTTTAGGGCTGTAACATGGAACATGAATGAGGCCAGTTGGTTTTTTCAGGGACATGGGACCTTGCTCATTCTTTCACATTCAAATACACTCACACACACACAAATACAGCACACTGTCAAAAACAGGCACGGCCCCCAGGAGAAGAGGCCTGAGCCTTTGACTATGACTAGTCCAAGCATAATCAGTACTGTTAAATTTACAATGAAATTGAAATTGATTTATTCCCCTTGTTTGCTGATCCTCCACATCATAACAAATACAAAATAAAATGTAAAAAACAAAACCAGTCAACTGTCTTCCAAAACAGTAAATATTTTATTTTATATTACATAAATCCCATCAAAGACTGAAGTCGAGTTTAAAATATTAATTAGGCTTAAATTAAATGAACAGACGCCAAGGTGAACATGTTGGTCAGTCATTCTTATTAAATGTAGTGAGACCTTCATTTACGTTGGTTCAAATCATTTAACTGTGAGCAGGTTTCTCCAGTTCAGGGAAATTGGAAACAACATGGCAATGTTTATGTAAGACATCTGAGCCATTATTATGCTATTAACACAAATCTGCACGGTCTGATTCGTTCCCAAGTTCCTCCAAGGTTGGAACTGACACAGACACGACGATGAATACAACAGTTTTAATCAAACAGTTATTTCTTCAGCACGAGCATGTAAATCCTGTGCAGTGGCCCTAAATGAAGAATACATTAGCTACCACTAGAATAACACAAATCTCCATCTGTTAGAGATAGAGTTGCATTGTGGGTAATGTAGGTACCAAAAATGTCTTTTATACGGTATAGCGGCACATCATTTGCACAACTACTCAAACAAAAGAAAAAAAGGATGTTGACATTTTACAGAAGAAGAGTTACAGGGTGTAAATAGAAAGCACCTTTTACTTCATCTCATAAATTGACACTGTGACAATTAAGCTAAAATGTTTTCTACTCTCTCTAAACACTCAGTACTAATTCAAACTGGACTGAGATTTTTGGAGACAGATAAGGAGGCTGTGACACGACTGTTTCTTGACCTTTGCATGCTACTACCTCCCTCTCTGCATCTCCCTCCCCTAAAAACACCCCTCAGCTTCGCTTGTCATATTTGCGTTTACTACTGCATCGTCTCTGAGCCAAATATATTAAAGTAAGAGCAGCAGTGAGGATGGAATTTGATATTATTACATTTTCACCTTAAGATACCTGCAGATACACACAATGAATGGGGGAGGAAAAAAAAAATCAAGCCATGTCGGTTTTCATTACTGCGGTCTAACATAGTTGTCCCTGGATTCACTCTACCTCTGTCCTCATCCATGCTTCATTTAATATCACTGCTAAAAAAAAAAAAAAAAAGCACCGAGTAGAGTTTGGGAGCTGAAGTATTGCATTGCTGGACTGCTGCCCTGCTGAACACAGATCTGAAGTGACAGGTTAGGAAGTGAATAGTTCTCCATTGGTGCTTACAGCCTTGACCTCTGATCTGTCATCTTGTATCTACAGTATGTTGCCTTCAGTAGCTGGACAAGCCTGCTCCTGTTCCAGATCACACTGAGTTCAACTTTCTCCTCTGAGCTGTTCCAAATGGCTAAATGACGAAAACTAATATTATTAATACTATTATACTATTATAAATATTATTAATACTAATATTATCGCTTTTTGTGGACCTTATTCTTTTGCAGCAGTTGATTCTGGACGCCTTAAAGATCATCTAATCTCTACTTTTTCACGACGTTAGTTTGCATATGTAAACATCAGCATGAGCTGTGCTGTTGGTTTGTTCAAATAAACTGATAGGGCAACTATTCACGGTGTCATTTTAAGCTGAAATGTTTATGCAGATCCTGTGGGCGGGCATAAGAGTTGCAAAGAAAATATAGAAAAGTCAAATCCCAAACCCAGTCCTGTGGTGAACTTCTGCAAGTCAAGCACAATTAAAAGGTTAAAGAATAGAGAAAGCAGAAAATGTTGACATTTGAGAAGCCAGAGTCAAACAAAAATATTTGGCAATTTTAGTTTCTTACTTACTAAAATACAAAATTGTTAATCTAATTTATTAAATAACTTATTTCAGCCCTGGAAATGCATTGTTCCAAACTAAGCTCTCAGTTCAATAGATGCTGTAAACAGAACAATTCATCACAAGATTCAGTGTTATGGCTGTAGAGTTGATATATTTCCTGATTATAAATAACCACCAAAGTATCTTATTCTTTATTCCCTTTGCTGGAGCTGAGAACAAGGTCAAATGTGCCTATGATGTGTGAGTTGTTTTCTGTGCTGGCCAGGCACTGAAAACATGGTCGAGTACATACAGTATACACAGAGGATTTCTGTATCTCTTTCAGAAGAACACATGTAACAGTATACTGCATGATACCACACACACACACACACACACACACACACACACACACACACACACACACACACACACACACACACACACACACACACACACACACACTGCATTAATCTTTCTCGGGATTACTTCCAAAAGGTTTGTTGAAGTCAACCAAATGCACCATCAGACTCGGTAGCATCTAATCAGACTTTGCAAGTTCTCTGGAAGAGAAGTCATCGCTAGACAGAAAAGTGAATTCTCCATCATAACCACAGGACACCTGTGCTGAATTGGTTGAATTGGTTTGTAACACACCGTGTTCAGTGAACTGGGGAGCAGAACTTACCCATCAGACCCAACACAAGACCAGCTACAGCTACAAACTACCCAGAAGGCTCTAACAGCCAGTCATCGCTCTGTCCTACTTTCCCTCTTTTCATCCTCCTCCTCCTCCTCCTTCTCTCATTTCTTCCCACCCTCTAACTCTCCATCCCTCCGTTTCACTCCTCCATTGCAGAAAAAGAAATAGCAGCATTGGTCTGGTTGCTTTAAAGTGCTATTGATAAAAATAAAAACACCACTTTCTGGATGTATCTGGGAAAATTCAGCAGGCAATTGAAAGCTGTTCCGGCTTGCTTGGATCATTGGATATCATAAATTACAGCTCACTCCTGATAGGAGAAACATTTATTTAGCCATCTATAACACTCCTGAGTTCCCATTTTATATGAGCAATATTTGAACACGCAAAGTGAAATGGAATATAAACATGTGCAGAAGATAAACAAAGATCTCAGGCTGAACATACTGCAAAGCAAACAAGCTTCCGCTTACTCCATTTTCTCATCTCACTTCTCATTTCGATCCCCATCAACAAGCAGACCAAAGCTAAAACTAAGTGCAGGAGAGCCAGCAAATGAAGGCGGTGAGCTTTTTGCAGAGAGCCGCAAGCTGCAAGATTCTGAACCTGTTCATGCCCGACTGAAAAGATTCTCAGTTCAATAACTTAAAGTCCAGTTGCCACTGTGAGGCACCTTTTGGATTGTTCAGTTCATTTCTTCATACAAAATCTGAGTTCCTAACACTCAGATACGTGGCTGCATTAGTTTTAGTTTGCTTGTGTATGCACATTTTGAGAAACAGACAACAGAGAGTTTAGTTAGTTAGAGGTTGTTTCTGTATCTGGTATGATAATATTGTGCTAGTAACGAGGCAGTATTGCTAAAAAGGAGTCAGAGGAAGCAAACCACAGGTTGGCCGAGCTCATCAGGAACTTAAGGGGAACTTCTGCTTACATGTGCTAAACCACAATTTAGTTCCTTGTGGATATGTCCCATCTTTTAAAGTAGTCGGGCAATCAAAACATAATGACAATTTAAAAACTAATTTATGTAGCATCTTTCACAAACACTGCAACTAAAAGGTGCAGCTTAAACAATGTGGTCACCAGTGACTTAAGCAGTGAGACAAGATGTGTTTAGGTGCTTTTGTTGGTTGAGGAATCTAGATGCCTAGTGCCTTTTACCTAAATATTGCATTTTTCAAAGAATCTAGGAAGTAATAATATGTCTCACTAAACTGTAACCAAAACATACATGTGCTATATAAATGTAGTTGTACTTAAATGACACTAGTCTGAGTTTGTAGATTGCACAACATTGACATCCAGTCCAAGGAAGGTTTATTCTTATGATAACAATTTGGTTATACTTACTTTACAGTGGTTTTATCTGTATTTAAAGTGGTATTACTGTACTGTAGCACTTTTCTTTTTATGTATGACGTCATCATAGCAGACAGAAAGGTGAGATCTAAGTTATAATAAGCTGTAACTATGCTTTTATTAAAACAGGACTGAAGAGCAGCATCAGCACAGCACACACACACATAGAAGGAGACACGGAGAGACGGATACAGACAGACAGACAGACAGACAGCTAGGCAGGCCAATAGAGACAGGGGCAGCAGGTGTAGTAGACAAGAAGAAACACGAGGAGTGACAGACATGAAATACAGAAAAAGAGCGAGAGAGGAAGGCGTGGAGGAAGATGGTAAGCTCCCCGGGCTGTGAACCTGCCATGTGTGGAGGCAAGCTGCACGATCTGTGTTGAGACTGTTTACGCCACACACCACTGCTGCGGTTGCCCTGCAGATATACAACCCTTGCTACCTTGCCTGGGACATCACAGGGCAGGACAGCGGCAGCCTTCATTTTGTGCAGCAATAACAACAGTAACAAAAATAATGACTACAGAAAATGTAATCATAACAAAAACATAATGAAGGAAAGGCCAGGCCGTGCGTCTGATCCCAAAAACAACAATTAGAAAACAGAAGAGGAGGAACACTGTTACAAAAAATAATAATAATAATAAAAACATGACAATGTGTTACTGCCACCACTTGTTACTCTGCAACATAATGTGACCCTAAAGAGCAATGACAGCTATTGACTGTTCTCTGTCAGGAGGCCCAGCATCACATGCAAAACACTAATCATAATGCATTTCAATTGATCAGAACTGCAAACAATGAGCCGTGACACAGCCACCGCAGTATCTGCCACAGCTTCACGCTGAGAACAAAGACGAGCAAAAGAGTGAGAAAGAAAGGACAAGACAGAGAGAACAAACAACAGAAGTGATGTCACACTCGTCGAGAAGACAAGACAAGGCAGGACATGATGAGGTTTGTGAGGAGGGAGAGTAACAAGGGTGAGAGAAAGAGGCCGAGCAAGACGAAGAAAAAGAAGAATGAATGGACGGGGAGAGTCTGGAGCATGTTGACAATGCTGTCCTGTCTTGGCGGTGCCAGCTAGACTCAAGAGATGTCTTCGGCAGACACTGCCGGCTCAGAACGTGACCTCTTTGTGTGGAAGCACAACAAATGAAATGGCCACAGGGAGAAGGTGCCGATTGTGGTGGTGGAAGATAAAGTTTTCCCCATAGCTCTTTAGTTATTATAGATATGTATGGGCTGTGAGTACCGTGTATTTAAAGGAATGGGACTTACTGTGATTTATTACTGCTAGTATTTGTTTGTATCTTCATTTTGGTGTTTAAAGAAAACTGTATTAATGTACCCTGCAATAAAAAAACAACTCTTTAAAGGCAGGTGTAGCAACGGTAACTAAGTGGGAAGACTGAAGCTCCACTGTAGTCTAGGGCACATGCAGCAGTATCAAGGTTTTCCATTTTAGTGACAGAGCCAGACCACAGCATGTCAGACTAACCTGCTCCAACACTAAATATAGTACATCAAAAACAAAACTGTAAAAATAAACATCTCCTCTGCCACACTGCTAAACTTCCTTCATTCGGGCCAGGTACACTCCGCCTGAGCCAAGGTCGACAGCATAATATCATAACGCAAGAACAAAACTGCAACTTGTTTATTGGAAAATCTGCCCATCTGGCTAAGCATCTTGGCTGGCAGCAAGATGAAAAGATGACTCAGAAATAATGTTGGGGAATGAGGGGAAAGCAAACGATGTGAATCGTGAGTAAGGCCTGGCAGGTCCCAGTTGGCTCTGTAGTGGAAAGCAGACTAGACCGAGCCAGACTAGGCTGGGTGCCCAGCGCTGCCACCTAGGGCAGTGGCCCAACAGAGAGGCACTAGCTGAATGACTATGCCTATTCATTTTGCCAACTGTGCAGCCAGCGAGGTAGAGAATGGAAACAGAAAGAGACAGAGAAAGATGAGAGTTTTAGGAAGACATCACGGTCATGGACTTAGAAAAAATTAGGAATGGAAATGGGTTTGAAAGAGATAATGAGATCAGCTTCGAACAAGGGGCCAGCATGAGCTGCAGTATGATCTTTGAATAAAGAAACCTACAGTATGTGAAGGTGATGATGACTCTTAGAAAAGTTTTTAAAGTTGTTAAAATGTAAAATATTATAAAGATTGTTCTGTATTCTCTCAACAATACAAAATACATACCGTCACTGCTGTCACTTCATGTCGGTACAGTATGAATGAATCATCTAGGTTTTTGAAACATTTCCCAGGTATTTTTCTGCTCTTGGCATGTGTATTGGTGCTGTTAGCTCAACCCACTGTCAATTATTGTTGAAGACAGGAGTTTGGCTTTTAAGCTTTCACTTGAAGTAACTGCAAAAAGGAAGCATTGCAAAATAAAAAAAGAAAGAAAAAACCAGTAACAGCAATTAGAAAAATTGTTAGAAACAATATAATGTAAACGTATCTTTGGCAAGAAACTAGAGGTGACTCGTTGCCAGCTGTGATAAATCTCATTCCAGCATCATTTTCATATTGTACTATTGTGAATGAAATTGATGGCTACCTGCAAGGTAGAAAACAAACCACCCAACCCTTGTTTGTTGATGGATGGCAGTGACATAAATATACATGATTTGTAGTTAATGGGCTAAAACAGTCATTTCAGGCAATTCAATGGAGGAAAAACAACTCCTTTAAAACACTGAACTCTTGCAATATGTTGCATCGATTCCCATTACAGAACATCAATTTATTAGCTTTAGTTCTATTGACATTCATTCATCACACGTCTACACATGCCTGAGCTCGAAAAGCATTATGCAGCTGATCTGTAGATGGACATGCAGCTCCTGGGGCAGACAAACAAAGACGTGGGCTAATTTTAGACATGCTGCAGCACTAAGCAAAAAGCCACAGAAAATAAGAGGCGATACAAGACGATGACTGATGCTGGTGACACGTTGTGTTTCACTGTGAAATAGATTTATATTACTGGCAGATGTCTCATGTACACATCTCGAGTAGATAACTCAAATTAACTGAAATGACAAAAGTAAACTTAGTATGTCAAAGTAGTCTCCAGTGACTTTCATGATTAACAGTGTTGAAAGTTGAGGGTCAGTATGAGGAGGCGACAGTGTGGCTGAAGAGAAGAGAGGCCGAAAGAGTTATAATAAGCCCTGTCCAGAGGAACATTTTGGTCCTGGAGATACAGAGGAGAAAAGAAGCTTTAAGGGGCTGGGGGTAAAGTGTCTTTATCTGGACAGGAACTGGAGACTGCTGGGTCAAGTGGGGCTCGTGGCTGTGTAGAAGAGATAGTGAGGTTGAAAAGTTGCGTGAGAGTGTTGGTAGGATCACAAGGGTGTGCAAAAAGAAGACACATTACAGGGAGAAGCTAGGTGTCCCAGTTGATTTCAAGAAAATAAAATGAAATTCCATTCAAGTCAGCAACCTTCATTTAAACATGCAGTCAAGACACTGGGGTTATAACTTTTTCTGTCTGTGCCCTGCAGCAAGACGCAAACTCTACAAGGATAATAACAGAGTGCACAAAAAGGCAGAAATATAAAGCTGCAGAGAATACAGTACAGTTTTAGAATCATTTGTGAAACGTGTTAGTGTGGCGACGGACCACAGGTGGGTTATTGGACTGACTGCAGTATGGTCATTTTGGCAAGAAAACAAAGAGAGCAGCACTGAATATTTGATGCAGTTATTCTGCCGGAAATAAACATTGGAGCAGAAAGATGAAAGCCGGAGGAATGATATGTGGCCATTTTATCGCCACCGGCAGTTTCAAAACTGAAAAATAATCACACTACTATAAATCAGACATCCCAAAAAAAAAAACATACTTTTGCATGCAGCTCAAGTTGTGCAGCTGCAGCTCCAGAGAGCGTGCGTATGATAAAAAGTGGGTCTGACGGACAGACTCGAAGGAGAAGGAGAAGTCAAAGTTAACAAAAACACATTTAACAAAGCAACAAAAGTTACAGAAGAGCAGAGGTTCAAATGGAAGATGAGTAGATTTCACAAAACCTATCAACCTGCACATTCAAAAACAGAGTGGGTATACCTTTGATGCTAAGTCTTGACAACGCAGCGCAACTTTGACTAATGACTCTAATGTCTGGTAGATTTCATCACTGAATTCTAAAAGTCTTCATCTACTGGTTTAAAATCCACATCAAAGGTTAAAATTCCCTATATTTCATTTGCCATTATGTTGTGAGGTTCAAATGAATGTCTCAAACACAGTGTGTAGTAAATACATTACTGGGTGACATGGCTCGAGGTTGGGAAGTATCTTTGAGGGAGTGTTAAAGTATTACTAATTTATCTCCAGATCCCCATTTCTAACTCCAGCGAAGGGAGTGGCAACCCATTTCCAAACCTCCTTGGACAAGACCGGTGCCAAAAGAACTTTCAATTCAAAGCGAGTCGACGCTTCAATAATTCACTAATCCAACGTTCAAATTATTCTGCGTAACTGGATGAAACTCTTCATCCTCACGTCCCTCTCCATCATCTGATTGTACGGATCCATCTAAAAATATGCTGAAACAAATCTGTTCCTCAGCACGTCTGAGTAAGTTTTGTTGCCTCCTTGGCGCTGCTTTTTATTAACAGACTTCACATGCTGTTTAAGGCATTTGTAACACAGAGATGAAGTGTTCTCCAATTTACATAGAAAGTAAGTATCAATACAGAGAGGAGGTTGTTGGATTTGCTTCCTAGAGATTGAAAAAATAAATGACTGTGAGCTGTTACATGTAAGATGCAGGTGAATTTGCTCACCCACAGTAAGTGCCTTAGGAAATAATATATTATACCTGTCACCGTTCCAAGGTGTTTCACATATTGCTACATCAGGCCTAAACATGCTTGAAACACACACACACACACACACACAGATTAAATGAGAAACGTCTTCAGGTTTTTCGAATGAGCAGTCATCAAGTCACATGACCTGGACATTTGATTACCTCTAATGCAACTTGACATAATCAAAGTAAGGCTGCACCTGATTGTTAATTTTAAAATCAGTGACTCGTGATTTGACTTACTTGATACTCTTTTTAAACCCTAAGATTAAAAAAAAAAAGTGACTGTAAAAGTGTGTAGTGATGAAAGGGGAGCCAATCATGTCGTTCAAATAGAAGTAATGTTGTGCTTGGTAATGCTTTATGAAGTGAAACACAAATAATTAATGATGTGGAGTTTACAGTCATTATACAGTTTCCTGCAGGTGACTATATATCTAACTCATCTCTAAAGAAATGATAATAATAAATGTTTTAAATGAACAATTACCTTTAACATCACATATGTGCAGATCGTTCCAATAAACTGAATAAAGGCGACAGAGTTAGAAATGTGGTCCAATTATGTCCAGTTGATGTCCCACTGCTGTAAAGTGGAGTATTGCATATTTAATAACCAGTTCCACATAAGAGACAATGACATGCAAAACACATTGTTCTTGCCACAACACAGATTTATCGTGACTACCTCTCTGCTATTGTTCACTTTATTATTTGCTCATAGCTTGCTTGTCTGCTGTGAAGGGTTGTTCCTCATAAAAGCAGTATGTTGCTATCGGTGCCTGCTTAATACTATTGTTGTGACTCTTAGCTGTTGTTCATCTTTTACAAAAGACACTCATGATCGTGTCTCCTTTGTCTTTTGAAAGTGGTGGTTGTCACAAGCATAGTAGCACAGGCAGAATGAATATATACAAAGACACACACACACACACACACACACACACAGTTTGTACGCACACTCTCCATCAATCCACATACATAAAGTCCTCGCAAGTGCTCGTGAATGCTCTCACAAATGCACTCTTGCATGTTTTATCAATGGCAGGAGGCCATGTTCACACTGATAAGGCTACATTTAGAAAACTGTCACAAAAGCAACATATGTTAGTTCCTCCAAAGCCTCTTAAAAGACAATGACAGCAGCAGAAACAATCACCATCTGCCACAAACGATTGGTTGCTCAGCTATTAACATTACGTACAGTGCTTGTATTGGCCAGTTTTGTGCTGAACTCAATGTGACAGCTTGGATGAGAAACAAACTGAATGTACTACAAAGTCTCTTTCAGTGGTGATGTGTTCACCAGTGCCTTGGAAACATCATGTGCTTGCTTAGCTAAAAGATACAGTTTGTAACTGTATTCAATTATTTATTTTAGTAGAAATATGCTTTGAATTTTACCTTAATGTGGAGAGGTGCCGTCAAAGCCTGCCTGACCCAGATTCATTGAGCGGCCCTGACCGCAGAGGAGAAATATTTGCTTGTAAGAGTTTTTTTTAACAAGTCTTGGCCTTCTAACCAGTCCAGGAATTTTGGAGCATCCTCGTTTACTATAATTTCACGACGACTACCTTAAGTGCTAAGCAGAGTGTGGAGCAGTGTAGCAGAGCACAGCAGAGCAGGGGGCAGGGGGGGACCGGGTGGAGCGGAGAGGACTTATTTCCAATTTCAAGCTAGCTCGAGCTTAAGTTGCTTCCAACTTACAACTCTTTTCTTTAAATGGTATTCCTGCTGATGCACCTGTATGGATATGGATCCTGCTTTTTTGTGACCTTGAAACCAGCTAAGAGTGTCCGTCATCTGGGGCCATGTCAGCTCTCTCCATCAGATAGTTATTAAAGCTGGAAAAACACAACACCCCCTGATTGGCTGCTCTGACAAACCACTGAGCTTTGGGTCTGTATGTTGGTGTGGTGTCCAGACGAACTTTGCCTCATCATGCACACCAGAGCCCGCAAACAGCTTTGACAAGTACACGAAGAGGCACAACTCACCACCACAAACACAAACTCCGACACACAGTCACTGGGACTCGGTGTGCTGTTCTGCCGGATCTCAGTGTGATTCTCAGTGTGTAAGTCGTCTTTTTTCTCTTCTTTTCTTCCAGGTGGCCATCTCTGCTCGGCCTTGCCATCTGTTCCCCATGCTGTGGAACACGGCGCTCCCTCTGGCTGCAGGCATTTTCACATGGTGGCAAAAAATGTCAATTGAAGTTACATAAAAAAGATAAAAAAAGGAATGGACAGAAGTGGTTTAGATGTGGCTTTGAACTGTTTATTGGCACAGTCATGTCATTCAGTGAGTAATTTCACAGTTCTGTGACAGTTTTCGCATTTATTTCGATGTTTTTGTCCAAATGTGTGTTTAGTGGGTGGTTATTTACCTACCTACACATGCGAGTGCTCATATCTCCATTCAAGTTTTATTTTCCAAGGTATCCTAGGTAATTAAATTTTACAAGTGAGAGTGATTTAGTTGTTTGATTTAGAGTAATGTGCATTAATCTATTTCTGCTAATTATTCTAAAAATCTAGTTTGCCACTTGCTTAGATTAGACACAGAAAACAACAGAACCACACAGAAAAGTTGTCTGCAATGAGAACATCAGGAAAACTGCAGAGCTGCATTTCTGAGGCCAAACAAACAACTTCTCTGATTTCACCTGAAGAATCATGACAAGACAGAACTAATAAATGTACACGGTATTGACTAATTGATAAAAAAGAAAATAAAGGCCATGAAGCCAATTGTTGACAATAATATACTTTGTTGATCCCCACAGGGAAATTGTTGTTGGACAGCTGCACGTTTATGACGGTGCTGCTACAGGTTTTCAGTGTCTGACCCTGCAGTTCATGGACGACTGCTCTAACATATCAGCCACAGTCACGTTTAAACCTTGTGTGTTCCAACTTCTTTTTCCTTTATATTTACACTTTATTTTTATAGTATTAGATGGATTGTATGTGTATTATATGTTTACAAAAGTATTTTGAATGACCCTGACAAGTATATATACATATATATATAGGACACTGACTTCCCTTATGAGATGTCAGAAAGGTCCAGGGGAGGAGGTTTCTGAAACTCACCAACCATTGGACAAGCTGCTTAATATCAGAGCCAATGGGCAGATCTGACAGTTGGGCTTTATTGAATCTGCATAGGAGAAGAACATCTGGGAATATGGGAACTTCTCAAGTTGTCGTTCACAGTAGGGAAGAAAGAAAATATTCACATGTGCACGCACACACGTGCACGCACACGTGCACACACAAACACACACATGGACACGCTGGAGGTCCGCTGTGCCTCCCAGAACTCCCATCTGTTGAACCAGCAGTCCAGGTTGGTCTTAATGAGAAATAATGAGCCTTCACTAAATAACAACAGCTTGGATGGATTTCACCTCCGATTCAGGATTTATTGGAATGGCAGGGGCACTGGCTCATAATCCAAGTTAAAAAATTCATTTGTGTAAACTCAAAATGACACTTTCATTTGTGTGGTACAAATACATTTCAATATTACAAACTGTATGGCATATGACTAACTCACAGGACAAACATACTGTTGTTAACATTAGTAGCATATAGAAAAATGTTAGGGCGTGTTTAAGTACAATTTATATTGACAAAGGTAATTTTCAAAGGTAAAGTACACTCAGTTATGAGCATTAACTTGGCTCAAAAGGAAATGAAACTACTGCCATCAAATTTTAACATTTTTCTCTAATGAATCAGAGCAAGAATGGAGTTGTTAGGTTTCTAACAGCTGGCATAGCTGTCAGCAAAACACTAACAATGTGTGTGTGTGTGTAAGGTTGTACAAAGAGTACCAGGCATCAAGTCAAGGAATCCAACTGGCCTTGCACAATTTCAAGCTGGAAGAAAAACAAGAACAGGTTGAGTGCTCGGAGAAAAGGAGAGCACAAAAGAAACACACGCGCGCACACACACACACACACACACACACACACACACACACACACACACACACACACACACGAAAAGAAAGGCAGAAAGAAACAGTAACAGACAAAGGCTGGCACAAAACTAAACGTATCAAGCATCAGTATCATATGCAACATAAACAACACATTAAACTTTAGTGTATGTGAAGATCTACAGGTAAAACAGACCTTGTTGTAGAACTCAAGCAGCTCCTGGTGGTTAAACTCAATGAAGACATTTTCCTGAACCTAGAGAGTGAGAGAGGGAGATAGAAGGGAGTCAGAGAGGCTTCCAAACAAGAAAAAATAAGTTTGGAGAAGCAGGGGAAAAAGAGCTGATAAGAGCAAAAGCACAAGAGTCATGACAAAGACTTCTTCAGTCTACTTCTTTTGCTTTCTATAAAAACCTTCATTAATTATTACTGCTCTCTGGCCAGTATGCACTATAAGTATTATCCATCAGCGTTTAAAAATAGAACGAAGGCAAAGTCACTGTCCACGAACTCATGGTGGGAAAACCCATCATTCTTACTCTGCTCCGTCTGGTTCACTTTTAAGCAGTTAGGGCTTCAGGGTTTGTAGCACATTGTGGCTAAATATGTACTAAAATTCTTAAAGGTCGACTTCACCAACTTTCACATCCTCATATTATATATTAATGGTAATGTTAATATTCATATTTTTAAACTTCCCCCTGCCTTCCGTATATCATAATATCTCTAGAGAAAAAATACAGTTTCCCTTTGACATAGTGCTGAAGAATACGGCACACAGTTTCCGTACTAGCAAAACTATTTTGTTTAAAATTAGTCAAAAAGACAAAAATACGGTAAAAAGTTGATGTATTGTTGCAGGTAAAACTGGTACTTTTTCTTTCCATCTTTTCATTCAGATTAGAGGCTTTCTATACCTGATGATATAAGTTAATGTAAAACATGAGTTAATATTGTCTGCTATAAAGTCAGGAATTCTATCAATATTATTATATGGAGGAAACATAATGTTGGCCTATTTAATTAAAATATCTATTTCATTTATAAGTGAAGCAACCTTTTATGTGATTATAATGAACAGCTTGTGTCTTGTGAAACTGGAATATGTAATTAAAAGTTGTAAACACACAAAATACACAATTCTTTAGTCCATTCCATCCATTTTCATTGTATACCACAAAAAACTGTTGACGTTCGCCTAAGAGCCTTTTGCTGTTCCCCGCTCCTTTCTGTAAAGACTACAGGATTGACAAGTATTGGAAAAAGCAAGGCTACACAGAAAACAAGGGCAACCTTTTCTGAACTGCTATCAACATCATCGCCGCGTCACAAATGAAGGCTGAACAATAATCTACCCCCGTGAACAGGTATAATGCCGATACACTTTATCAACACCCATCATTGAGAAAATAGCTATAATATGTGAAATGCTTTTAGGGTGGCACAGAAGGGCAGTCTTGTTGCCAACTAAAGTGCACTCAATGCTGTCAAACTGACTGCTGATAATGGCACTGAACTTCTGGCACCAAGGAGGAGGGCAGAGGAGGGCAGGAGCAGAGAAAGAACAACAAACCTGCTAAAAAAGAAACAAACCAAAAGAAGAAAGACAGTTGTGCTGAAGACACTAAAACTGCAAGTGAGTTGTCTGATTTTACTCTACAATCTACAGCTCTCCTCCCTGTGGTTTGGTGCTTAGAGACTAAATGGGGCTTCAGGGCCTGAAGCTAAGTGGCTGACTGGTTGGCTGGGTGGGTGGAGGGAGGCCATGTGTCACGGCAAATTAATGACAGAGATATTAATTAGAAGCAACATTAACAGTCCATAAAGGAAAGCACAGAGGGAAAAATGTTATCTCTTGCAAAGCCCCCACTCCACAGCATCTCCCAGCAAGAAGGGAATGTAGGACAGCCTTGAATTTAGCAACGGCAGAGAGATCATTGCAAGGACAGCCTCTGCATGACAGGTAATAAAGCAACTTATTAAAGTGTTGTTACCAGGTAATCAAAAATTAAATGAAGATGCACATCAAAGTAGTTGTGCAAGGTGATAAATAATTTTGTAGAGTAAACAACGTTGTTGTTAGGAAATGATTATAAATAAAAACTGTGCATGCATGCCATCAAATTAGTTGAATGATGAACACACCCTGGGATTTCAACAGCACTGATCCGATTCTCAGTTCACACCTCACAGTTTTCTATTGATCTCTACTGAGGCAAACACTGTTTATAATGAGGAGAGCCTAGTGCTGCATAATCAGTTATTTGGGTTAATGGTCTTTGGAGTGCTAGGGTCACAGTAGCAACCCCGGCCGAGCTGGAAAAAGAAATAAACACTCATCAGCCGGCTAAGCTGCCTCTGTTATTGTCTGACAGAGGTGAGACAGGGGACAACTGAAAATTTAGTTTCAGTGTGTGAAATAGGATGTCGATCAAAACCAAGCTGCAATAAAGTGAGAACAACAAACTAGACAGTAACACTTCCTGTCTGCTTTACAGGGGTGAGGATCAAAGTGTGGGTGCTTGTAGACTGACGAGAATTTCCAGGTGTTTCTGTGAGAGAGAGACGGAGAAACAGTATTTTGTCTTGGGAACATATGCACCAGGGTGTATATGTGTGTGCGTGTGTGTGTGTATGTGTGTATTTGGCCCATGCTATTGTTCCTCGGGGTTAAGATTTTGCCAGGCAGTAACCCAACAAGACTCTGACAGATCTAGGCTAACACTAATGGGGAAAGAATGCATCATTCCATCATCACAGCCCTATACTACGAATACACACACACACACACACACACACACACACACACACACACACACACACACACACACACACACACACACACACACACACACACACACACACATATACATACACTTCTCATCTGTGTCTGCGTGTAAATCATGTGTGTCTGGATACAGAAAACAGGATTAACCCATTAAGATAATCATGAATTCACTTGCAGCTGCTGTTCCATATGCACTACATGTCAAATATATATAATGTATAGTATATTATATTACACTGAGGGGTAACCAAACCTGAAAAAGACAAAAGCTATAAAAGAAATTCAAATGTATCCTTCACTAACTGGAGAAATGTGGGGCTGAATATTCTGTTGCAGTTCTTGGTAGAAGAATAACAGCCTTTTATCAGTGTTACTTGTAAAAATCAGGGAGGGGTGGTGGTGGTGAG
This sequence comes from Anabas testudineus, assembly GCF_900324465.2. Classification (NCBI taxonomy): domain Eukaryota; kingdom Metazoa; phylum Chordata; class Actinopteri; order Anabantiformes; family Anabantidae; genus Anabas; species Anabas testudineus. Next base: position 16,956,335 of record NC_046618.1, read on the forward strand.
AGAAACCTTTAAATAATTACAGTGTAACTCTACTTCACGATAGCACAGTGTCCATTGTACTCATTAAGTTAGCTTCCATGATCTGGGAAGTGTGACAACACAGAAACAAACAAATCCAAGGTTAGCCACACATATTTGGAAGAGAAAACAGGGATCAACAGGAAGTTTTTCAACAAAACTCAAATAATAGTCGTAGTTCAACTGTCAGATCTATTTCCAAGCAACTTAATGCAGACATTCATGATCTCGACAAACTTAACTGATCCTTTTATTTTCATCCATCACCATCTTTAGCTCAGATTTTCTGTTCCTCTAACATCTTGGTTTATCTCTCTTGCGAATCTGCTTTCTTCAGAGAGCTGGCAGCGTAGCACTCGAGTGTTGGTCTTGTTTCAGCACATACTGTCTGACTGCCTTAGTGTGCAGAAATGTTGCCAAAGTTTACTTGGTGGTAGTGACATTACCATGTTTTCAGATCTTAGAAGTTACTACAATTAACACACTGGTAGTAAAAATAAAAATGATGGGCAAAAATACCAAAACAGAAGCCAAGCTGCAGTGTAATAAACCTTAAATCCCCTTTAAGAATAGCTGCACAGCTGAAGTGTATCGAAGCACAACTCCTCTAGTATCATCTAAATGAGCAACCTGCTACACTGAGTTTTCTGCATTCCTAAGTGAACAAATCAATATTTACCAATTGATAAAAAGTGACACGTTCAAGTGGTTACTGGTGTCAGTAACGTCAGACTACATCAGACCGCAGTGTACAGCATCGACCAGTGTGCAGCACCAAGCAGTGGTACTCTCATACCACGAGGAGTCTGTGTGAATGGGGCTGAGTGGACGCAAAGAAGCACTCTTCATCAATTATTTGCCTCAGTGCAGTGCAAGGATAGCTTGGATTCGAAACACTTGTCAAAGAAGTGATTTTTTTTTTTTCACTGAGCACTTCACAGAGCCTGAATTTCTTACTTCTCACTGATAAAAGCAAATAAAGGCATGGTGGGAATAAGGAAAGGGAGAGGGAGTAAAAAAAAATGACGGGGAATGGAGATTGACACAAACAAAGAGGGGAGGAGAGAAATAGTAATAGACATGTAAGAGAAATGAGCAGCAAGAGAAGAGGAGGACGTGAAGAGACAATGACAATTGAGATAACCCAGGAGAGCTTTCAATTTAACAAACAAGCAAAAGCATCTCTAACATCAAACTATGAAGAATCCACTGACACAAAGAATAAATCTCATGTCCAGAAATGTAATGCCAAACCTAATGCAACAACAAAGCTGTCTATAAATTGATAGAGAGGAGGAAAGAAATATGAGAGAGCACATTTTCTAGTGTTTGCATGAAACTGGGTGAAGCTAAAGTATGCATAGAAAGTCCAGACAGACAAGAAGTGTCGACAACAAGCGTCAGTGAATCTGCGTTTTTTAAATGATATGTACTTGTATGAAAGTTTTTGTGAGTGCCGGAGAAAGTTTCTGAGTTGCTCTTCAGGTGTGCATAGGTTATGCTAGGTATATCCCCATTTGAGAAGTCTAAATCATTCTGTTGCATGCTCCTACAGATGATGTGTCATTACATTTGAAATCTGGGCTCCACAAAATAGAATATAATAATATGTAATGTTACAGCTACTGATTCTGTGAGTGATAAGTATGATTTAAAACAGTCAATGTCAGGAGACACTGTGGAGCGTAGCAGCAAAAGTTAGGGTAAGTTCAACTTGATATGTAGGTCTCTTCACTTCCCTGGATACAAGTCTATTTATTAAACAATTATTAGCAGCAATACCAGCTGATTATTATTAGAAATACACAGATAAAAGTACTATTGGTAATTACACAAGTACAAAGGGTGTGAATATTTTAGGACCTGATATACTGCAATCACCAATAGCATAAATGTTTCAACATATGCGTTGAATATACACATTTTGGCAACAATATCTATGCTACCACCACTCTGGCCCATTAAAATTGATAAATATACACAGTTCTGAATATGAACAGTATCATACTGCTTTTGTGCTTGTGTCAATATGAACCCAGCACAGTATTACTGTGAATCAGCATCAAAACAAAGGGATTCTGTAGCTCTGCCAGCTCAACGGCTCTGCAGAAAGATAATATGAAACATTAGACTGTAGGTCCTCTGTGACTTTGCTAAATTACATGTCTTTTGAGACTATGAGCTCTTTGACATTTTGTCCAATTGGAGCTTTCTGCCACTGCCTGGTTGTCATTGACTTTAGTGTGAAAGAGAAATCTTGACAGTGAAAGACAAAGAGACAGAAAGAAAGACAAATTGCTCAGGAGGCTAAGCTGTTGGATTTTGGCAACTTTTATCCCTCTTACTCTCAACACACACACACACACACACACACACACACACACACACACACACACACACACACACACACACACACACACACACACACACACACACACACACACACACACACACCCTTCCCTTTCCTGTCTTGCTATTATTTACTCACACACTGAGTGTTCGTTGTTTATTTGGCTTCAAGACACATCCTGTGCATAATCCAAAATAAAAAAATCTGCAATCTTTGTTATTACACTCCCATGGGTGCACATGTTTACAAAATGTGATGGCTGACTGGCTACTGATTTATCTTTCTATGTAATCTATCAACTTGGGTGCATGCTCGACTGCTTCTCTGTCTCTCTGTCTGTCGGTCAGCTTGCACCAACCACTGTATGTGTGTCATTGCTGTTTGTCAGCTAACTTACAAAACAGCATGTCTGCCAACCCGTCTGTCTGTCCCCCCACTCTGTGTTTGTACCAGCCTACAATCACAAGCTTCCCTGGCTGTCGGAGCTACATTTTGCTATCTTGCTGAAGGGATGATCAGCAGGGGTTATTTTATGAGGATATGAGGAGGAGTGCCTGTCGCCGGGCAAGCATGCAGGTGACAGCACAAATAAAACTGTGGCATAGTAAAAAATGTAAATTTTCACAAAGTGACAATTATGTAGAATAAATGGGGATCTCATCACAACTGAAATTCTTTTTGTTCTTTTTAAACATTAAAGACAGATGAAAATATTTTCAGAGCTCAACCACTCAACCACCACACACCTGTAACTTTGATGTAAAAAGAACTTAAGTCATTTTAAGTATACCTAAGCAAGCATTAAGTATAAAAGTAGACCTGTACATCAAAGTGTGTTTGTGCTTGACGACGCACCTGTTAATGTGTGCTGCATGGCTGTCTGTCGCCAAAAACAGGATTCTCTGCTGAAAGCAGCTGTGCTGTCTTTTAATGTCTCAATACAGATTTTTTGTTGTTTGCTTCAGTGCTACAGGTGTGCTGCCTCCGCTTTTTTACTGCATATCCATCCATCTGTCTGTACCTCATCACCACTGTTGAGGTTTGAATAGTTTGTTTCCACCTGATTCACTGTGAAGGAGGAACGCAGATGGTGTACATGAAACTGGCCTGAGCATTGAGATGTGTTTAATTAATAGCCTTCTTTTCATCATTGAGCACTAAATCAAATTTAATGTAATATATTATACTTTTAATATATGTGCTCAAACTACATTTAAAAACAAGAAGAGGATAATAACAAGACAATTACTGTATAGTAACTACTGACCCCCAAAACATTCCAAATGCCATTACCTATTAGAAGGAGCATTTCTCAAACTTAGGCATGCTGCTGGGTATTCCCTTAGCCAGTGAGCTGACAGACTATTATGAGCTTTTACAAAGTATAAACTATTAGCATTTGGACTTGATTTAGTGTTAAGTGTGATTCATTTGCAAATGAATCACAAACGTTGTTTGCACTTGGTGAATGAGAGAATGAGAGAATGAGACTTATTCAAAGTGCCTGACACTAAACCTTTGAAAAATTCCACTTTGCTCTCACATTTTCTCAGGAGCCAAGGTAAAAATGGGTGTCAAGAGATTCTGGCAGGGATGTACAGTGTGGCAGCATTTTATCTGACAAAATATAGCTTCACAGTTACTGAAGCACTATTTCCCAATACTGTACTATTACACCTCTAATTATAACTGGTACGTTTATAATTAATAGATTTTTGGTGTTTAACACTGCATTTCAAATACTTTTGAAGCTCAACATGTTCTCCATGGTCTCCAGCTGCTCCTGTGCTTTGGAAATTTTACTTTTTTTGGATCACTTGCATATCTCTACCATTTCAAACAAGTGACAAAACATTTTAACCTACGGGTCCAATTAACTGAGTCACACCACAGGAAAAGTGATATGGTAGATGATACCTCCGTCTCCACGAGAGCCTGCCAAAACTCCTCTGCTGATGAAGATCATGTGATAGAATCGAAAGCCCCAGCGGAACCACAGTAAGTAGAGCTTGAGGTGAGATTACTGGGATGATAAAATGTTCCGCCGCACTATAAAATGAGTCCTGAACATCTTCAAAAGCCTTGGTTTTTCCTTTTAACTCTACTATACCATTCCACTACATGCAACTCCGCTTATGTGTCATTTCTTTTCCGGGAATAATTGAGAAAACACAGCAGACAATAGCTCCATCCAAATCTGTAACATGCCAGTCAACTGCAACAAACAAATCAATAGTTTAAGAAACAACCATGTGTAATCTTCCCATGACCCTTGGAGCCCAGAGCTATTCAGAAACACAGCCTGCACGTCGGAGTCACATATGCACCATGCATTGATGCTGAAAGGGGGGCACCATGAACTGGCATCCACATCCACGACAGTGCCCTGTAGCCACAGCAAAGTGACAGACACGGAACCTCAAAACGTCAGCCATTCAATAAAAGGCTGTCGACTATAACAAATAAGAGCTGTCAAACTCAAACACTAGAAAGTGTCAATCAGCTCTGGTATTTATAACAGAAATGAGCACAAGCAGATATGTGCACACACACACACACACACATGCAGGCCCACACAAACACGCAGTCCTATTCTCCTCAATGTATTAGGAGAGGAGAGGAGAGTTGCTACTACATACAAGAGATGACATGATGAAAACCTCCAGCTCTACAGTAAGAGACCTCCCAAAGACATGTAAAGGGGCTAACATGTCATTCAGTCTTTCTAATTTCTATGACATGCAGAAAACACCTGGGAATAAACTGGCCTAGAACATTCCATCAGTCTGAATATTTCATCCCTCTTAACTTTTTCTTCCTTTTTCAACAAGCCTTTTGATAACGCACTCACACACATCTAAACTCTGGAAACCGCGGGGAGTAAATAATAGCATAGAAGAGTAGAGTGTATGCAGCTACACCAGGGGAGATAGTGGGAACTTTGACAACAATCAAAAGAAAAACAAGGCAGGCAAAACAACAAACAAACTGGGGCTTTTGCTTTGTTTTTTGTGGAGACAGGAGCTCGGAGCAGGTTCCAGGCCTGACAGGATGAATTCCTGAAAACACATTGGGAGACACACAGTCATCACAAAAAAAAAAAATCACACACACACACACACACACACACACACACACACACACACACACACACACACACACACACACACACACACACACACACTGTACACTCATGGGTATATGTATATGCAAATATGCAAAGATACAAAGGCCAATGCACCCAAGAGACACTGAAGAGTATCCACACATAAAAACTCAAATTTGTACTTTGCACCCAGCACAGCAGCAGTTAAATGAACTAGATGTTATGTAGCACGACAATATAATAATAGAAAAAGTGATTGTGGTTACATATACAGTATTTAAATTTATATTGATACACTTAAATCATTACTTTGATTAATTTGAGCTATTTTGCATTTTCATAGCTACCTGTTGCATGTTTCCAACCAGGTGCTGGGAAGCCAACTGGTTATTGTATATTTACTACTTAATTTTCACATTTCACATCCCCATACAGTGCACGTCCCACTGGTTGGGGATCACTGCACTAAATAATCAAAATGGCAAGTTTGCAGACACGTTGCTGCCTGATCTCTCTTTCGTCACACACACACCATGCTGTTTCAAAATCACTGCCCTCAGGCTGCAACAGCATGAGGGGAGGTCTTTCTCTGTCTCCTACTTCCTGGTGAGGTGACTCTGTTTCCCTGTCCTTCTCTCATCTTCGCTCCATCTCTTGTTGGCAAGAGGCATCACCTTTAATGTATTCCTTTTCTTGTATTCTCCGTAACTTGCCTCAGCTTCTGTCTCCCCCTGCATTAAGTGACGCCTTGTTATAAACAGCCCATCAGTGAGCTGTCCATCCGTAGCCTGGCTGCAGACTGACATTTATTAAGAGTCAGCTTTGCCTGCAGTCTCCCTGTCTCTCCCCGCATCCCCACATGAATACAGAGAACCAATTAGAGGAGGAACAGGGCATATGTCTACATGCTCTGAGAGGCTAGGCCACAAACACAAACACCCAAACGGAGACGGCAGACAGATGGAGGAGGAGAGTAGAGAAGAGAAGAAGAGAGCAGGGGAGAGAGGAGAGGTTTTATATACTGTATATATATCTCACAAATAGTTCAGCTAGAAGAAGCTCCTTTCATGGAACAAAATATGAACAGTAAACTTTTGATGAAATGGGGACACTGCCTACTGTGCTTAATGAGTGCTGTAACAAAGGGAGAAGACACTAAGTGTGTTGTGAATAAAAGTGACATAACAAACTTACTAAATAAACACACAGCACCTTTATTCCAGACATTAAACACTCTGCACAGTCAAACTGTGCTGCAAACTCTCATTCAACAATGATGAGGCTTGACATTTACAAGCAGCAGGAGGTAGCTACTGGGGCTAAACAAATAACTTCCTCGGTGGTGGGCTGAATAGGATGACGGCTATTTTGCCTATTGGTTTGCTCTCACATGGATGAGGTCACCTATGTCCTGTCTGTGCAGTTTGAGAACGTGTGCCTGTTCGTTATTTGTTTTTGTGTGTACTGTCCATCCACCTCCCCAATTAGAATCCACCACATCCTGTGTTGGGGTTGGAGACAATGGGGATATGACTAGGCTTCCACTGCTCCCACATCCGCCTCTTGATTCTTCACATGCTATGCAGAAAGACAGAATACAACACAAACGCTGGGTGATTAGCATCTACGTGCGAGGGCTCCACATATGGAATTGTTGGACTCCTCCGTCTGTTACTGTAATTAAATTTTGCCTTTCCTACCTAAGCCTCCACACTGGAAAGGTTCACAATGACTTAAAACAGAACCGTTATTAATTGTATTTGTTTGCACGGTATGTAGCATCTGGCATGCAAGACTGCATTGGGCAGCACAGGAAGTTTAGACCATGTTACTATGGTATCTTGTATTTTCCAGGATAGGAATCTGCTATCATTGGCACCCAAATCATTTCCAGTCACTTTTACAACACTAAGTGGGGTCACATGCTTTGCAAAAGTCTTCCTTCATTCTTACAAGATATTATGCTTCGGAAAAGTCCGTGATCAGGGCAGCTGTGGATCAGGAGGTAGAGCAGTCTACCACCAATCCCAATCATGGGATTTGGTTGGATTCCTGGCTCCTCCTTTCAAATGTCCAACTGCCCTTGAGCAAGATACTGAACCCTGAGTTGCTGCCGGTGAGTCAGGTCAGCTCCATGGCAGCGGTGTGTGAGTGTGTATGTGCTTGTGTGTGCAAATGGGTGAATGAGAAGCGGGTGTAAAAGCGCTTCGAGTGCCAGTTAGGTAGAAAAGCGCTACACTGTATAAGTGCAGACCATTTACCATTTACTACAAGCGAGGCACAGCATTTCAAGTACGCTGCTTTCCTGTCATATTGTTATGGGATAATTACAAATAGCAGAGTGGGGAAAAAAAAAACACACATCACATCAGCCTCTGACTTGTAATTCTGACTTAGAGATGTCAGGATTTTCACAGAAGGCTTCTCCCACATGGTGAAAAATGGCTGAATGGCTGCAAATGCACCATCATAGATAATCACAGGCAAAATCCTATATTAAATAAGAAATTAAAAACCAACCAACCAACTAGCTAATTTAGGCTATGTATTTAGCGTGACACCAAGGTTAGCACGTAAGTGGCTATGTACTGTATGCTAAGCACACTACGTAATACATACAAATGCTATAATCTTGTGCTGAAAATTTGACTGCTTTTATTCACATTTGAGTTATGCATGAATAATAAAAAATAAAAAAAATATTATCAATCTCTAATTTGCACATGCCCCTTAATTGGCGGCTTTCTCACGCTCCTGTTAGTTTAGCTGCAGCTGTTCAGGTTGGACAGTTTACAATATAATTACTGGTTTTGGTTTATGTCAACCTGACTAGAGGGTAATCAGGCAGAGTGATTGAAAACACCCGTGAGTGGTTCTGCATGGCTATTAATGGTGATAAGAGCAACACTTTTCACCCAGCACTTCATCAGGTTCATTAAGAAGTACAATGTGTATAAACACTAAAATATTGTTTTAATAATAACACATAAAAACAGGAAAAACACAGTGTAACACAGACGTGAGTAAGTGAGAAAGCTAAATTTACACTCACTAACCACTTTATTAGGTACACCTGCACAATCTAATGCAATATTTAGCTTTTATTTAGTAAATTGTTCATATTCAATTTGTCAGAAAATAATTCAGCTATATGTTTATTATTGTGGTCATTGTGCATGGTAGAGTTATAGTGGAGTGCATCAAGAGGTACTTCTAAATTAAAACCATCCCTTAATATATTAACCACATGATATAGGATAGAGATGGACAAAGGGGAGACACACAGGAAGCGACAGTGGAGTTGAATCTGAGAGAACAGAGTAGTTTCTGCTAGAGGTCATTTGTCAGGTCATTAGGTTCCCCACTTAATGAAATAAAACAATTATAAAGAATCTCTCTGTACTGTCCAGCACAGAGACCTGTTGTTTAGTGTGGAGTGTCTTCTTTTACCCACCACTTCCCATCCTACACAAAACATGAATACGCCCACACGCATACATTACGCACACATATACAAGCACTCTTTTTCTTTCAGTGTGTCTTTCTCTTGCATGCACACACAGCTGACAGTCTCTAGGTGGGCAAGGGTGGGATTTTCACACGCCTCACTCCCCAGAGCCCATTCAGTACAGTACGCAGCATGGCAGCAGCAGCACATACACACAAAGCCTGGGATTGTCTGCACCCAGTGGGCCACTCAGTGAAGAAGAATGACAGAACGACACTGAAGCACGGACTCAGATACATACACAGGCTCGCTACATGCACACACACACACACACACACACACACACACACACACACACACACACACACACACACACACACACACACACACACACACACACACACACATACACACACACACACAGCTTTCAGGCCCTTTCTAGAGGTTTCTAGAACTAACCCTTTGTCTGTTGAGGGCCTGCAATGAATATAAACACATAGATGGACAAAATCACTATCTGATTAACTCTTACAGCAGCAAATCACAATTGCCTGACTACTATTATGAATACTAACACACTCAAAAACTTTCAGCCTCCTGTTGTTGGGTTTGACTCATAACAACAAACTTAATTGCAGACAGAGCCATTACTGTTGAAATGTTATTTTTTTATTTTACTTTTAGTGGGATGCAAGTTAAGCTCTCCTGCTGTGGCATAAAAGTATTTCTGAGGCATTCATAACTAATAGCCAAGGCCACCTCTCAGAGACTTAACAGAAACAAATGCTTGAATGCCACTTACTGATTCAGTTCTGTATGGTAGTTATAAAACTCTCTTTCTCTCTCAAACTAATAGAACTGTGCAGAAAGGAATATACACAATTGATAAATAGTCAATAGAGGCAAATCAGCAAGTCATGAATTAATCATAGGTTATTCTAATTCAGTTTTATACTCTTATATTTCTTCTAAATATAAACACAAGCTACATAGTTGCTTGGTTGTATAACATGGTATGTGACCAAGCTGCAATACATTCAAGTTCTTGTCTTTCACTTTTCGCAGTCCAAGAAGTTAAGTCTTGTAGCACACAGCCTTCTCTAGTATGTTTTGTTCTGCCTTCACTAGGTTCACAAACTGCACACACTTTCACTAGTCTGAAAGGTTTTTAGCAAAGGACAAGGCCAAAACAAGGTAAAACTGTGAAAACAGTATTGGATTCTGAGATTGCAAATCAGAAAAGAAGAAATAGAACAATGTAGTGCTTCAAAAAAGTAATATAATATAATATGTAACAATTAGAACAACAATAAATGTACAATTACTTTGCATGCTATATTAGCATTAGCCCCTAAGAATAAGGGTCAGCGGTTTGAGTTCCAGCTTGTTCTTGGACAAGTCACCCAAACCCAAGAGAAGAATCAACATGTGCTGTCCAACAACAATCGCCTCAAGGTGATCAATAAAGTGTGTCAGTTTGGTTTAGTTAGTGCTAAACTGATCACAGAAAAAAGTGGAGTAGATTTTTGACCTCCTCTTACGGCTGTGCTCAGTTCCTTTGCTTTAACTTTGTCCAAACACTCACCACCCTGGACAGATGAGAGTCACAAGAGTGATGTAAAAAATGCAATGTGATTGTTAGACACCAAATGAGAGATGCTTATAAAAATTTCCAATTGCTGTGATGATAAAACACTATGTGAAACAAGCAAACTAATGGCTGTTTAATCACCAAGGCTGCCGTCTAGCAGCAGGTCCCTGAGAAATATCAGATTATCACGTGTTCTTCCAGATCGCTGTGTAATAGCTATCTCTGAACTGACTTTTAGTATTTCCTTAAATGTGTAAAAGCTGTAGCTCGAGGGTGCAAAAGTGCAATGTGAATTTGACACAGAGATAAGAACAAGTTAAAACAGACATTTGTCAGCTGGTAATGAGGCTATGGGTGACCATGGTCCATATAAAGGCATACTTAAGAAACCACCAAATCAGCAGAGAAAACATTCTCATTGTGAATGCACTGTTATTCAGAGTGAGTGTCAAACTACATTTTGGGATACATCTGGCTCACATCTTGCAGGGTACGTGTATGTGTTGTGCTTGAGAGGCAACACAGTAACATCTGTACTCTTCAGCGGCCTCTGTGAGCTAACTAACAATGCCTGGGACTACTGTCAGCACCACCTCATCCTCCACGCTTGCCACTTACTGCTTAGCAGCCCTAACTTTAATCAAAAAACACCTCTTTGCAAGCACAAAGCACAAAAACATACACACATGCACACCACTAAATTATGTGGCATTGAAGGCCCTGGAATGTTTTTGTGGTGCCAGTGACACTTCTGAACTTCTATGACAAATGCAGTATGACCAATTGGTCTCTCTCCCTCCCTGTACCCCAATCCCCTGAACTTTTCTCCTCTGAGGTAGAGCCCCATTATTATTCAACCACATGGGAATCTCTCCCTCCCTTCCCCGGGGGAAATATGACAGCTCTTCAAACCCTCCATCCTCCTCTCTCCCTTCTGTGGTCAGTGTTAAACAGAAACAGAGCCTGGTTCTGATTTGCTCGCATGTCTTTAATGCGTCATCTGCCATATGCTGTGGTTGCTGGTTTCTCCATGGCCTTAAAGTCTTTAAGCCTAAACCAATATATGAGCAATACATTTGATTTGATGCATTGCCATTGCTTCATGTAAGTAAGTATTGCTGCTGCCTAAAAATATTACAGAAATCAATCATTTAAGCTTTCAGAGTCTTTTACATTTAAAAAAAAATCATACCTCTGTGTCACTGTAGGTCTATTTATTTATGTTTGGTCATTTTCTTTCTAATAACTATTCTTAGATCCAACTTCATGTATCTGCCAGGTTTTATTGCACATCCAGCCAGTATCGCCCACAGCTGAGCCAACGGCAGCAAGGAGAGACTGACACACACCATGCCATGCACAAAACAGTTTGTAAAATTTTAATGAGTGAATCTGGGGCACTTTCTTCATCTTTTAGAGGACTCAGAGATATCTATTTATGTTTCATACTGCAAACTTCCCAAACCACAGTATACGTTGGCTTCAGAAAGTGTTCAGACAACTTTAACTTTTGCACGGTTGTAGATTTTAACTTAAATAAATTAAATCAACACCACAAGCTATCGTAAGGTATGGGGATCTTCAGGACAATGATGCTCTTGCTTAAAAACTTTTACTTCGTTATTTTTTCGGTTAAAACTCCATGGGGATAGAGGGATATAGGGACATACCATCCTACTCTACTCTACTGTCATGTCTCCTGATTCTGTAGAGGACTTGTAAAGCTCTGTTAGAGTGACTGCGTTCACCTCCCTGAACAAGCCCCTTCTTGGCCAGTTACACAGCCTGACTGGATGGCCAACTCTTGAAAGAGTTTTGGGATTTCAAACTTCTTCCATTTCATAATTGTTATATTATACAAGGGCTGCCATGGTTCTGGGACCGCTCAAAGCTTTAGAAATAGCTTTATACGCATGCAATGATCTATGTTCCATAATTTTAGCACAGAGGTCCACAGAGAGCTTCTTGGCTTGTTTTCTCCCCCTGACTTGCAGTATGAAATGTGGGACCTTCTACACAGGTGTGTACCTATCTAAACTATGTCAAATCAATTTAAATGCCCACAAATGGACACACATTTCAAGAATAGCTAAAGCTTAGAATGATGCACTAAATCACATTTTGAAGTGCTACCCGCAAGTGGTCTTATGTAAATAAGAGATTTCAGTTTTTGACATTTGCAAACATTTCTAAAAACATATTTTCACCTTCTAATCAGGAGTTACTAAATGTAGATAGATGGCAAAATGGCTTTTTGTATGCATTTAAAATTTAATCTACAACACAATAAAATGTGCAAAAAGTGAAGCTTCTGAAGCCACTTCATATTATACATACAGAATTCTGTCCTTTCTATTTGCAGCAGAGGTTACATATGTGCTTGACAGATACAATTTCCTTCAGCAAGGTTTTCATTTTGAAGCCTAGTGAGTGATGCACAACTGATAACTACTCAGAAGGAAACATATGTAGGAGTCTTTATGGACTTCTGACTGAACCTCTCCATATGGGGTGGAGAATGGAAGCAGTGCAAGCCATTAAGCTTTGCCTACATCAAACCAGCCTCCCAACCACCAAGGCTTGACAATCTTAATCTGACAAACTAGCGTGGTTCATGACTATTTCATTGGTGTATGAACTTGAAAACTTCTAACAAAAGCCTCCAGAGAGTCTTTAAATCCAAGCACACCCTTAAAGACTCATCTGAGACAAGGCCCAGACATCTTTTCATCATCTTAAGAGGAATCCTGAGGTTTCAGCCCCTGTAGTGAATTTGTCTAGTGTGAGCAGCAGAGTGCAGGGGAAAAAAAAAAAAATATATATATATATATATAGCTCGCTCCCACCTCCCTCCAAACCTCCCACTTGTATTCACACAATTGTTTCTTCCAAAAAAAGTCCTTTTAAGCTGCTACCAGTGTATTTTACTCATTCATTCTATTTTATTACTGCCATGCTTATGAAAGCACAAGTGCTGTGCATTACTGGGAAGCTGCTGTAGATAAGAAAGTCAGCTCAATGCCAGCTTAACATGGCTGCAATCTCATCTTTCAGCATCACATAGTCTTTATGAAACATATAAGAATGTTAACTGCGGAAAAGGCTGTCTGCACCTGGCCTATTTTCATCATCTACAGAACAAAGTGATTCATAAATGACAATCTAGATCCTTTGAATGAGCTATACGTGCAAGAAAAAAGACGATGATGGGAGAAGAAATGAAACTGGACAACAAATTGAGGATGGGGGCAATAAGAAAACCCTAAAAATCAGCAATTTCACTTCAAGATTGAAGCAAATGAGAGAAGTTAATCCATTTCATAGTCATCCACCCTTAATATGTGGTCTGTGGGAGTGACAGGGGCTAGGCTGGCCTAGATACATGCAAAATGAATAAAGCCATAATATTCTTTGATACATATCTTTTTAAAACATGTTCAGCTAAGAGCAGTATATGCTTCTACTTTTAATCTGATTAGTGTGTTGCTCTACATACAGCTAAGTATTGTCATCATCAGCAGGCGTTATGGGTACTGAGGATGTGACAAGTTCAATGCAATGCACTATCTATAATTTAAAAAATGTCAGCAATCCTTGTTAATTCAATTTCTCTGTGCATATATTTACCTCTACGTCATATTGTGATATACAGTGCATAAGGCAGCGTCTGAGAAAAATACAATATAAATAATAGGGTTTAATAATAAATCAGCAGGTCTGGATGTACATCAGGATTGATAGGTGGTTCACACTATGCTCACTACTGCAACAATCCATCCTATGTGGCCTATTTAGCCCAACCAACATCCAGACCTCAAAGTGTGTGAAGCCTCTCCCCGTGCTCGTCATTACCATGTTTGTTTATCTACTACTCTCTCCCTCAAAGGAACACCGAGCCTTGTTAAGGAGGGAGAAGAAAGCTTTAAAAGTGGAAATAAGGCATAAATTTCAGTCTGGTCCCAGGACGATGAGCGGTACCAAGTTATTTCCATAATGTTAGCTTAACGGGAGCTAGCCAGCTGAGTGAGGGGCACGTCGCCCTCATTAAGGCACTCGCTCAGGAGCAGATTAGCGCTTCATTAACATACAGAGAGAAGCAGGGGAAATTACCACTCTCCATTTCACAGTCTGAAAGGCAGGCGAAGACCAGAGTTAGAGATAAGTGGTGGGGAAAAGATGGACTCAATTTAGGAAAAGATAAAAATCGATGTACGGTATAAAATTTGCTATTAAGGCAACCTGAAAGTCTCTGACCGTGAACGTGCAAGACTGAATTACCTGTCTGTCTGTCTGTCCCCACATTTCTTTAATTCTCTGTCAGTTCTCTCTTTTACTCGCCCTGTTTTCACCACCTCTGTCACTCTCCTATTTTCCACTGCCCCTTGCTTCTCAAAAAGAGAACTGACTATGCTTTATTATATTATTTACAAGAATATGCTAGTGTTGCTTCTTTCTTCTCATTCCATAAGTCCCTCTACTACGGGCATCAACAAAGACAGACCACTGTCCTTCTACTTAGCCTGACACTAAAGGGGAAGAAGACCCTGTTGTGAACAGTATCCAGTCAACCTAGTCAACCTGCAAGCAGTGCGGGGAATTTTTTTTTAATAATATGCTCCTTCAACTACAGCACAGAAGAAAATAATAATAATAATATTGTTTATTTACCTTGAAAAACACGCTGGCTGTAATGCAGCCACTGCAACGCCTCTCTCTCTCAGTTCAGATTCAAAAGTCAAAGATCAAGAAGCAAGTTTAGCAACAAAGATTAATTAGTGTTTTGAAGAAGTGACTGCATTTTCCAAAAATCCAAAAGCCTCTCTAAAACCGTGATTAGGGATTTTCAAGCTTGTTGTTGAAATATGTGTAGACAGTGTGCAACAAATTCTTGTTAGCCTGTCCTTGACCCGTTTGTGTCTTTATCTTTAAGTCATAAACGCCACTGAAGTGTTTTTAACCTTTAGATTTACTGGGCCTAATTAGCGAAAGTACCTGTCATAAGAAGGCAAAAATATCCTGAGCCCCACTAGAAAAAACAAAACCTAACTTAAAGATGTGCCTAATTAGGTAAGTTATCTGCAACAGGAATCTTCCATAAGGGGACAATTAACTTTCCCAACCTCTAACTTTGTTATGCGACTTTTATACATTTCAGTCGTAATGTTTCTGCCCCATCTATCTACTGTTAAAATTAATAATCCTTTCAGTTTCAAGCCTACGATCAAAAACCACAAGAACAGGGAGGACACAAAAACCCCACAGAAAAGATGGGAGAGCAGTGTGGCAGATTGAAATCCACGATTTTCTAGCTCTGAAGCAAGAGTGCTAATCGCTCCATCATCATGTTGCCCTTTGTTTCTGACCCTCTTAAAAGAAAATATTTTAACCTTTCTAAGATGTTTAATTAGGAAGAGACCAGCCATCACATTATGCCCCATTAAATCACTGAGACTGAAGTTGCCCTGCATCATCTCCTTCTAGTTATACCAGCAACATGAATGATCCAAATTCAAACTGTAACACAAACATGAATTATTTTGACCTTTTTTTTTTTTTGCCCTAATAAGTGAAATGACTCAATGTAATTCAAATCTCACAATTAGAAGAAAAGTATGGGAGATCGATAGCTTAACCTTCCTTTCTTTCGTCCATGTCCCCCCACTGTTTTAAAATAATGCAGTTATGCACCTATTCATACAAAATGCTTTCTTCCCCCTCTGTCTAACCACATGCTACCGACACCTTCTCTTTCTCTTTGCTGGACTCTTGGGGTAAGGCTGATTATCTAAAGGTTGGCAGGGTTATTATTACCTACATAGTCTGGGCTGACTTTGGCCAGAAGGCAGTCAGAGCGAACAATGTGCTCGAGGCTAATGAGCTGTCTTTATGTGCTTCATAAAGGAAAGAATATGTGTCAAATGTCTATGAACTAAAGCTTGTTGAAACCACATTAAATGTACAGAGTCATTTTACACTTGGAAATATTTGGAGTCACAATTTCACGTGTTTCTCAGAAATTTATCGTTTGACAAAGTTTTAAAAGTAAAGAGGTATGAAGATTTCCTTCAAACGTTTAAAACTTTTGTATCCTTTGATATTTTGAATAATTTGTAAAAATTCTGAGCTGATTTTTAGAGGTATCCACTTGTTTAACCAGTAAGATCTTAGTGATGACTTAAATTAAACCAGATCACTAATGCACTGTGACACTAAAACACAAAGTCCCAAACTACAGAGACCTTTGGACTATGTAAATGTTGAAGGATTGTGGGAACATACATTGTTCTAATTCAATGTACAGCTGTTTTATAATACAATATTACAGTAATACAATACTATTAGGCATATTTTTTTCCACTTACTAACTCATGAATGAACTAACTACTCTACTGGCTACTACTACTGTTTTCTCCTTAAAACACCTGTATAGTATGTCAGTATGACTACAGACAGAATACAGAATTCAAAAATAAATTAACCATAGAGGCAGAAGAACTGCTGGCAGTGAGAACAGTGAATTACAGCATCATGAGCTCAACTGTGCTGTGAGGGTCAGTCACATGACACAATCACCTCTTATTACCTGAGGTGTCAGAGTCAGCATGGAACTGGAAATTAAAGCGAAAGCAAGAAATCGCTCTGACTTGTAGCCTTGTTCTGGAGTATTATAGGAATAGTATGACATTTTATAGGAAATACACTTTGGTTTTAGTCATTTTAGAGTGATTTATGTAGAGGTGAGCTGAGATTTCAACCATGTGCTTATCATAGGCGTATCAAAATTGTGACGTTGTGATGTTTTTAACAATTTTATCTAACCCCAAATGCAAAAGTAAACATAATTTCATGTCAGTGTCATTTAGACAAATTCACACAGGCACAATATTAGGATGCTATAAAACAATACATTCCTAAAGTAATATCCAACCTTGCAAAACAACATCCCAACATGTCTTTCAACATCTCACAGCGGGGAAAAAAAAACACTTATGAAAGCTTTGATTGTACTATATCCTTGAAGTGTGAAAAAGTAAATGAAGTCCAAGAAAAGAAAAAAAAAAAAACGATGGAAAAGCAGCTTCAGGTGTCACCCAGATTCCACAGTTATCTTCAAGTCTTTCATGACCAAATCAAAACATACCCAGTGTCTCTTGTCTTTGTTGTCAACACCTTTACTACCTTCCCCTGGCCCAGCTCCTCCATCCATCCATCAACCCTTGTTTTTCCTAACCTAAAAGCATGCACACACTTATGCACAGACTTATACACACACACACACACACACACACACACACACACACACACACACACACACACACACACACACACACACACACACTCATGCTTCATCCACACACAGATTACACAAATATTACACACACACCTACAAACACTAGTACCCACACTAACACGTAGCCACAGGACCACCTTTAACCCTTCCTGTCTCCACAACCAAGTCGTGACAGCCTCCAAGAGGCGCAGTCTGAAACGCCAGAGTTGTTTTTCCGCCACGCTTTCACTATCTCGGGTCAAACAGGCTTTCTGCTGAAGGAAGCTCATCATCTCGCAAACTTCGAAAAAAGGTCTGTGAAAGGTTTTCTGATGTTTCAAGTCAGGCTGCGTGCTGTCTCTCTCAAAAATAGATGACTTCTGTCGACTTAAGTGCCTCACTGAAAATGTGGTTCCAAACTGAACCTCGCCATTTACCTGCGGGGGTACGGTAAGGTGCCTTCCAACTTTAAAGCGCTTAGTGGTGCCTGTGTTAATAATAAACCAAACCCCATGTTACAGGTATGTGAACCAAACACTCAGCTTTAGATTAATGTGAGCTATTCTAGATCATTTCGAAAGTTTTAAAACTATGGCGAGATGAAAATCTGCCTTTAGATAGAATTAACTAAGTCTTAAACCACTAGTAACAAAGATGAACCCCTAAAAGGTGATGGTAGTGGTGTGTGTGTGTGTGTGTATGTGTGTGTGAGCGAGAGAGAGAGAATGAGAGAGAGAGAGGGAGGGAGGGAGGGAGAGACCGTCTCCCTTTGAGAACTTCTCCCATCCCTGCTGTGACTAAAAGGATTGTGGGGATTTTTGACATAATGGCAGAGAGAGAAAACTGCCTCGTTGGAAGCAACAGCCAAAAGGCAGAGGAGTTGTTGTTTTTTTATTTATTTTTTTTAAATCTTACCATCCCTACCCCACCTTCCTCTTTTTCTTTTTGCCTTCTTCCTCCTCTTCCTCCTCCTCCTCATAACCCTATCTCTTCATTCGGCTCTCCACACCGATGTCTTTTTAGAGGCTTCAGAGCCTGGGTGTCTTATCGAGGCTTCCCAGGTCTGCGGGCGAGGTTGAGGAGAAGCTACTGTCAACCCCACTCTCTGCTATCAGCCCCATGGCAGTCACAATGAGGCTGACATGAATACTCAAGCAAGAGCATTCACACAGATACACATGGAAATAAATGCACATGCACACACACACACACACACACACCCCCACACCGGTTTATCAAGCCCAAACAAAAGTCGGGTTTAGACTAGAGTCATTTTCCTACACAGATTTGGCAGAAAAAGAAAAATTGTGCTTAGTGGACATAATTGTAAAAATGCTTTCTGAAAACTGTCAAGAGGAACTAGACCAGTAAATAGAGACTGGGTAAAGCTTACAACAAGCTGACAGCTTATTCAAATAAGATGCTGAACACATCTAAATCCTACCCAGCCAGTGAAAGGCAATGCATATGAAGTGCATTATTGTCAAACTGATTTTAAGGACTAAATGATGATAGCATTGTTGGCTTTCTCCTATTCTCTCTTAAAAAAAAAAAAAACAACTATCTTGCTAAATGTGCCTTTGTTTTTAACTGTTACACAAACAATAATTATATTTCCATCTTTCTCCGACTATTAATAAATCAGCATAAATCGGCTACTTCAATCTTGTCATTTCACAGCCAGTTGTTACGTTTGTCAATCTAAGACAAAAACCTCATTGATAAACTGCCACTGTGTTTATTATTGTAGAGTGGTTAACCTAGAATGTGGAATGATTCACATCATCAGACACAAAATAAATATGTCAAAAAACATTCCTGCTAATCAAATGTACGTAAGATCGATGACAGACAGGACAGACAGACAGCGACAGGGAGAAACACATACTGTACATGCAGGTGGTTGTGTCCTTTGTCTATTGTTCTCCACTGCACTGCTGGTTTAAGTGGCAATTTGAACCTCAATGCTTTACCGTTTTTAATGAGTGACCCGGAAACCACATAAATAATAAATTAAACATTCCTTGTTAACAAGCTATAAAATGAAAACCTTGATGCCATGTTGCATGTGCATTTTGTAAAGGTTTGTGCCTTTGTAGAGGGTGTGTGCATTTCAAAGGAGCAAAAGAAGATGTGCTGTATCATAATGAAGAAATGAATTTTTGCACGTTAAAAATTGCTGCATGCAAATGAGCTCAAGTTTATCAGAAAGTATCAAAAACAGTGCAGGCATGCCAAAAAGACCATCTATCTATTTCTTACTGACATCACAGTTTCCCGGCGGAGAGAGCGTGTCATTAACATATATTAATATAAAGTGACTCTCATTTAAGTTAACTTTTTTAAAGGTAACCATTAGAAACTCCCCCAAACTCAAGGCTTTAAGTAATGTTAGATACTGTATGTTACACTTCCCCTTGGGGAAATTCATCCTCTTCATTTGACCCATCCAAGCTAATTGGAAACAGCAGGCACTCCCAGCACAGCACCCAGTCACCAAGTTGAGCTCCTTGGTCAAGGGCAACAGCAGGAGAGTTTCCAACATATAGCATTTTGGTGTGAGGGGCAAATGGCACATAGCGAGAAAAGCACTCAAATTAGATGACTTAAAAGATCACTTTTACAAAAATGTTATGCAAAAGAACATAGACTCTGTTAGTTTATGTTTTGCAAAGCTTGTCATGCTTTAGTTACTCTATTTGTTTTCCTTTTCCTCTATATGTATTCTGCATAATCAACAAGGTCCTCCATGTTCTCTATATGCTTATTTTAGAGCTCACAGATCCTGCTCAAACAGGGAATTTGAAATAGCAGAGACTTCATAACTTTCAGATTACTTCTCTGACAAACATGAAAAAGTACGCAATGCATTAAAATTGAGAATAAACACTGTCTTGGGGAGTTGAAGTGTGACATTTACCTCTGCTAACCTTTGTTTTCTGTGGATTTTCTCTCACAGCTGGGGCAAATTGAAACCCCAGCTGTTTTGATTCACATCAAGACCAGATGACAGGACACACACAACAGGATGGCAAGGAAGTCACCTGCAGGATGTACTCACTTAAAACAGTCAGTGAAGACGCTTGTGTGAAAAGGTGTGCAAGAGCAGCACTATCACTGTGTGTCTGCTACGTGTTCAAAAAAGAATGAGTATTAATATAAAGCATGTGTGTTGCTGCTTTTGTGTGTACACAGTTACGTATGTGTGTGATAAGGCCAAAGCCTCTGAAACATCGTTGCAGAAGATGTCTCGAAAAGTGGGTTGTGACACTTGTACCAGACTTAGAACAATGAGGATTATTTCTATACACCCACCACTAGCATGTTCCGGCCTATCTGACAAGCCGTCATCTTCAGCATTGTTCCCTCTGTGCTACTGAACAGTGACAAATAGTGCGAACAAAACTGTTTGTGTAGGAGAACACAGATATACTGCAGCACTTAATCTCTGCCATTGGCAATCAACTGAACAGCCAAATTAGAGCCATTTCGATTCAGTCTACCTACACTGGTATTACTATATCAAATACAGAACAGAAAGCCTCATCTTCACTGCCATGTATCTCAAATAGTAGTCCTTAACCATTCACGCAGGGCTAATGTTCAAAAGCTGTGCCAAGAGCCACTATACGTCTTAAAACAATAAGTCGGTTGTCCTTAACGCTACCAGGACAGTTTTATTTAGATTTCAGCAACACACACACATTATTCAAACTGAACATGAATTCAACCTTCAAGCTCTTGAACTGCCACCAAGTCACAGCTGGGAGCAACTTGGAAGGTTTTTAAAGTTGGTTTAAAATGTGGGGAGATATTCAGATCACTAGAGGGAATTATGGGGCTTCAGCTGTGTGTGTGTTTGTCTGCACTGCACATCTGTTTGCGCATGATGCTTGTACAACATGCAAGTGTGAGTGTCTGCACATGTATGTATGTATGTGTATGTGTGTGTGTGTGTGTGTGTGTGGCATCATTAGAGGAAGGTCAGTGTGACACTAGAAACACTACTTCATAAATAATGTAAAACGATACAGGAATTAGACTTTGTAATTATACCTCTCCACGGCACTATGGGGGCAGTGTGCATGCATGTACGTGTGTGCATTATGTGCACGTGTGTGTATGTTTATGTGCATTCGTATAATCTCTAATTAACTCCAAGAGAATAACAGTGGCTATTAAAGTGTTGCTTTAGTTACAGCTGGCGATGAAGAAGGCAGTGCAGGACTCCAAATGCCTCAGTTCATTAAAATATGTGTGGTTTTGTGTGTTTGTATGTGTGAATTAAAAACTCACAAAAGGAATACATGGGAGAAAGAATAAAAAGAAGAAATAAAGACAGAGAGAAATATGCATTCTCACAAGCGTATACTGTATTTGTATGAATGAGCACAAGTGAACAGCTCATGTTTATAAAGTGAGCCTGGCAGCTGAGTGTATGAGAGTGTTGCACTTGTAATCATATTCATCCCTGTTAGGTCAGCCACAGTTTATACTGCCACTTTCAATCTAGAAGCTTTGACTTAGCCTCAAACAGCACATGGTATTTGGCTGTTACTCTAATGACATTTAGCACTGACCGATAGTGACTACATGTCACTCCAATTAGAAGAAACACTCCCCTGTATGGCAAGCTGTTAGTCAAACCTCAACTCCTCCTTGCAAATTTGGGGATGAATTATTGAAAAGGGCAAAGCTGAGCACCTTGATGAGGTTGGCACATTCGACTGGCTGAATGGTCGAACTCACACAGCTTGACGAAAGAAGAAAAAGGCCACTGCTATCTTAGCACCTCAGAGCTTAGCTGGTGCGATAGCTTTGTCTGGAAGGGGGGCCTGATCACGCAACTGTGCATTTACCCTGAAAACACCACAGAAGTTATTATAGTCTAAATTTACAACCAAATGCTAACAGCTGTCCTCATGTGATTTATTAGATACAAAAAGAAGATTTAGTTATTACCATATTCTGTGAAGTCACATTTCTCCCAGGAGTGAAAAGTTCAATGTGTAGTTCAGAAAATGCTTCAGGCAGCAAATTATCTTCAGTGGGCATCAATAACATTTGGGTCTTTCAATAAAATGACAAATTAAAAACAGTTCAACAGCTCAAGATTAAAGTGAAAAGGTCTCAGCTGCTCAGTAG
Source organism: Anabas testudineus (assembly GCF_900324465.2). Taxonomy (NCBI): domain Eukaryota; kingdom Metazoa; phylum Chordata; class Actinopteri; order Anabantiformes; family Anabantidae; genus Anabas; species Anabas testudineus. Next base: position 16,979,263 of record NC_046618.1, read on the forward strand.
AGGTAGAAGATGGTTTTGTATTTGTGTCTTCGGTGTTAGAGTCAGATGTTGACCTGAATACCCATCAATAACTCCAACTAGCTGGCAAATTATACCAGCCACTTTCAATTAAACCAATGCTTCTCAACATTTTACTGTAAATGTGAGAATTCATCCTCAGTGAATCTGCACAAGTGAGTATTTTTTAATAAACAACATAATCATAGGATATGAAGAAATTGTGTAAAAATAAAGAAAGCAGTGGTACAGTATCATTTAAAATCGGCTTTTGGCAAAGTGAAATACTGCAGCAAATGGTGGCATAGACACAAAAACTGACTAAAAAAGAGAGAAAGAGTCAGCTGGACCATTGTGTGCCCATCATGCATAATGATAAATAATAAACATATTTGTTATCAATGGTAGACACAAGATAGCTAAACACAACAGCACCATATCAAACAATTCCTAAATGCATTTCTTGATTGTTTTCATATAGATTTTCCATTCAAATACGCATTGAGTGCCACTGCTACATTAACTTCAATGACTAAACCCAGCTGAAACAAATCGGATTTGCATTTTATTTTGTGCAATATTTCAAAAGCTAAACATAGCAGCTACACTGCCACCCAGATAACTAAACTGTTCAGTGCTGTTGCAATAGCTTCATAAAGTCCCTTTCAAGTGCGAGCATGAGTGTTTGAGAAGTAAAGAGTGTGTTAGCTGTCCTTTAGTGTTGATTGAAGCTGCTGATGACAGAACAGTGGCACTGGGTTCTTTTCTGTCATGCTCCCCAGGCCCATGACCCACCTAATTGGTTTTCAGTGCTTAAAAGACCCAACCATCAAAGCCTCAGCTGTCAGTTTGACTAGTTTCACTCTCGGATTCATTTCTCTATTATTTATAAATGACAAGAGAACTTTCTGAAATACACTCGAATAGAAGGATGAGAATCCAGACATGTAAACACAGACATATTCTGTACAGGACACACTCTTAGGTGATCACGCATGCACGCGTACGCCTCTTCTGCACTCGCACACAGCGAATGCACATTCAAAGGGAGACAAGTCAAACAGCACACCCTGACACAGCAAAGAGAATATATGACCAAAGGGGGCTGTATCAGCGTGTCTGCGTGTGCGTGTAAGTTTGTTTGAGAACGGCAAAGGAAGATGGACAGTGTGTGTTTGCATGTATGCGTTTGAGAAGTAGACAGACTGTGTGTGTGTGCGTGTGTGTGCGTGTGTGTGTTCGCGTTCAAAGCCTTCATATTTTGCCCCTGCACAGACTCTGCAGAACTGTTCTGACAGTGCATAAGTACAAACACTGAAACAAGTTCTGTGGGAGTTTTTATGCTCCCAACAATACAGAAAAGGCTCATGCTAGTGATCAAAGTTGTAGAATAACCCAGGGAAACATCACTGCATAATCCTAGCCATTAAAAATAGGTTCGTAATTTTTTGTTAAACTTCTGTTGCACGCAAAAATAAATGTCAAACACATAATGGACGTGGAGCTTAAACGTTAAATTTAAATCACACAAGCGTTTTGAAAACGAAGCCGGAAACAAAAACGCTACTGAGCTCTCAGTTGTCCTCAAAATGACTTTTGCAGCTCCACAAATAGGCCAAACGTCAAGAACTCATCAAATAGCTGAACAAACACCCTCCTGTTCAGCCTCTTTCACATCAAGATGTCAGCTAACATCTGAAGAAGAAGCCTTTCTTTCCTTTCCATGCATGCATCTGCAGCCATCTCTTATCCTATGTGCTCATTTCTGCATCACTACCCGGCTTACCTTATACCTATCTACCCTACCCTACCATCAAAGGTATACCAGATAGCACAGGGGATCAAGTCTGGCTTTATTTATGTTGGGGAGCTTGACAAAGCTATCAGCTCCAAACTGAACTTGATTTTTCTATTTTGATGGAAGTCCATCTTTACAAGACTGAATAAAGCTCAACCCAGGAGAGAATGTGGGTTCACCTATTTCCACCCACACATGTTCAGCTATGCACCTCAAAGACTGCGCACACACACACACACACACACACACACACACACACACACACACACACACACACACACACACACACACACACACACACACACACACACACACACACACACACATAAATAGACTATTTTATTCCAAGCTATGCTTCCTCTTTAGGGCACCAATCAAACATTCATAACAACTTGTCTTTGCACCTTCAACATTTTTTTTTTCTACCAGCCTGTCTGTTTCCTTTCTTCCTCACAATATTCTGAAAAAACTTATCACGATATGAGTTTTGTCAATATTGCACAGCAGCCTCTCTTTCATTCTCCCTCTCCACAGCGATAGTGATCCAAGTGATAAAGCCTGCCTCTATTATTAGCAGTGTAATAGAGGGCTGTGGTTGTAAGCATCTGACAAGGAGATGATAACAAAAGTGCTTACTCCTCCGTTCTCCCCGCGCTCCTCCTATATCATTTAGAAAACAGTCGCAGTGCAGCAGCAGATCATGGCCAGCTAATGGCCTTAGAATATTACTGCTGCCACAGTAAGCAACACTTAGCATTAGTCAATTTGTACAGACATTAAAAAAGAAAGAAAAAGGACGTCATTAAATTTGAGAATTTATCTGTTATCCCACGGCTCTACCATGCTCCGATAAATATTTTTGGTCATGCATAACAGCCAGATGCCAAATTAAGAAGAGAAATTACAGTAGGAGGCAGACCTGTCAGAGCTGTGGAGGCCCAGAGTTGCTTCAGGATTGAGCTTCCTATTATGGACTCACAGCTGCTTTGTTTGAGGTTTTGTGTTTTTAACAGTTCTCAAAAAAAAAAAAAAAAAAGTGTCTGATCTCCCCGAGAATGCCACTGGGTGCTTTTCCAGACACATTTATCATCTCGCTCAAATTGTAATCTTTGAAGAAGCTCCACATTTGACACCTGGTGACATCACAGAGTTGAGTGTAAGTTCACTCAGTTCAGGCTTTGGCGGAGTTAATTCATTTTGTTCTGGATGGTGTTTAAACAGAGGTGCAACAAGTAGAAACACCTTGAGTGGCGACGCTACTTAAAGGTTAATTCAACATTGTTACAAATTGGGTTCTCACCAGGTATGATAACAATGTGCTCATAAAAGCAACTGGTGACTTCTGGGAACCTCAAAGACATCGCTGCAATTAAGTCTGATGGGGAAAGAAACACATTAAGCACTCAGACGATTGAGGTTTTGAATGAGATTGTTGAAAACACTTTTTATTTGGAAGGAAAACAAAAGAGAGTGCATGTTAAATGTCTGTAATAACCAGGAGAGTATCTGTGGTTGTGCAAGAACAACCGCAGCAACAAGGGTAAGTTGTTGCGACATTCTCAGCTCTCAGATATTAGTCTGGTTTGCACAATGTTATTGTTAAGGATAGGAATTACAGTAAGAGCCATATTGTATGAACTGGAATTTCCATTTTAGGACCAATAGCACTGTATAAGTTCCATTAACACGCACAGGCGAGTAGACACCCACGCACAAGTCAACACAATGGAGTAGTATGGCAGAGAAGAAACAGAATGAACAGTGCCCAATTCACATCTCAGCAGATATCAAAACATACCATGGGCCATATCTCAGTTTGTGAAAATATGTGTGAAGACCTACTGCTGCGAATGTGTGCGAGTCTTCTTTATTGGTAAGATTAGACAAGACAGTAGAAAACATGACAGCACAAGCTTATCCCTATAGGCTGATGTGTGAATATGATTATTTTACTGAAAGTGTGCCTGTACTTGTATTGAGATGAGAGTCAATGTGTGTGTGTGTGTGTGTGTGTGTGTGTGTCTAACAGTCAGACAACACCAGGCAACCAAAGCCAGGGTCGATTTCCAGGGGTGTATGTATTTAGAGCACTGTGGGCGACTCAGAAAAGCATTCAGAACAAAAGGAACCGTTTTCCAGGATGCCACCTGATGTGTGTATGTTTTTCTGCTTGGTAGGGTTATTCTACTTGCATAAACACAGTTTTGGCTCAATTTGTATACATCAACATAAAATGTATGCTTTCCTGTATTCATGTGTGTGTCTGTGGTTCTGCATTGTGTCTATGATTCTCAAGTGTGTGTGTGTGTTCTGCCAAGCCTAAGAAAGTGACATATCAGCAGAGCTTCCTGTATCTATAATTCATAGCACAGGCTCTAAACAAAGAACAGAGTGTTCGGCTCCCATCAAACATGCTACGGGGGGAACCAGCACAGCTCCTAAAGCTGCAAACAAAATATAGCTGGAGAGTGCGAACCTGAAGCCAATAAGAGGTGCTGTGATATTAGAAAAGAGCACAGAGACTGACAGGCAGGCATGCTGACAGCCGCATCTGGAATAAGGGATACTATTTTCTCCCTGTCTCTTCTTTCCGCTTTGACAGATTTTCTCTGACCCATATTATCAGGAAGCAGACAGACAAAAATATAAACAGGTTTAAATATGACTCAGTGAGCTGTCCACACTGAAACAAAAGCTCTTTCAATGGCATCCCATTTTTCTTTTGTTGTGATACACACCTGTAATCACCTCGTGGTCACATGGAGGACAATCATGCAGTGTTTAGAAACTGCAGTTCAGAGGAATGATGCAGTATTTATAGCTTTGAGGTTTGTTTTGCCGCTACATGGGAAGAAGCTTGACACATTAGTCATACTCAGCACTTATCTTTGCTAAAGTATCTCGAACCTTTTTTAAAACATAAGGTGGAGCAGTAATCAAACAACCAGTCTGTTAACACCATAATGCTGAACACAACACAAAAAGGATTCAATGTATACAACTGTTCTAATATGATTAGTGGATTATTGACTGTTCACCAAGCTACGACTTTTTAAGATCCTTCAATACAAACTGAATTGTAAATGGTCAATAATGTCTAACATTTATTTATTGCCATTTATATGACATTATTTTCAGTACTTCTCAGCTGTATATAACAATAACAATCAATAATATGAAAACAGTTCACTAGAATTCCTTGGTTGCTAGTGCACGTGAAAGAAAATTCACAGGTAGTGCTGCTCTTAATGTTGACATGATGCGTTTCTGCAGCGTTTAACAGGAGATCCCACTTTGTAAACTTGATACAGTCAATGGGAGGCGCGGTTATGCCGGTTCCATAGGAACTATACTACATCTGCTCCTGTGAGCCCAAGTTTCGACACCTCCATTATCAACGGTTCATGCATCTACTGTAATTAAAATGCGACATACTGTTAATTGCAGGTGACATATTTGGTGCTCTAAACACAAAAATTGTCATGGGCTTTAGCTATCATTGTGACGTCTGCTCTAATTATCACCAGGTCGGGCAGATGGTGGGGTGTTGTTCATTAAGATGTAAAGAAAAACAGAGTGGAGAGACAGTAAAACAAGGCATGTCAAATACTAAAATAAGAAAGATGGGATATGTCAAGATAACACCAATATGAAATAGTGTTGATGTGGTAACGCCGGAGCGGGAAAAGTGGCTTTTTGTATATGACGGAGGGATAATTTTTTTTATCCATTCATATGTTGCTGTGACTCATCCTTTAGAGCAGCCAAAAATAGCTTTCTCACCAACTGCACACTCAGTATGTTCCTTCTCTAATTCATTCTCTTCAAATCAACCAGTGAGCAACAATCAGCGCTAGTGCGACAGAAGTTAGAGGAGCAGCAGAAAAGTTGTGAGCTCCGAACAGGTAGAAAAGTGTTGATGTGCACGACAGAAAAAACGAATTAGAACAAATGGTTCAGCTTAAAAATGTTGCCATGTCTGTTAGAGCATTTGTACTTATCCAAAGTCTGTAGCTACAGATTTGCAGCCACATACAGTAAATGCTGCAAACCATTATTTGTCCATTGTGGATTGCCTTAACCTGCATTATGTTCTCACACACCATAGTCCCTCCTACTGACATGCTTCTATTGCAGTAATAATAAAAAAAATGTTTAAGCATACAGAAGCTATTTTCATTCCTGAATCAATATCTGCTGCCACTGTTACTGTTCTGTTCACAGGACGGCTGTGTGTTTCTGAAAATGTAAACACTTTTCTTCTGTTTGTATTATATACAGTATATAACACAAAAATGTATGCTTGCAGTGTTGTCGGTGTAATCAAGCTGTTAGACGAAGGAAAGTAAAGACATTAGAGCGCAGTCAAACACAAAAACTGATCAGCAAGAACAAAAATTTAATTAAAGATGGAAAGAAGCAAATGAAAATTCTGATTTGTGGTTTCAAAGCACAACATACATAACACACATACAACATAATGTATAGCATGTTCTATGTGACTGGCACCTGGCTATGGAAAAATAAATGCCTGGAAATAGTGTGGTGCTTTCACATTGTTTGTTTACACCTCCCACACTTTCTAGATGAAGGGTGCAAACACTGCAAGGAGACAAAACATATTAAGCACCTAAAAAGTACCGAACGCTGAATTGGAATGACTCGAGTTGGCAGTTTATTCGTGTGCAGAGGGAGCTCTGCCTCTACGGACTATTTATCCGAGGCTTACTGTTTACAAGACGTTCAGCTCAACCCTCAAGCCTTTCAACTCGGAATTGAATTTAGGCCATGCCCACACCAAGGAGGATACATCTGATCCTTAAACATTTAAATCGGGTTTCTGGCGTGCTGACTAACATACTGTAGCCATTTTCAAAAACCTGGCTGTCCACATCAAAATATATAAACAATATGAAATTATCTAACAGCGGCCATATGAAAAACTGTGTTTAAATCCTAAAATATTTTCACAAAACCACTTCATAATTTTGATTCTATATGTGATAATGACGATTTTCCGTGGTAGCCTTTCAACAAACTTATTATACCGAGTAATAACGTAGGAAGTACTGTGACCGACACTATTCCCACGCTGGATTCAAGTAGCCTTTGTAGGCACAAGGGATTTATGGGAAACGTTGCAGTATGTAATGTCATGTATTTATTTTACATCACTGACATCAGCCTCAAGGTAACTAGCTGTTGGTATTGTACTCTGCTGTGTGGTGCTTATGAAACCAGATCATGGTTGCTTATGAGCAATTGGTTGCACTGTGAACACATAAACCAGTTGCTCTCCTGTTAAATTTCTTCACAATGTCGCTCCTCAACGGCTGTTTGATGTAGAATTAAAATGCCACTGGTGATTATCACCTGTAGCCACAGACTGTCATGACCAGATGTGATTTAAATACTATTTTTACATTACCATATCTTAACAAGGTAAAATGTAAATCCTTACAATCATTCTTTTATCCCATCGTAATATTTGTATTGTCAGGTAAATTAACAAGTATTTAATATTGATGTGGTTATAAATGCTACTTGTTAACCAGGGTTACATTAATGCTTGTCATGCTACATTGCAATCTTCATTACATCCCTATATTATATATACTGTCTAGAAGTTATCAGTGGATGTAAGACCAGCCTCTTCTAATGTATCTTCTCTAGAGACTTAGAGACTTAAACTTAAAGATCCAATTATTTGAGTGCTGGTATCAACAGATCATCATTTTTTATGACCCTATACGAGCTCCAGTTTGCTGCAGTAAAATCCAAACGATATTATTCATTATCATTTACTGTTTTAATATTAGCATACATTTCCTAATATTCATCCCTGGACTAAACCTAACCTAAATCTAAAATAAATCTGCATGTTTAAGGGCATCTAAATCAAGAAACTTGATGCTGTAGTGGCAGTGAGAGAAAGACACTCAACAGCTACAGTGCCAACATAAACAAGCCAAGGAACACGAGCCTTGTGTGAGCCATAACGGGATGATTATGGTGGTGGCAGCACGTTAAGACTGCCTGATATGGAGAGAGATGGAAGGTGCCACATCTCCTACCATCCTCGGCTGCCAAACCACTTTCAGGCAGGGCTGGGAAATGTTGTTCTAAGTGAAGAGCAGGCACCAAGGTACGGTACTGAATGCATGATGTGAACTAATATTACAGATTATGGCCCTTTTATTGTATTTTGCACATAGGCTTTAGGGTTTTTGGGTTTGATCAACAAACACCAAGTTTCTTTGTTCATGTTCACCTCAGAAGCTGCTTACTACAACATGACTCTGAGAAAGCATCTAAAAAAAAGCTGTGTCAAACCTTAATCTTCTAAATGTGTGGGGTGGCTTAAATAAAAGCTGTAGCTGGCCAACATCTTGTAGCGTGAGCTTTCACTTGCCATCGTTGTGCCAGGTTCTAGGATAAGTGGCACTCAACCCCTTCAGCCAAGGCCTCCATTTTGAAACAGTATGCATTTTAATGTATTAGGCTGGCACAAGGTTGGAGTGGGGGGTCATGGGCAACCGAGTTGTGTGTGTGTGTATGTAAAAGAGAGTTCTTGCACAAGACGAGTAACGGCTGCTATTCACAACTGTAAGGCCTGTTTTATCCACCATGTGGCAGAGCAACGAGATTGCCAAGGCAGCCGGCCTGTGCCCCCATGGTATGTAGACACTGTCGCTGCTATACACAAGGGGGGAGAGAGATGGGGGAGGAGTTAGATGGGTTTGTGTGTGAGAAAGAGCGATAAAGACAAGAGAGTGGGAGTCATGGAGAGTTTACAGTACAACTTGGAGGAGACAACATCAGCTACCCCTCCAAATAAAGCAAAAACATCTCACTAACCAACAACTCCAAGCCAGACATAAATATAGTGTCATCAGTAAACAAACTGTAGTTATGATATGAGACAATGATGTTTTCCATTTCTTTGCGGTGCTATTCACTTCATGCCAAAATAATTAGTCACTGCACTGAGCAATCGTTGGTTGGAAAATGAAAATAAAGCAGCAGAAGCTGGTATTAAATGTCTAAACAGATTTTTAAGTTTCGGTCTTTAATCAGATTTTGAATGATTTTAACCGTGTTTTTGTGCATTTTCACTGTATTTTATTAAGGAACTGTTCTTTTATGTCAGTTTGTGTTTAGACTACATTTGACATTTAAGGCATTTTAGTCCTTTTATAAAAATAAAAAAAGTACTGTAGAAAATGGTGTTGTTCGGTTGCCTGTTTCATTGGCATCTGTGGAAGTGACTTTTTTCAATCAATACGGCCACAATATGTGGTGCTTCTCTCACTTTACACTCATAACCACAAACTGAATTGTTTGAATTTAATTGTTTTATTCATAACCACCTACATACTATAACCGCTGCCAAAACCTACACTCAATACTGCGCCTGAACACATCCCGTGTAGACACTGATGACTAAAGCTGGTGCTCTGTTAACATGCTTCTATGATAATGCTGCCTACGTGGACATGGCATCAGAACCAGAACATGGGTATCACATCTGCATTGCTATCAAAATATCACGACTGATACTCAGTCCTATACAAATGCACGCCGCTTTGATCTTAAAGAGTAATTTCTAAAGCAATATTTTATCTTGGGAGAAAAGAAGCAATAAAATACTAATGTAACATCAAAGAGGTTGGGTGTTCAGTAAGACTCTGGTGACATTTTGTTGATACAGGCGGAGGAAGCACTCTGCGCCCTATCATTGCATGTCAGATGACAACAGTGCCAGGCTCCAAACCACTCATTAGAATCATTATTTCAAGGAAGCGAAGAGGCCTATGGCTCATATCCTTTCATTGCCGCTATATCCTGTCACAGTACGGTGCAAGGAGACAAAGACAACTGTTGTCTACATGAAATGCACAGCAATCCAGAAAAAAAAGAACAACAAACAATCAAAACAGAAACCACAAAACCAAATACCTAAACGTGTTTATGATGTGATAATGTAACTTTATTATTACAAATATTTGGCATTTGAATAAACCCCTGTCATTTATGCCATCTATGCCTATCAGCCAACTTTCACTGGAATGAATGGATGTGATTTGGCTCAATGCTTCTGCAATCAGTGCATCTTGTTTAAACTGAAATAGATTTTACACCCCAGCGTAGTTCAGCCAAGAGGCAGAGCAGCCTCTCTAAAGTAAACTCCCACAAAAAACTGGAAAAAAAAAAACACACACACTCACACACGCACATCTGAAAATCTCAGGCTTAAACACTCTTTTAGTATTGCTACTGGCTATGGCAAAATGGCACTACATTATGAGGGGATCAATAATTACTTCTCAAACAGAGTGTGAAACAAAACACAGGCCGAGTAACCAGATAGAAATAAAAGAAGCCGAACACAGGGGTGGGAGATGTGAGAATAAAAGAAGGATGTTAAAATGTTTAAATAGGAGCTGCAGTTGGATTTGCAATGTTGATGGCTTCCCTGTCTGGGTGTCAAGCATGTACCGTGGGTGTACTAAACAACATCCAAACATCCCCAAATCCCCCAGGCGCCTTTTGAGAGGCAAAAGAATCTGGGAAAGGAACTGGCGGAGAGAAACAGAAGTGGAGGTTAGGGGGAGAGGAGGTGGGTGGAAGAGAGAGATATAGAGAGTATGTAATAGGCAGAGAGAATCAATGGGTACCCCCAGAGCAAATGAAAGCCATGACATCATCGTATGGCAAGAAGCAAGGAGTGGGGTGGTGGGGAGCTCAGGGAGAGAGAGAGAAGGAATAGGGAGAGAGACGAGAGCACCCACAGTCACCCATTCTGCCTCTCGGGGCCCATCCTCTGAAATGGATAAGAGCTGAACAATGTGCTCTCAATGAATGGGATCCCAAATCCCACAGGAGGAAAAACAAATCACCAGTGGGAAAGGGGGAGGGCAAAGGGAGAGATGGAGAAAGAGACAGAGAGAGATGGAGGGAGAAAGGGAGACCCTCAAAAAGATGTGCACACAAAGCAACAAAGCATCTTGGGGCATGTAGAGCAAGGCAAGTAGAAACTGAGACAAAGCTGCCTTTGTCCGTCGTGGCTGGTGGGTGGCTTGGTGTGAAGGATTTGAACTTGGGAGCATTTACATCGCAGCTCTCCAATATATTGATCGGGCCATGTAATCCCTCAAATGATAAATGAAAAGGTTGGATCCAGCGTGTGGGAGGTAGTAACCGAGCTTTTACGTAACTTGTCAGGGGAAGCTTTGAGTCGCGCTCAAACCGTGCGCCTGCTGCCCGTGATGCCGTTTTGACTGAGACACGTGAGGCAGGGAGGGATGTCAGGGGAGCCTCTGATCACAGCACCTCCTCGCAGAAGTCAAAATGGGATGTTTAATTGCATTCCCCATCACACAGTGTTAATAAATAAAGCCACAGCCTTTACTTGGAGGGCTCAATATGTGTGTGTGTGTGTGTGTGTGTGTGTGTGTGTGTGTGTGTGTGTGTGTGTGTGTGTGTGTGTGTGTGTGTGAGTGTGTGTGCTTTCAAACAAAGAGCGGCCATTCCTCCGTGATTACAGCACTGGCGCTGTAAGCCAGAACAGAGAAAATAAATTAGAATCACAGGAAGAAAAGTCTTTCATGTCTGATGCTTTGATAACACAAACAAGCAGGTTCCCACAAACTAGAATTAGTTGGCTTATAATTTGGAGCTAGCTGGGGACAACTTGACACAAAAAATTTCAAACAATGCAAGATTCGCTCATGAATAAGTCACAAATAAAAGAAAGGAAAGACAGAACTGCGTTGTGACATTTATTTTTGGGATCAATAAATAAGAAAGATGCTGGAAAAAGAATCTGAGCATGTGTGTTGAGGAAGAATAATGCAAATGTGAAAGTGTCAAAGATGCTGCTAGATTGATCTAGCAGAAATATTCAGAAGCACTTGTGTATGAATGAGCACAATTAGCAGCAGGGCTTCTATAAAGCTTTCAGACACTCATCACTCATAAGAAATTTGAAAGATACAGCTGGAGCTATTCTTAAAGTCACACATTTACTGAAAGATTACTGAACTAATCTGGCACCATATCCACCAAGAGCAGCAGTCTTTGGGGAAAAAATGTATTATTTGCTCTTTTCGGGAGCTGCGAGAAATCTCCAGTTGACAGACGGGAGTTTTGTGTTTCAATACACTGATTTCCGTCGTACTGTTCGATATTCAGTAGAGAACAGTGCACAGTTAAGATGCTTTTTAACTTGATTGGTGGTGCAAAGAGAAATGAGACAATCCCTACGAGTGGGGAAGAAGCTGAAGTTACCCGGAGCCAAGCAGCGTAGTGTATCGTCACCAGCTCAGAGGCGATGACCCTGATATCTAATCTCTGAAGTACTGTTTGAAGGAGTAAGACGGCCATTATTTGACTATCACTTAATATTTAAACTTCTTGTTATTATTATACTTATTATTAACTTTCTGTCAATCAACTGAGCAAGTAGTCGTTTCAGCATTAAGAGGACATGGACCCGAGTGTTATCTCCTTAATAAAAGTGCCACAAAAGTCTACAAAGTCATTCCCAATCTCATTATCAAAAGTTCAGTGTCATATCAAGTTAAGCAGAGGTCCCTACTCTGAAAAAAAAGTGGCCCTCGCTCATAAATTTTGATTGAACATTCGAGGGACGGAGGAGAATTTCTTCAGTAAAATGTTCCCTTTTGCGGGTTGAAACTGCATGTCGAAGTGACATTAGCTCACTAGCTCTTACCACGTGTCTTGGCAGCCAAGTGTGTTTACAATAAATATTGAAATCTGTGGTGGATGCTTTGCAAGTGGATGTTCTGTATTATAAATGTCACCCTACCCTTGGTCGACAGAGCAGTGGCTCATTCTAATGCCACAGGACAGAGACACAGAGACAGAGAGAGACACCACAACTGGCAAGGGATTTCAACTTTTAGACTCATTAAAGCGACATCAGAGAGACTGCTTGCGTGTTTATGAATAAAAAGGAGGGATCCTGTGGAGAAAGAGGGCTGAGATGACAGTGGTAAAGGTAGAAAAAAGGACAGCACAGAAAGAGAACCAGCCAGTCTCTGGATATCAATTCATGCATACTAATCAATTATTTCATTTCAATGGTTGGTGGTCCCTAGAAACTGAGAAAAACACTTTCTGCTCTTTATGTATCTGGATATCTTTGCTTTTTTTTGTAAAGTAATACATAGTTTAAACCTCTACATGTCTCTGAAAAGGTTACAAATCACTCCTGGTGCTCGCTGATACAGTAGCAGAACTGTGTAACCTTTCATAAGCGGTCATGATGTGACTTTTACATCTTGTTTACAGACCGAAAAGTTTGGGAACCACTGAGCTAGATAACTCTTTTTCTGCAGCGCTAGTACTTTGCTCTACATGACGTGTGGTGCCTGACTGTTTCATATTTCTGGAACAAGGGAGCTTTTTTTTTTTAATGTCAGATCAATGATAGTGCCCACAGCCACATCTGTCTTCACCCTAACAAATGATTTATCAATGCTCGTGGCCAGTATTTACAACAACAAACACAAACTGTGCTAGTACTTTGACGAATATGTTATCCACTCAATAAAAGCCTCCTCATCATCCTCATCATCGCTCCTAGCTTTTATTTCTGTGGCCTATTTGTCTATTTTTTTCTTTTTGTTATTTTCAATATTAAGTTGTCTTAATACCACTGAACGGCTATTTACTGTACTACACTGCTTATCCATCCCAAAATGCTAGCTTGCTAAACACTGGGTGTCAGAAATACATAATGGTTAGAAAGACATCCACTCATTCAGGCTTTCACCACTTAAGTTTGTTTTATGCCATTGTAGAGAATTGTGCTGTGTGATTTCTTTTGGCAAACCAGAAATCCATGAAAACAATCAATTTTTTCTCCGATTTGATCTTTTTATCTTCATCTTTCTTGGATAACCTTTGTGAGGCATATTCCGAAATCTCTTAAGCAAGATATACTGAGCAGAAAAAAAGGAGGAAACAGCAATTTAAAAATAATGGCAAAGAAGACATGTACACATATGAGCAGCCAAAAAAAGAAGAAAGCACACAACCACCAGGTACTGGGCAGAAAGCCACTGACTGCTGTTTTTAGCTGCTTCTTATGAAGCACAGCTTCAGCCCACAAAGACCAAACCTCTACGGATAGTACACCTCTGAATTAATATTGGTAGATTGTGTACTTTTATTTATTTATGCCTGTGCAGCTGGTAAAGAACAAAAAACCTAAAATACAGATAACAGCGCACATTGCTGCGTTACTGTTCTGATGAATGGAAAACCTGATCAAACCATTAATATCTGTAAATGCCTGAGGCAAAGAAACCTCCCGTACATACCACTCCTATTATCTCTGCCACATATACTGAAATGCACTGCTGCCCTTACTCTGTACTTTGCCCACAGTGAGTTTCAAGGTAAGTTTGCACAAATCTCACAGTTCTTTCTGTCATGTGTCATTTTGTTGTCTCCTTCTCGTCCTTTGCTTCATCTTCTTCCTCTCTCAGTGTCACACTTTTGTTGTGGCTCTTCTGTTTCCCTCATCTTATTTCTATTTTTCGTCCTTCCTATCACCTTCTGCTGCATCCCCGTCTCTTTCCTTCTATCTCACGCTTAGATCCTGTTTCTGTGTCTAACCTTTTTTCTTCTGACAGCAGATCACTTATGTCTTTTTCCATTTCAGATGCTTCTCCTCTGGGATAACACAGAAAGATGCAACAGGTCTTATGTCATAGCTACATTGACTGAGGCCATTTGCACCAGTCCTTGAGAGAAAAAAATAGAGATTTCACTGTTGTAACATTAAGGGGAAGTTGTGAGGACATACAGTGATTCACAGTTTTCTTGTAGGAAACAGCAGCTTTCCACTAAACCTGATACAGAGCCACTTTAGGCAAACAGAGGATCCCGTGGGTGAGGACACTGCTGCTGCATGGAAGCAGAAACAGTGATCTATAATTTCAATACAGATCCTGAGTCCACACATTAAGGAGGCCGAGGACAAAATATGAGAAAACCTCCCTTGACAGTAAATATTTCAACGAAAGCAGTAAAAATTATCTTTAAAAAAACAAACTGTCAACTAATTTCTCCAAATATGTCTTGTAACATCTCATCCACTGTAGTGCAGATGTACTGCATGTCACATATTGTTTGGTGAAGGAGATGTGAAGCTCTCTGGCAGTCCTTCTCCTCCTCAGGGAGAGTGCTAATGAAGCAGGAGGCTGGTCAGATGGGAGAGTCTCTAACTCTCCACTTGGGTTCCAAGCAATCAATAATATACGGACAGCCATGGCCTTCCTCTTTTCCATTTTGTTTTCTTTCTGCTCTTTATTTTCATTATTTTGCTCCATTTGCCCTTTCCCTTATATCTCCCCTCCCCTGTCCTCTGACACCTTAAATCCTCTAATTTCTCCCATTTGCAGTTTTACCCCAACTCTTCCTCTCTCTTCTAAAGAGTTAGCAGTGAGGGTGTCATAAATCTGTGATGTAATTAGTTTGACACTTGAAGCTGAATTTCATTTCTATTTGCAACTAAATTACTTCTCAGTCACTGCAGTGTTTTGACATTACAGAAGTTGTGCTGCGCAATTCTCAGAGAATTTGAAATAAAAAAAACAAACTTACTGTCAGGAAACTCAGAAAACACAGATGGAAATTTTAAAAAAGCCTGCACACTCAAAGTGCCTTAGAACAAAGTTAAAAGAGGTATCCTATCAATCTCTCAGATAGTTTACTGCCAGAGAGACAGGTTCCCACTTGTGAGACAACAGTGCCCCCTGCAGTTCATCAAAGGACGTGAAGCTCAGTAATGTTCTCTGAAGTTGATTTCTCTACACTTTTAACCAGCCTTGTTTTAGCCCCGCAGCTATCTCCTCCCACAAGGGGAATTGTGTAAGTGGATTTAAATAAATTAATGCCTTTTTTGCTAGCCCGGGGAAAACACTGCAGAAGATCGTCCAAAATAAAAAAAAACGTCTTCTATTGCGTTCATAAAGATAAAGAAAAAACATATATTTTCTCTAGTTCTCGCCTATAGGCCTAGATTTAAGACGGCAGCGATTTGAATATGTCATGCCTAATTCCATGTTTAGGCTTAGGAGGCATTCTTGAGGGACTGAATACAAAGCAGTGCGCCAGAAAGACACTTAACTAGTCAGCTGGAACAACCCTATCCGGGCTCAGCGGATAATCAATCCCACCATTTTGTGACAAAAACTGCTTTTAAAGAAACCAGTCAATTGCCTAAAGGCCATAACTAAAATTTTCAGTATCCATGTCAACAAACAGAAATCCTTTGTGGCATTACAATCTGCAGAATATATTTCAAAAAATCTGTCAAAACATCACTTGATTAACCTTATCTCGCTAGACGTGTTCATATTTGAGGTTGTTAGAAGAATCAAAACATGAGATAAGATATTTCAAACAAATCACAAACATTAAAGGGTGAAAATCATTTAAAGTAAAACAGAAAACAGCCTTCTGCTACAGCTAGAGAGCAAGCCTCCTCCCAGTGGAACAGAAAGAAATGAGCGAGGGAGACTCATGAGGCTATTGGCTATTAGGGTAACTACACAGCATTAACTAATTGGCATCCAAACAAACTGAATATAAGTGAATGAAAACCGGGAAACACTCAAGTGGAAAATCTGAAGTTACGACGAGCATCATGTTCCTTACTGTTTTCATTTTTATATTACAAATTTAGGGACGGGTCTCATTAGGGTGCTGCACCACAATCCTTATTGTAATGCTTCATATTAAATTCACACTAGTATTGAGAATATAAATAATGAAAGCATAACTAATCATCACTAATGACCTCGATAAGGCAGACATCCACCATTAATCTGATGCAAATTGTAAACAAGCCTGGATGCTGAGTATAAATAGACACAGTTCGATGCCAGTTACAATACAAGCCTCTAATAAATGCACATACACAGCCCAATTCCAGCTACAGAGAGAATCTCACAAGAGAACAAAGAGACCCTGGAGGTTTCATATAACAAGCTCCCTGATCTCTGGTCTTTACACTACAGTTACTCTGGAGCCAGATGTATGTGGACCTCTGGGTCAAGACAGACACCAGTGGGATTACCATCTATTAGCACAGAAACCAGGACAGATTGGAGATGCTACTCATTTGGCACAGAGGAGTATTTAGTAAGGGTATCTGTGTTTCTAAAGATAAGTAAATGCATAAGAGCAGAAGAGCAAGAGGATACAGCTGACATGTACATAGTGTATACATGCGTCCTATATGTGTGTGTACATTGATACCTCAGAGTCTTCATTGTGAAGCCCCAGTTGGAGGACAGCACTGGGAGACTTCAGTCTGGCTTGGCTGGACTGGGCCATCTGTAGGTTCAACCGCCAGCCGACATACTCCAGCTGAAACACACAAACACGGCCAACTTAAACAGCATATTTAGAGATTCAGAAAAACACACTTTTCTTGTGTCTTTTCAGAAAGACACCACTAGTAAAAATACTGTATGTAGAATTTTGCATATTTATGTGGTTCTTTTTTTTTTCGTTATTCTGCTCCTGCTGTTTCACTTCGATATTTTCACAGTTTACTTAATTATATTTGCGTATATATTTAAAAAGTCCAAAATACTGGCAATTAAAGTTTTTGAACTTTACTGTGGAGCTTAGAGACATTATTTTGATGTGTTCAAGGGCTGCAACTAATTATTTTTTCATTATTGATTTAGCTCAAAAACCCACGCACTCCCACTCACTGATTTACTGCTCCCAAAAAGGCAATTTATTGAGTACAAGTTTGGGGTGTATATCATATTTGTACTCAATGACACACATCATAGCCGGATGGGAATATGACTCCCAAGCAACCCTCATGGTGTTAACAACTCTGCAGAGGTCAAATGCCTGGAACTCTGAACTGAAAAAGACTTTCAGATGAGAAGTGAAACAGCTTCAAGAACCTAAAGCATATCCGGTTGTCACCAAATTGCACTTTTGGGAATACCATGAACTGGATGACTGAGAATCACCATATATCCAACACGTTTTCTTCCTCTGCTCTCCTCTTTGTAGAGGTGAGCATCAATGGGTTCTGAGATTTTTCTTTTTGGTCTACACATGTAGGGAAGTGGTGAGATGTACATACACTACTGTACCATTAGGTATTGCTGATTAATCTGTTAATTAACTGTTTTCACAATAGTTGTTTTGTATTAGAGCAACTATAAAATCTACTATAATGTTAGACAACAAACATTCGGAATCCTGAAACCGTGAAATGAAACACACACAGATATCATAATAGCAGCGGATTGATTTCCTATCTCTCCTTGTGATCTTATTTATGATTCATTAAGTTCCTTATGGGATGTGACCTATAGTCATCACCATTATTATGCTCATTATCAAAGGCATGAAGATTTACTATCGTTTACTACTTTGTTTAATCCCCTCAACGTTGATGTTACCTTACTTCCAAGATGCAGATGATCAGGTTATTCTATAATCCTAACTTTTCTCAGACATATCCAGATATCAAAAATAAATCTTATTTGATGTTAAAAAAAAAACAAAAAACCTTGCACTGTCTCCTGACACCAATCCAACAAATTCACCACCTGCCTGGCTGATTTACTGAGAGAAACCTCATCAGTCACCTGTAGCAGCATGATAGATTAGCAGCACTGAGTCAAGGCAGGGCAGTTAAGTGTTTTATGATGCAGCGAGAGGCCATAATAATAAACCATTTGTGACTTATTGGGTCTGGATGCTTCCACAGCCTCAGAGGACAGGTGTGAGGTGGAGAGGCTTGGACCACATTATTCACAACTTGGACAACAACCGTATCAGCATGAATAAACACCACAACTCTGTGAAGTGTTACTTATTTCACTTTCATTATACGCAAAGTGAACCAATAAAGTACATTCACTGAAATACATTAATAGGCTTAATATAATGTGATGCATGACTGACTGACAGGACAGTAAACACAGTAAAGTACTGTATTTCCTATGCAATTTATTTTTATACTCCTGCAGGCTAATCAGATAATGGGCAACACCAACACAAAGACTAAGTGGGACATTCTGTTCTTATAAAGCACAGGATGTATATAAGTAGAATACTGACATTTGTTCACATTTGGCTGTACTTATTCGTAAAACTGTTAAGCTGTTATTTGGTTAAACATTAGAAAATGCATTTGTGAGCATGTATGTATGTAACATACTCATGATTCTGGCGATTCTTTTAGCAAATAAACATTTAGTATATATATATGTGTGAGAATATTGCCAAAACTCATTTCCCACAAACCAAGTTTTGATTTTTTACTGAGAGTCTAAAAACTAGAGACAATGATTTTACTATCATGTATAATAAAAAAAGCATCACATCCTCACATTTGAGAGGCTAAAAGGAGCACGTTTGGCATTCTTGCTTAAATGATAGGACAATGGGTGAGATCCTATCATTTCCAGCTAATATTAGAATGAAAGAACAAGGTGTTTTCTGTTTAGCAGAAAAAAGGGAAGAGAAAAACAGATAAATCTCGGTAACATACAGTCTCCTGTGTGACTCAACTATTGCCCTAAGTCGAAGATGTTGCAGAGGTCTTCTTGAGGATCAATGGCTGTTGCTGCCTTTCACTAGCAACATTTCATGTGGGAGAGAAGGAATGACTTGTGAGACATGTCACAGGCAGGTGAGCTGTCTACGCCTATGACAGCAGCATATTGTGACTGATGTGTACATGCTGCTTATTTATTCTGTGTTAGATCGTAATTCCCTTGACTTTGGAAGGAACGCTGTTTGAAGTGTCACTTTGTAATCAAGTTCTACAAAGGAACATGTTTTAAAATTAATGTGACAACTTGTGTGAGCTGTGGAAGAACTCTTTGTTATCCATACAGCTGGAATGCAATCGCACAAAAGCAGGTCACTCTTAATATGGAAGGTTTGATGCCAATCCTCAAATTAGTGAAACGCTGCTCAGTTCGCTCAGTTCAAAAGAATGAAACAGTGCACAGTTCACTTTAATTACTCAGTGTCAGGAAGTGGACTAATGTTACACTTACTGCAAGTGAAAACATAGTCACTGTTAGGGCTGAAAAACAATCCGATGGTGACAGGGATTAAAAAATTAACTTGTTTCTTAGCCTTACCTTGCTTGGGGCAAAGATACTTTGCTTTAGCTTCTCCACCAACTCAGGCCCAGTGGTGGCCCAGATTTGAGAGAAAACCTCAGCCTTGTCTGGGTTTAGATGAACAGCCTCCAGCTGCTGTTGCAAAGAGGCCGGTTTCACATTTTGATACACTGCCTACAGAGGACAGGAGATATGTGTTAGAGTAATTACCACATGATGAAAGCTAATATTAAATACTTTACAGGCTCACTATCTTACAGTATTATTTCCATTTATCTTTAACACACTCAACATTGCTACTATAAACTAACTCACAAAGCAACAGTGACCCCAGCTGGAGAAACAGCCTGAAAATGTGAAAGGCTGTAAAACTGAAACACCCGTGGTTACTGTAGATAATAACAGGGACTTTACAGTAGTGTAGATTCTCTTTTGTTTTTTTTTTTCAGTCAATCTTCCTAAACGTTGCATTGAAACAATATATGTCCTCACTTTTTCTCACTTGACCTTTTCCATTACACCTAATACTTAATGTTTACTCCTTAAAATATTGAATACATAATATATACCACCCAAACCTAGCAAAATTCACAAATTTAAAAAAAGAGTAAACTCCTTCTAATAAAATCAATACGATGGGACATGACTTTCCCTCACCTGTTCTAGTATGAAGGCAGATGTTTCCAGGACTAGATTGAGAACCTGTTTATTCAATGAAAGTGCACTTTGGAGTTTTTGCTCCTCTTCTTCACTAAATGTCCGCTCTCCCTGTGAAGATAACATAGTTCATTGTTAATAGAAAGAAATTCTCAAAATACCTATGTTTAATAAAAGGGAAAAAATGCATTCTGATGACCCAAATACTAAATTAAAATGCAATGCAATACAAACATGAAATCATATATATACTTTACTCACAGATACAGTGACAATGACACTAACCTCATTAATGTTATTAAATACAGCAGTGATTTTCTTGTGAACAAAGATGCATTACTTTTTCTAAGCAGGTCAAAAAATAAAACTGCATTTATAAGAGATCATTTTTGCAGTGAATAAGCTGAAACCTTTGACACGCAGCAAGTCTTGTGTAAAACCAGAATGATCAACAGGCCTGTGTGTGCATTCATTAGAGCCCGACTGACTGATGCTCCAGCTCCAGTAAAGTCATTATGCATGCACTGCTCTCTCTGGCACTAGAGCTTTGCTGCAAAAGCCTCAAAAGCCTCTTGTCTTTGGCACGGATAACACTGTGCAGTCTCTGTACCTTCAGATGAAGCTTTTGTATGATGCGGGAGATCAGCCTAGAGAACTTGTTCACATCAATCTCATTGATGAAAGTCACGGCTTCTTTTATGCTGTAGGGAAAAAAAGAGCTGTGAGTGTTCACGGTAGCATCATAGAAATGCAAGATCTTTAGTTTATTGGCCACATATGGCCTATTTCAAAGGTATCTCTATACACTGGTGACAAACACAAAGGATAAACTCATAGCAACGACAATATACAGCACCAGCTAGCAGTTGTGATTTACGTCTGTTTGGCTCAATTTGGTTGCACATAAGAGGCTAAAATTAGGTCTTTATCTATAACTAAGGTAGTAATATGACAATATATGTATTGTATATATGATTGTATTATCATGTATAATTAAAAGTATTGAAAATTTTACTCAAGTCATTTAAGGACATTTAAATACAGCTGCATCTAAAATGACTAAGTTTTGAAAATTGTTAGAATTTATGTAAAGATTGAACAATTAAGTGAGTTTGTTTGTGATTATTATTACACACATATTTTCTTTCTATTATTTTTTGTACAGTGATACACATTCTAGGTTCATTATGCTAACCTTACTTTCTTGTACTCCATCAGTTAAAATCTATTTTGATCACATAGTAGGTCTATAACTATAGCAGCAGTAATTAGTTAAATAATTCATTAGTGAAGATTAAAAAACACATTTCTAAAGACATATTTTTTAAGAAAAATCAATGAATCGATTACAAACATTGCACTGCTACATCACAGTACATCATAGGTGCAGTACTTTGGAAGAGAATAGAAGTATAAAACATTTATTCTACAGAGTAACTTATACTTGAAATTTTCCCTTACAAGATTTTCCTCATACTTTAAGTTCGTTTTATTTCCCCCTGGGATGTTGGGGAGTATTGTAGCCTACTATGTGGTTAAAGATGCCCAACCATAATGCCTGCTAACGTTAGCTAATTACCACACACAAATTGGTCAAGTGTGTTTTAAAGAAATGCAAGAGCGGCGTTTCCCCAGAATAGGGGAAAACATATTTAATAATGACGACAATATCATTTATTTCCGAGCTTATTTACTTTTTAATTTCTCTCTATCCACCAAGTCACAATATCGATAACTTCCATGATGTCTCTATGTCTTTGAATTAGGCTACTGGTACCTTAGCTTAGCTTTAGCTACTGTAAGTATTCTTTGTCGGTGACTTAAAACAGACACCCACCTTTGTGTTTCTTTGATCATAGAAGTCATTGTCGTCTGTCGCTCTCTGCAAATGAAACTTAAGTGTGAAATGTCAAAGCAGCAGCAGCAACAGCAGCATCTTCCTTCACAATGTTGTTGTTCCTACTTCCTGTTGTCACAAGACGACTCACGTGACAGTCAAACCTGCGCAGTCATGCGCAGTGAAGAGCGCGACAGAGAAAAGGAACTCGATCACACGTGTGTTCCTGGTGTTTTTTAGAGTTAATGGTACTTTTACTTTCTAGTAATTCTGTGCATTTGCAAAAAATTTAATTAAATTAAATAAGATGAACATATAACTGCGCATAATAACTGCGCATAATGATCTTCCCATCAATGCTATCAATATTAAAGAAGCGTGTACAAATAAATCACATGAGATTTTGGTGATTTACTCATTTATATTCATTATTGCATTAGTAAAGTATATCATAATGTATTGTTAGAAACCTACAACAATAGGTTTTAACTTTGGTACATTTTGCTGATGACATTAACACTTTTCCACTTAATAATGCCAAGGCAGGACTTTGAACAGACTATCTTGTCATTGTGGTTTTATTAAACTTATTTCAAGTAAAGAACCTACATTTTTCTTTCACCTGTAATTCAACCAGTATTAATTCAAAGCCTACAGCTAAAATGCTTACATATGTATGTTTGTTTTTCAATTACATCTTTGTAAAAGGTCACTCCAAAAAGTTCACAAACAATTCACAAATTTTATGTGTTATTACTATAGTCTCAACAGAATGATCTGCTACAAGGAGCACTGTCTCCAGGTACAGTGTAATAAAATGTTTTATCTATTGTTTCAAACCTACTTTGTCAAAATAAGATGTTAATAATAAAATATAAACAAAGCACACATGTTGAGTTTCAAGAGTTTATTATGATGAAAAAAAAAGAAGAAAAAAATCATGCACAGATTAAAAGAATAATGAGAATTGATAAGTCATGACAAATCATTTAAAAATATTTTTGCATACAAATAAGAAAAAAATCATTTCAGCATATATATCTGTCACACAGCATATCTGCAATATAATCTTTATTGTTTATACTGATTTTACAAACAAGCTATAATGTATGACTTTCAATACTGTAGCAGACCTGTTACAATCTCCAAAATGGTTTCATTTACTTCGCTCATTGTTGAGTCTGGTTGTGTCTGGTCAGGTACAGACAAACAAATACGATTGCTCCAAAACATCACTGTGCACCACGCATTCTTGTTTAAGTAAATGAAATATTTTTGTTGAAAACTAAAACAGATCTGTCCTGTAGCAGCTGAACGTCAAGGAGCAACCTCCAGCGAGGCAGAGGGAATGTACCACTGATAAATAAATACTTCATTTTTCCTTCCAAAAAAACAAAACACGTAAAACATTGTTTTCTTTACTAGCAAACTCAAGGAGATCACACCAGAACATGGAGTGTCAAATCACACAGTACCTTTAAGATGTCGAATTTTAATAAAAGTCATTTGAGGTTTCGGTAAACAGATTGCATCACGGTAAACACTGGTTAACATCTGCAGGCTCAGGATCTCGCTGACACTATTTGAAGGAAGGTAGATTTGGCACTTTTATGCTGATGTCACCAATGTTGATGTTTCTGGGCATTTCCGGGAGATTCATGTTCTTTACAGCTGATACGGCACGAGCAGGCGCTCCTGCAATACCCGCCTACGCACACAGACACATACACGCACACACACAAAAAACACACACAAGGAGGGTTGATACAATCAGTAATTCAAAGAACATGCTGTACACAACAACACACTGAACAGTGAACACAGGACACACACACACACACACAGTGCAAAACAATACTAGACAAAACAGTCAACTGCTGACAAAATGCAAAAGCACCGACAGCAACTAGGACAGACGACATGTGCAAATGTACATTCAGATGCCTTCATAGCTTCATATGCACATGCATTATTTGGTTCTATAATGATTTCCATCACAACCAGAGCCAATTATAAATCAACTGTGAGGACATACTGCACTAGATCATTCACTAATTTGGAAGTACTGAGCAGTACTGAGCATTCATCATATGGACAAAAGGCAGCATTGCTTGGAAAGTGAACCCACCGGACTCTTGAGGACCGATAAGGGTAAAAATGCAAGGAGAGAATTGGGTAAAGCAGAAAAATGGATTTGGATATGAAGACGGATGTTTGATAGATAGGCATGTATAGAATGTGTGCATTCAATTTTTAAAACGCACGTCAACATGATATACTATTAGTCGTGGCCATAATAATGCAGGTGATAGTGGGTTTAATTCTGAAGACTACACAGGACTGTAACTAACATTCTGCTAATTACATACTGAATAGAGGAACAACAATATTGTGCCATTTACTCATTTAAAGTGATGACATGAAAATTCAAAGTGTCTGATAGCATACTACTTCAATTTCAGCGGCATATGGCAATTCCCCAGTGGCATGCCACTCATGTTCCACTCGCAAATGCCATCTCCTAATGGCAGATGCTGCTTAAACCTGATCATGCCTCATAGAACCTGTACCAGTACCTTCCCGTAACCGTGATGAAGTGTAAATTTAGACAACCACTCCTGACCTACTCACTGCTGATTACCTGGATCAGGTGTGTTCAGCCAGTCAGAAGTTGTAAGTGTGAGGAAGGGTGGGAAAACAAGCAGGACCGTGGCCCTCGAGGACCAGGTTTGGCCACCTCTGGTATAGGGTACAAGGCTATGCTGTATCTACAGCTTAGATATGACACAGAAGCGTACATAAGCACGTGTGACATAATGTACCAAATGACACCAGCTGATACTAAATGGAGTATGTATGTCAGTGGAGAACAAGTGGCATACCACTAGGGAACTGCCATATGTCACTGAAACATGGTATACCATCAGCCACCTTTCAACCTTCCCGCTGCTGGTTGTAAGCCCAGTAGTACTAAATTGTAATGGGATATCTATTCTTAGGGCCAGAAAAGGCGCTTCACTCTAACACAATGAATCTCAATGTGAAACAGAATAAGTGCAATGAAGCAATTTTAGGAAAATAATCAAGGTACGTTCGACTTTTGAGACATTTAAACACATCTGTAGAGAGAGTGTGATTTGATGTTTTTCATCTCCAGTGTGAGCAAACATTTGAGAGTCACTGCAGTTAGAGATCCCCCAGCCGAATCTTTAGCAGACAGACCCAAAAATGACCAAAAAGGCTTCAAAACACAAAGAACAGCATTCGGCTCTCTGGCCTATATACCCTCATGAATCATTTAGTGATATGACACGCTAAGTATGTCTGGAATGTGGAGTTATCTACTCTTATTTTCACAAGGTAACAGTGGCAATTTCATTCTTTTCTGTCTTAATATGTCATAAAGCGTGATCTGATCTTCATCTAAGTCAAGAGTATTATATTCCAGGGGTACTTTTTACACTGGCATTATGAGGTTTTTTTATGGTTGTTTTCAAAAAAGACATGAAAAAACAGAATTTTTGTATTATTATTATTATATTTGTTAATACTCTTGATTTAAATGAAGACCAGATCACATTTTAAGACAAATTAATGCAGGCAAACATGAAATTCCAAGAAAGTTCACATACTTTTTCTTGACATATTATATTTGAATGAACTGTTTGTCCTATGGGCATTCCTCACTCTGCCAAAAATGAAGGAGACTTGTGTTAAATGGTAAGATGACCATGGCACTAACACTGAGGAATGCTGATCCGGCACATGGGTTCAAAATTTAGGAGTCAGACTCAAGATATTTTTTGCTTCACACTGGGTCGCATGGAGACCTGCTGTGCAAGTCCATTACAGTGGGGTTTTTAATGAAATGCTGGGTGACTAATACATACAGAAATAGTAACACCAGCTGTGAAATACACAACAATGGTTTGTTTCTCGGTTAGTCAGAGGGGCTTTTAAAAGCTCAAGCAGTATCCAACCTCTTTTCTGTGACGAATATCAGTGTAAAAAGACAAACTACTTGTTGTATAGAGAAAAAGATTGAAATGGAAAGTTGTTTATTCACTTTCTTGCAGAGAGTAAAACAGAAACATAATTCTCGTGCAAGTATGCAGCTTCAGTCAGAAGTCACTTAGCTTATCTTAGAATAAAAACCAGGAAAACAGTTTAATGTCCTACATTGGAACGCAAATGAGAGCAAAATGTAAGTGAACTCTTACTTTTATAAAGTGTAGTTTGGGGAAATCATGAAATTTAATGAACACATTTGCTTAAAATATGTTTCAAAGCAGAGATGAAGAATTAAGAAAATAGGAAGACAGTTTATGATATTTAAAAAAAGAACCTGTAGCATGCCTCACCTGTTTATTTACCAGAGATAAACATGATAACAGGTACATATGCGTAAGCACAAGCTAAAGTGTCATAAATGAAATAAAAAATAATAATAAAAAAAAGACAAATTTGATACTCTGGATCATAATAGATTGTCTCATAACTGCCAGTTTTCTAGTAGTTTGCACACCGCTTGCACATCGTAAGTGTTTAAGGGGAGAAAATGCCACATTTTTGGGTCTGCCAGCAAAGATTCCTTGAATGTTAGTGAGGCCAGGTTACTATTAATGAAGGGCCATATGAAGAGAGAGGGGGAGTAAATTTTAGTTATCGTTAGAGCACTTGGTTGTAAATTTAGCAGTACCTGTGTCTACCTGTCCTGCCTGGTAGACTGAAAGATAAACGTCTGTAAAGAGAGAGAAGAATGGAAAGAACTAGACAGGGTCAAGAAAAAGAGGAATGAGGAATGTTAAAGCAGATTAAAGTAATTACAGTTTATCTCCACAGAAAAAAAGTGATAGGACCTATCATAGACCACATTTATAAAGTCAAACGTGATCTTAAGCCTGTTCCGAAATTAATTTTATGCAAACAAATATTTAGAAATGACTAAGAAGAAAGAAAAATAAAATATTATTCAAGCAGTGTGAGTTTAAAGAAAAAAAGCACAAATGTTGCACCTTCAGCTTTTGCTAGGAACACTGACATATAATAGGACAGTGCCATTTTGAATTAGTATCAGTGTGAAAACACGCACTGTGGTCTAGGGTAGGTCCAAGAGGAAAGAGACAAAGCAGCTCTGATGATAGTAGAACAGTAAAAGACTGCTTTCAGAACATTTTCAGGTTTTTAAATCAGGTTAAAAGCACACAATGCAGCTCGGGTTTTTTTTTTTAGTATACTTGTGAACACTGCACAAACATTAGATCACACAGTTGACAATCTAACTCTTCACTTTGTTGTGTAAGCAACAAATAACAAATCAGTACAACCCATGTAGTAGTGGTATCATATTATGATATATCATTCATTGAAAACGTAATATCAACTTGCTTTAAGCAATTTAAAAACAAAATGATTACAAATTAATTAATTATAAAATCCAAATTATGCTAAACAGAAATAACTTCATTAAATTGTTTGTAGATAAATGAATGTTTATCGGCTAGCAGACGCCATATGGAAAGAAGCTATATCTTTGCATAGAGTATGTACTGTATCGAAGTAAGGACACTGGCTTAGAGATGTCACAAAACATATTTGAAAAGCAGTTACTTCAACAAGGGTGGCATAGAAAATTCACATTCTCATCAATAATGTGCATGTAGAAACACAGCCTAACACTAGTCTGTTTTCATTACTACGGTATATCTCAAATTTAGATGATATGAGAGATTTGTTGGTCACAGATTCTGAAAATGCATTGGACATGGTACATTTAAGAAAGAATGACTATGATAGTGTATTTTACACTGAGGGATACAGGAGAGAATATGTTAAGTATTGTTCTGCGTTGAGAGCAGTGCAGCAGCAAGAGGAGAGGCCGAAAAAAGAGCACAAACACTCAAGAGTAGGTAGGGAGCATCCACAAGGTCACCGGAGAGTAGCATGCAGGGTGTAGCATACACACATGCCTGCATACTATACACAATAACTCAGAGTATGGAGGTAGAATCAAGTCATACACACAGTGAACGGGAATCGGGCTTACCTCAGACTTCTCCATCTTGTTCTGAGCATCCACCTGTGTGATTATCTCATTCATGTTGGTCTCCAGGACCATGCCGCCCATCACCATCTCTGCCAGAATGTTGTGAACCTGAGAAGAATAAGATTTGCAAATGTGTTTTATTATCATACACCCCAATATATTAAGGTTTGTTTCTAATGTTGTGACCACTCTATTTACAGAATATATGCAAACATACAAACACAGTAAAGATGGAAAAAGTAATGACAGCATTTATTTAATAGCTGGTTGGAAAACCTTTAGTAGCAATAAGCTCAGGCAAGACCTGCACAAATGTTGTATGGATCTACTAAATGATTACTAAACCAGTTATTTAGCCACAATATTACAACAAAAGAAAGGGCATCGGAAACCAAAATATACAAGTCATAATTTCTAAACTTAACATAAATGTTCAAAGTGTATTAAAAATATATGGCATTACACAGAGAAAAAACATGTTCATAGAAATGTCCTTACCTTGTCTACATGGAAAATTAAGTCAAGCTCACAGACATTCTCAAAGCATTTATCCAGCGTTTCTACAAATACCTAAAACCAGAAAAAAAAACTTTTATTAAAACAGAACCCACTGTGACTGTAACAGAAATGTTAATCTAGATGGATTTCTATGTGGTTACCTGGATTAAATCTAAAATTCCTAGTTCGCTCTCGGAAGAGTCTACACAAAACACAAAGTACAGTGTGGCGTAATGTCTGTAGATGAGCTTGTAGTCTGATCCTCCAATCAACCTGACACAGAGGGCACAAAGAGATGTTATTCACCACCAAATACATCACCTGTAAATCACCAAGATCAATCCAACATTTGTTTAAGACTAAAAATGTAATACATTACATGTAACTCAGGAGCTCTCTCTGTTACTGGGTTAGATAAAACGTTCATGAGGGTGTTGCAACACAGAGAAGCAGCTTGAGCCACAGGAAATGGAGAAATCACTTGACAAGTGAATAAAGGGATTTCTGCTCATAGATTTAAATATTGTTGTGATATTACTACATGAATTTAATAGTGTAATTCAATATTCAGCTTTGGTGCCTCCCAGTTTACAGTGACGAGGGCACAAGCAAAGTAAAATGAGATCTACAGCAGTTTCTCATTCATGAATGATTAAAGAACTTTAAACAAACACTGTTACACAATGAATTGTTGTTGTTCACATAAACCTCTGAGGTTTCCTGTATGGTACGAAATGAATTCCTGTGACGCGTCCACGAGTAAATTATCTACTTCATCGTTTACTTCCACTGAGTTACAACCTGATTCTTCACGTCCACAGCTCATAACTTACATTCCACCCTCAAGGAAGTTACAGACGTTCTCATCTCGTTTCGAGACCAAGTGGAAGGTTTCCCTGATGATCTGCTGCTCTGTGTCTTCACTCTGCAGAATCAATGAGGAAACAGAGGCTGTTAAATGAAGACGAGATGGTAAATAAGGCGTTGTTGCTCACTTAATTGCTTCCAGTGAGCCTCGTCATTACTATGAGACAGAAGACGGATCTGGCAGGTAAATTAATGGGTCCCCACGCGTCTCTCTTTCTTTAAAACATGAGTGAAAAGCATCATTCATACACTAATCATTGTCTTTGTCTAATTTAACGTACACCGGTGCCCACAGGCAACAGAGATAATCATTTCATTGTACAAGCTGAACCAAAGGCAGGCTCATCTTATTGTTTGCTAATGGATGAGATTCTGTTTAAAACTTCAAACACCCACAGGCATGTTTGCAAGCACTCGATAAAAAACGCTTAAAGAGTGGACTCGCATTCAAACGCTTCCCGACCTAACAGGGGCCCAAAGTCTCAAACACGATTCAGGGCCATTAAAATGCAAATGAAAATCCTCAATATGTACACTCGAGGTTCAGGGGAAAGCATCTAAAAACACATTGTCTCAGGTTTTTGATCAACTCTGCATTCAAAATGAACTCAAATTGTTAAATATACGCAGCTCTAATACTGAGGCAGCCTCATCGAAAGGGGGCTTATGCCCTCCCGGGGTCCATAACAGGTCAGTGAACACAAGGAGAAGGGAAGGCATCCAGGACGCGGCTGGCTGGAAGGCTAAATCAGTCATGTGACTTGTAGCATGGGACCAGCCGAGTACTCGCTGTTTAATGCTACAGTCGTAAATAAGCGTTGCAGCACAGCAGAAATACTGTGAAGGATAGCAGCATCTTTTAAACGCTGGGATGTTTCAGGTTTCAAGGGTTTGAATGGACTTTGTGTCTCCAGCTTGCTCTTCTGGACTATATTTGACCTTCTTCACCCAAAAGCATGCACAGCATTAACACCCACAATCCCTGGTGTCAAGGTGGGAGCCAACGTCAAAGACATACTAGTGAACTAATGTTTAAGACAGACATGACAACTGCATTTACATTACATGCCATCTCTCTCCCTTGTGTTTATTATCTGTATTGTCACTGTAAGCTGCCCAATAAAAGGCTTAAAAACACCAGACAGGAATCTTATAGGATACCATAATGTATGTGTAAGCAGATATAAGGACATGTCGAAGCTGGTGTGTCCACTTCAGCTTAATATATGGCTACGCCCAGAATGTGTGAGAGCATTTTTGTATGTGAAGCACATAATATGGGCCTTGCTACTTTTCTGTAGCATGAATTTACAACTTTCTCCATCGAGTGCTTCTCCCTGATGCTTTAGATTTAAGTGGTGTGAGTTAGTGTGTGGCCATATTTCACTCTCTTCTCTCCAACAAGTTACCGTTTGATTGGACAGATGCTTTGGCTTTATCTCTCAGCCAGCAGACTGGCTCTAACTAATACTTATAATGACGCCTCTTCGCCTCTCTCTCCCTCTCCCTCTCTGCCCAACATACACACAAAAGACTCACAACACACATCTCATGCTGTCCGTGCAGCCTCTTACACAAGCAGTCGCCTATAAATTCTGATCATAAATAAACCGAATGCAAAAGGCAGTTTTCACAGCTAGTATGTGTGAAATATTCACACCACAGATGGCGTCTACATACATTCAGCCTTCATATAATCCAATCAATATCAGTTTATCCTCATGAAATACAAAGAAACGCATGTGCACCTCAATGTAGTGACTATAAAACAAGGGGACTGCATCAATCTTCTCGGGTTTCAGGGATTATTTTCTTTATTAATTGTTCACCTTATTTCCTCTGTTTTACATCCTAGGAAACAATGTTATACTGTTGTGCAGGATATAAAATGCTTTATTATAGACTGGTGGAGAGACAAAACCAGCAACCTGAAGATAAAATAGGCTATGGGATATTTTGGTTTTTCGAACTTTCAATTATTTTATAGACAAACTGATTAGTCCGGTAGTTAATAATGAAAATACATTTTAAAAGAAAGTTTTAATCTAAAGATATGACACACCACAATGAAGATCACATCATGTTCACATTGGAGAAGCTGGTGCCTATAATTTGGCCTTGTTTGCTTTTAAAAACAACACATCAATCATATTAAAAGAGCTGTCAGTCGAGTAGTGCACTGTAGCTACAGCAGAGAACTCATTAAGTTGCTCAGATTAGGGTCTGTGCCACCTTGCTGTTGGGGCCTAGCACCAATATTAAAGGAGGGGGGGGGGGGGGCAGGCAGCCAACCTTGAGATATAAATCCAATTATGAGAACAAGCCAACACAGCTTACCCAGCAAAGCATATTATATAAGATGTCATCTACCTGCAGCTCATTCCTGCAGGTTTTTTGTTTTTTTCTGACTGAACAGGTAAAGTGGGAAACGTCACTCACAAGTTAGTGGCACAGAAGTAATTGACTCAACAGTGGTGAGTGAAACACGAGTCAATCACAAGGGCGTTATTGCAGCCATGTGACCCAAACAAGACTCAGCTCACTTGTATTGGTGTACTCATCACCACAGGCGGATCCCAACATGAGAGCTGGATCCAAGTGGGCACCGTCCAGGCAGGAGTGTGATGGAAAGGCTTCGGCTTGCACACGTTTAATTATTCATATTAGAAGAAGGCAGCGTGGTCCACACTGACATGTTATCCACCAGGATCAGTTTAAAGCACCTTCCCATTCAAACTGTCGCACACGGGGTTTTTTTTTTTTTTTTCTAACGAGTGCTTTGAGGAAATAAAGTGTGTTTAAGTGCAGTAGCTTGAGATTTCTCTTTTACTTTTCCCATCCTGGCCTATCAAACACACCGATCGACCTGCGCGCCCAGTAACATGTGCAAATAAACAGCAGGAGCCTGATGATAAAGGGTTGCGAAAAGGGGTCTTACTCACATAATGCTCGTAGAATTTAGAAAGCCTTGGTTTCCCGTGGTTGTTGAATATTAAAATGGCTTTTATCATGATTGTGGCTGAGCGGAGGGAGGCGGGGGACCAGAAAGCGATCAGTCTGTGAGAGACTGCTGCCTGACAGCTCTCCGTGAACCCAGATCACACCGGGACTCTGGGCTAAATCCCGTCTCGATTTAAGGTGAATAAGCGACAGACGAGCTACACACTACTACTACTACTACTACTACTGCTGCTGCTGCTGCTGCTGCTGCTGCTGCTCCATCGTCTCTTTACGGAAATATTCCACGTCAAAGAACCAGTCATGCTCTCCTCCTCCTCCTCCTCCTGCTACAGCAGCCGAGATGGTTCAAACCTCTGCCGTCCGCACGGAGCTGCAAACTACAGAGGGGTAGAAGTCACTCATTACATCCAGTTTTGTTGAGTGTATCTTACAAATGTGATCATATGATATGTGCAACATTATTAACTCAAAATAACTTTCATTCAAAAATGTTTGCATATAGGCTAAAATGATAAAAGCTCTCATTTAAGTTCCCAAAAAGCTCTGCTCTTGCAGGTTTTTTAGTTTTTTTGGCGTGTTGCACTCCAAAGTGTGGTGAGGTGCACCCTGTTTGCTCCAATTTTCAATAAGGTGTGTCTGCAATTTTATTGCACTCCACCTGTGGTTAATTGAATCAACCAGATCACTTGTGTGTGGTCTCACAATTCACATTATATCTGGAAAAAAAATGAAGTCCTTAAGAACAGTTCTCTAAATGTTTCCAGCACAGTCGCCTCAGTAACTGTGAAACTGAGAAGCTGGGTAAGAAGGTCTTTGGTCAAGAACCCAGCAATTATTAACAGAACTGCAAAAGTCCTCTGTGGAGATGGGAGAACCTGCTTGAAGCTCACAGTCAGGACAATGGTGGAGTGGCTTCAGGACAAGTCTCAAACAAATCTCAGACTTAAACCCCATAGAAGATCTGTTGAGAGCTAAAGTTGGAGGTCTTAGTCTCTATACAAGGGCAGTTTTTAAAGATTAATACCCCTTCGCACATCTGTCAGAAAGGTCTCATGTAACGACCCATCCTGGGGGTACAGCGGTGGTAGGAGTCTGACTCTTTCGTTGGTTCACCTAACCTACAAACTTACTCAGGTGAAGTGAGAAATTAAAGCATCCGGGACCCGGAGGATAGATTTGAGTCCCTAATCAAGTTTCCTCAGACTAAAGAAGATACTTGGATGAGTGGTTAAATGGGTAAATTATCCTCAAAGCTGATGCTTTAATTCAAATGTTTATTATACAATTCAGTGTATATGCTACAAATCTCAGTCAAGCCTTGTAGCCTCTGTATGAAATGTGCTAAATCATCATTATTGTCATCACCATCACACGCTGACATCCTGTTGTCAGCGCAATTTAAATGACTAATATGCACAGCAGCAAACTGACTCATGCCCCTGTAGTACATACAGCAGGGCTGCTTCAAAAGTCAGTTTCAGTTTCAGCCACAAGGTGGAGCAATAGTATATCTGGTAATGATGATGTGGCAGCTCAGGGAGAACTTGGCACAGCCCTGCTGCAGGGAACCTTCTCCACTTTTGAGGCTGCCTGAAAACATGAAATCCTGAATATCTTCCTGAGCCAGAGTGGATTTCCCTTTAAGCAGTTAACACATGTTGGAGGACTCCGAAGAAATGCAGAATTTTACCCCAAAAATTTGTGAGCTTTCAGTTCCCCAAATATTCCTGGCAATGTGTCCTAGAGCAAGGCACTGGGGACAAAGTTGCAACTCAGCACATTTATATCTGCACTGGAGTCTGATATTCTCTGAGCTACTCAGTCTTTTCTTAAAGGGAAACAGGACTGTAAAGTACTGTAAGTGAATGAAATTCACTATAATTAAAAGAATCATTCATGATTTTCTGCAAGTTGTGAACGTTGGCTGACAACTTTTCATATGTAGTTGACAGGATGGAACAGTAGTGCTTCATGCTTGTGGCGGACTTGTTCATCTGTGTTTCATTTTATCTCAGAGACATGTTGTAACTTAACCCAGCATGCACACAGACGCACACATGGGCTGGCTGATAGAAAGCCAAATCATTCACTCCATTTACACCCTGCTTTATACTGATTTAAGGTGGAGGTGGGAAATCAGACTGCACAAACTCCACATTTGAGATGGAAACTGTATCTATTGTTCAAGGAAGTCACATCATCAATCAGCAGGGGCAATTAAATAATTATGTAACCCTGTTATCACTAAGGCATTTCCCTTTCCCCTGCCATTCATACATTTTAATGAGCAGCAGTCTCGTCCAGGTAAATATATACATTTTAAAGAATGAAATATGTTATGAATGTTAAGTTATGGAAAAAATGTTGACATATTGCAACCAACAAGTGAATGCATGAACATAAACATTTTCCTTTTCCATCCTCCTCTTGTTTGTGAGGTTGTGGTCTGCACCTTGGACACAGTGTTGATGACCGAGTTTCTGAGTAGAGGACCCAAAGAAAGAGGCTGCAGACAGCTTTTGTTGCACAAATGCCTCAGTGAGAAAAAGAGAGAGAGAGACAGAAAGGGGGAGGTAGTGTGTGTGTGTGTGTGTGTGTGTGTGTGTGTGTGACAACGTGGTGGAATTGAACTCAAAAGGATTAGTCCAAGTTTTTAATGTGTGAGATGAATGCATCAATTGTGTTTTTTTTTTTAAGTCTAAAATGAAAGCAGAAAACATAAAGTCATCGCTGCAGCGTATTTGTGCTGAATACACAGCGAAGTGTGTTTTTTTTTTGCCGCAATATTTCACTGTGCGCTAATTATAATGTTCATTTGAATCCAACTTTGCGCTGTGGGCGTTTACCTTTTTTCCATAATGGTACAGTCCAGCCCCAGCTCACCCCCAAATTGCAGCCTATAAAAAGTAAGCAACTGTGCTAAGTTTTTGAGAGAAACCTGTTGTATTAAGTGAAGATTTTATTTTTTTTACCTTCAGCACGACTCAGAGCGATGGATCAAACCGAGGTGGTGAAACCAGAAACTCTGGACGACCTGATTAAAACCCTCCACAAGATCTTCGAGAGTGACTGCATCAATGTTGAGGAGGTCCAAGACATCATGGAATCATATGAGAGCAAACCTCAGGAGTGGATGAAGTACGCCAAGTTTGACCAGTACAGGTAAAACATGTGTTGTTACTCAGACCCTGCTCAGATATTACTCCGTTGTTGTGCTGATGCACTTTGCACCCTCTGCAGCGGTGTCTCTAACCTTGGCCCAGTGTGTTTAGCCCCGTGTTCATGTATCCTAAAATATTTTGTAAATACTTGGTTCAGATTGTGTCTCTGTTTTCTTACTTAATTGAGGTAATTCAATGAAATTAATTTGGTTATTTATAATAAAACATTGAATGCACAATTAAAATAGGCTTTTGAAATGTCTCTCACTTAATAAGCACATTTTCTATATTTGAATGACAACTAGTTGTTGACTCCCTGCAGAACAGATTTATTTAAAAGAACAGTTTTGAATGAGGCTAAATTTTGCATTAATCAATATGTAGGGGCTGCTAACACACACACACACACACACACACACACACACACACACATTTATCTACATAATTAAAAGTTCAATATAAAGTGTTTATCTCTGCTGTGTGCGCTGTAGCCTACTAAGTGGCTGCTCTATTCAAACTTGTTCAAAGGACCCCATGTCCCAGTGTTATGATTAGTGTTGGGATGTCCGGGGGCCAGGGGGAGCGGGCCATCCAATCAACACTGAGAACAGACACACACCCGCTCATTCGTTTTAGATGGACGTTTGGGATGTGACTGTCGCTCGCCCACCAGGGAGCTGCAGAACACAACACATTTTGGAGACCGATGAACTCGCACAGAGCCGAGTGTCAACAATATTTACCGACCGAGCAAGGACGCAGGATGGCCTGTGACATGTGGGGGAGGGAAGCAGATGCCTGTATGCAAATAAAGAGAACAAAAACTTGAAGGACCAGTGACCTCTGTGACGTGCCCTCAGTGTGATCTGTCTGGACTTTAGTCGAAGTGACAAATCTGTAAAATGAAGTAGCCAGCTTCTCCCCAAAGGTTTAGAAAAAGGAGCATTATACTTTACATTATGTAGAAAATAGAAATGAAAACCAAATAATATTTTGTCATTTACTGGTTTGTTTTCCATCTGACGTTTGCAACAAAAGCGTCACCGTTCTGAGAGTTGTCCAGAGTCCTCTGATACACACCGTACCAGGACACTGATCGACTTGTTCTCTTTTGCAGGTACACAAGGAACCTGGTTGATGAGGGTAATGGGAAGTTCAACCTCATGATTCTATGCTGGGGTGAAGGCCACGGCAGGTGAGAAGCTTCCACGCGACAAAACCATCTGACATCTGACAACAATAAACTCAGAAAACAGAACAGTGAAATAGTCGGTGGCACATTTCATCTGTGTCAGAAAGCTCTCACTCTGTCCCATTACATCTATTGAATTTTTAAAGTAATAAAATCTTTTTTTTTTTTTTTGCCACCCTAACACTTTTACACACTTTGCTCACATATTCTAATGAATTTCTCTGCCAGTTATTTTATTAGTAAAGATAAGCGAGTCCAATGTTCTTCTGACTGACAGAAAGGTTGTGCAAATAACATTATTTGATGATATCTATCACATGCCCCACTTTATTAGCAGATGTTGCCAGAACCGACATGTTCTGTAGTTGGCAGTAGGGAATTATTCACATTTCATGTGGTTTTATCATTTGTATCACATGTGTTAGAAAACTCTTTCACTTGTCACTATATAAATTCATATCATAGGAACCAAACGATATTTGTTTTACCACATCCCCATTGCAGTCTGGATGTGGTAGTGATTAGGAAGTGATTTCAGCAGTTTGATCTAGTGGTTTTTCTACATCCCCATTACTCCGGCAGTGATGTGGCATTAACGTATTACTGTATGTGCCTTTCCTAACTATGTATATAGGCATGTTTCTCAATAACTGTTCTAGCAGTACATCACACAAACCTATAGATGGAGATAATGGTTAACAAACTTAGCTGTTCAAGTGGTAGAGAACCTGAATTTCACATTGTATAATGTAATATTTATAAGTAGAGCACTCAGTATCCTGAGCCGTGCAGGAGCTTCTAAAGACACAAGCTCGGTAGAAGATAAAAATGTCTCACTACAGACTGAATCCCTGATTTTGTACCTTCAAGGACAGTGTTTTTTTCTGAGTGGAGTTTGCATGTTCTCCCCTTGTCTGAGCGGGTTCTCTCTGTGTTGTGGCTTCCTCCCACCCCCAAAGACATTCATGTGAGGTTAATTGGTGGCTTTCAGTTGCCTTTAGGTGTGAATGGTTGTCCGTCTCTGTATGTCTGCCTGCGACAGACTGGTGACCTGCTTCAGAGGACAAGTGGTTAGAATAATGGATGAATGCTGCAGTTTTAACTTGTCATTCACAGGTCGTGAAGAGCCCAAAGACTTGACATAGTCTGACAATGTATGCTTGTCTGTTCTTTAACACTTTGCAGTAGCATCCATGACCACACAAACTCCCACTGCTTCATGAAGCTGCTGCAGGGTCAGCTGAAAGAGACACTGTTCAAGTGGCCGGACAGTAAGTCTCATGGAGAAATGATCCAGAGATCACAGAGAATCCTCCAGGAAAACAAGGTTGCCTACATAAATGGTAAGACAGACAGAAAGACTGTGTGTTAATTGTTTCTTGTCTTTTTTTTATTCGAGTTTATCCTCCTACAACCTCAAAACATCTTTTTTGATTTTGATTTTCTATTAATTCCTGTGTATTTAGGCATAGTTACTATGTAGGAATCATCAACTCATGTTATGTTGCTGTGGCTAAAATGGTCATCCTTAATATGTAAAGATACGCTGATGTGATCTGTTTCTCTGTTCAGACACATCCTTTACCAGCAAGTTGTACCTTTACAATGACTAGTATTCAGGTCTCTCCTCAAATCTGTAGTATTTTCTCAAAGCTTGCAGAGCCCTGGTGTGATGTTTAGTCTCAGTTGTTTGTTACAGCACCACCGGTAACCGTGCATGGCGTGAGTCCTGTTTCACAGCATTCCTGTGGTTCACACTGTCTAAGTGTATGTTATTTGTTCATATGTGCATGTGTGTACGTATTGTAGACTCCATTGGCCTGCATCGTGTGGAAAATGTCAGCCACACAGAATGTGCAGTCAGTTTGCACTTGTACAGCCCCCCCTTCCAAACCTGCCAGACCTTTGACCAGCGGACGGGGCACAAAAACGCTGTCAAGATGACCTTCTGGAGCAAATTCGGAGAGAGGACTTCATTTGTAAGCAACATTTTGTGGCCTTAATACATACACACATTCATTGAAATTTTATATTAACCAAGAAAATGAACTTAATCAGATCCACACATGTTGTTGTCAGTCCACAACATTGGTACAGAAAACACAAGTGCATTCTGCATAGTACTAATAATGTGGCCTGTTTAAACATCATCACATATAGAATCACCATAAACACTCTACCCCCCAAAACATCTTACCTCGTGAGGAGGAAGTAGCAGGTTTTATAGTGACTTTATGCTTGAATTGAAACCGCTCCCCTTGAAGATGGAGGCATTTAATAGAGTTTCCATTTCATATCCATGGAAGAAACGTTATGTAACAAACACATGAAAGCAGTTTTTTCTGTTTGTAAGAGAGTCCATTGAAAGGTTTAAAAATAGCATGTCCTCTAAAATTATGATCCAGTGTAATTAAGTGTAATAAGACCAAAATGAACAAAGTAAAGGGTTAAAAAAAGAGCACCTACAGTGTAGGATCTCTGCCTGCTTCTGCCACCCTGCCAGCAGCCTTATCTGAAATGTGATGTTGTATAAGCATACCTTGATCACAACAGTCAAGTTAGTGCATTACATTGCAACACAGAATGTATGAGATAAGATAGTAAAAGTAGTACACTCGAGTGAACGTAACATATGCCCATAGCTTTCGACAGTATTTCCTGGATGGATGACCAATTGATTAATGAAACTGACTAATAACATAATCAGAGATATTAAAGGAATTCATACATGAATCCCTGGTCTAACCTCGAGATTTTAACCCTTTTCTAAGGAGACCACAGTCTCACAAGAGAACAACTAATGGCCGCCAAAGGAGGCTCCTGGTGATGAAGACAACCGCATTTCAAATGACAATGTTGTGAATGTGATTCAAGGGGAACTGCTGGGGAAGCAAAATGTGGACCTACTATGAGTAAGCAACCCATTTAAAAATCAGGAGCGGGCCAGTTCAAAAGGACTACCCAGTAATTAGAATGGCTTTATCGCTGCCCAGTGTGAGCTTGGCAAATACTGATGAGCACAGGACGAATGCATGAATAGGCTTGGACATGGATTGAATCTGCCTTTTGTTTGCTGGGCCTGAGGAGACCTTTTTCCAATAACAACATTCCTGCCTATCCATGACCTGTGTAACCACACTTCTGTAAAGTTATGGCCCATGGTGGAAGAGTAGAGCATTAGCATTTCAAAAACGAGAAATATTGCTGTTATATAGATAAATTTCATATCACACGAAAAAAAGAAAACAGCTCTACAATCACTAGTTTCATTCTCAGTGGAGCACTTTAATACTGTCAATTTCTACCACTCAAAATTGTCTTAATTATGGTGAAATGTAACATTGTTTGTACAGTCTAATTAAAAAAAATAAGAGTTTGTTTCATTTGACTTTGGAAAAAAAGAAATGTAAAGCTTTAGCTTTGTGTTGTTTTTAAAAGTGTGATAGTTGTAATTTATTTCCAGTATTCAGTTCACCGAAGGAGTGTTTAAATCAGGAAGTTACCATGTTTTATTTCTCCTAAATGTATTCATGTTTTGACCAATAGAGTGCTGAGGAGGGACTATTTTGTATTAATAGCAGACAAAATGTTTAAATAAAACCCATAATTATTTCTCAGGATTTTAGCATGTTTAATTGTAGCTGTATGTAGTGTATCATGTAGTAGTTTACAGCACAGCTCCTCTCATAGCATTGTCAAATCCATGCATGAT
This sequence comes from Anabas testudineus, assembly GCF_900324465.2. Classification (NCBI taxonomy): domain Eukaryota; kingdom Metazoa; phylum Chordata; class Actinopteri; order Anabantiformes; family Anabantidae; genus Anabas; species Anabas testudineus. Next base: position 17,020,141 of record NC_046618.1, read on the forward strand.
TTCTGTGACGCAGTAATTAATCAATCTGGCCATAACTGTAGACCATTAAACACAATTACCCTTTACAGAACTTTGTGCCGTCTTTATTTGCTGTGTTGTTACTTGGCGACATTTCATAATTCAAACATGTTTCACACTGTATACAACAAGCACATAACACATGTATATAGCTAGGTAGAAAAAGCTTTAACATCACAATACATAAACAATAAACTGCCCATACATACAGTATTTAGTGTAGAATGCTATCAAATGTTATGCTTAACTGTGAAATGTTTATTACCTCTTGGGCTATGATCTATAGTAACCTTTAGTTCTTTGGTAGTTCCATCATAAGGATTAAGTATATTCTAGTGAATGTAAAAATACACACAATTTATTATCAGACAAAGTTTGTCTGGCGCCAGTCTGGCATGCAAACTAAGGCATGTTCTACCATGTTACCAAACTAATAAATGTATAAAATGAATACCATGTTGACAAGAGTTTTACAGTACCAGAAATTAACATTTGTGCTGAATTAGCACACAGTTGGCACGCAAACAAGTGTGTTAACAGTGTATATCTTAGTGAATGAATTTGAAAGATAAGCCGCTATCAACAGACAAACATGAGTGTACGTGCAAGGCCTCGTTTTGCTGTACAATTAACACATAATGATCATGTGATTATAAATAATGATATGTCACCTTGTCTTATGTTTCAGTTGCAGATATTAGGTAAGACTATTGCAAACTTAGTGAATGCCCAGATAAGAGGCTGGGTAATAATGTATATGGTAATAACTGGATGCTTTAGACTTTATATATTGTGGTGTCAACTGAATAAATGTTTTCTTGTTTTTTTTATTATGCAAACATCTACTCTTTCATTTTGGATCTACTCTTAATAAATGAATTATCCTTAATTCTGCACCAGTGTAGACTTCATTGCCTTTTTCCAGCTCCCTTCTTAGTCACATCCTCTTTAACTCTGACAAATGTATGTCTTTAGCCACGTTTCATCAGTATTTGCTTTAGCTGAAAGCATACAGGGTATTGGGGAGGTGAGTTTGTTAAGTAAATAACCTCTGGTTTTCTCTGTACCAGGTCAAGCGTGGAATGGCGCACAGCAACCCTTATGTAATAATGAAGCGACAGCCTTGATTGCCCCAGTGAGGCACCTGTTTTATAAGAGGGAGGGAGGCTCCTCCAGACGGCTTTTATCCTCATCTGATGATACATTCTGATATTTTGCTAGTAAACGGTGCTTCCTATCAGGAGATTAATCCGTCAATAAAACAGAACAGTGCGGTGTCAGAACATTGCAAGGTGATGATTCATCAGCAAGAAAATAACAACAAAAGGATGTTGACCGTCTTGCTTTCACATGCTGTGTGAACACAATCCTGTGTCTCTGGACGGTTACAATACATTTATTATTAACAATGATGAATGCAGTTGATCCAGTTGTAAAAAAAAAACCCTCTGGTCTTTACTGTTTCTTCTGAGTGTTATCACAATCACTGCACCTTCAGCAAAACCACTTCATACAATACTGCAATTTTCTGACATTTAAAGCCATTTATTTATACTACTGATACATCGAAAGAGGGTTAGTATGTAGCAGTATGATTGATCTACTTATTTAGTTTTACTGAAATATTTAGAAGTGTGTTTCTCTTCATTTTGTTGTATCTGCTGTTACAGTAGCTGTACAGTAGTAAGTATACTTGTGTTAAGATATCATAAAAGATGACAGCAATGTTCACCTTGTTTTTCTAACCTTACTTTGTTCTGGGGACTGAGACAGACAGTACAAAGTAGAGGCTGCAACTGTGTCCTGTGATGATAACAATTAGCCAGTCTTGTAAAATGTCCTATGATACAGAAAGAAGCGGAAGAACTTTGATAATTTACTTATCGAAGTGCCCTCAGTACATTGATAGTGAAACATAAGCCGTACTATCAACATTGTTCAGAATGACAGCCCATTGTTTTATTACATGACTGATAACACCCTTGCTGTTCAACTTTAGGGCGTTTAAGCGTTTTAATGAATTATTTTGAACTATACGTTGCACATTCCACATACACAGAACATGCACACTAGATGCAAATACAGTTTGCATTTGTTCTAAAATTCAGAGTCAATCAAATGAAATATTGAAGAATCAGTGCATTCATTTAAAAGATTCATTAAAACAATTAAAAACTGAACTGATGATTTACACACTGGCTTTCACTTTAGCAGACTGGCAAAGTGTCACTCCCTGGCTTTGCAAACCAGTCACTGGTTTCCCAGTGTTTCACCACCTTGGAGCTGGTTCCATTTATATAACTCACCCATTCTGTTTTGACAGATGACGAGTTCACTTTCGTTCTCACTCCATAGTGTCCCGTGTTCATGTTGTCATTTGATGTTCGGTGGGAACTGTGAGTGTAAAACATTGTGTAACAGGAACATAATCTAAATAAAATATTAGTTATTAAACACCATAATCTACTGAACATACAGGACCCAGTAAGGCTGTAGTGTCGCTTTGTATTAGGTCAGGGTCAAGCCTAGCCCTAACAGTGAGTATAAAAAGGCTTCACACTCCTTGGAAGTTTCCCCCTTGTCTTATTATTTTTTATTTTTTTATTTTTATATATTTAATCATAGTTGACTTAACATTTGCATAGTAGATACACCTTTGGCAGCAGTTACATCATTGAGCCCCTGTGGATACTGTAGGTCCCAATCTCAAACAGCTCTGGACACCTGGAAACCATAATTATTTTTCCCAATTCTGTTTTTTCAAAACTGCTCAAGCTGTTTCAGGTAGCATGGCACTGTAGGTGAAAAGCCTTTTTCAAGCCCAGTCCCTGATTCCCAATTGCACTGAGGCTTGTGCTGTGACTTCAAATAATGAAAGTTCACACAAAGTAATTCTTGTTCTTTCCGTGTTATGCATAAACCTTAATGCTGCAGTTGTATGTAAAGTATATATAAACAGAATTACTACAAAAAAGAAACAAATATAATTTGCAAAAAAAAGGTACCTGGGGAAAAAGTCAGAAGACAGAAAAACTAAAAAACAGTAAAAGGCTAGTTAATACTGCTTTTGGCTTAGTGGTGCTGCTTTGTAATGGAAAACATGCACACTCCAGCAGAACACTGTGTCCTAGACTTACCACAGAGCTCATGCTTTGGTTCTTTTTCTTTGTCTCTCAGGACACAGCACCACAAGAGACCGTAAACAACACAATGCAGTAAACAGATTTTGAGCCTGCGAAGGAGGATTACATTCTCCACATAAAGGTGTCTACCTGTAGAGTTGACACAGGCCCAAAACATATTTAGCACAACTTTGTCAACTGACAGGCTACATGAACTAGACAGTGGGAAAATGAAAGCTCTATGTGGTATTTTTACCGTCAGTAAGCAGCTGTTCTCAGAGTTTACTGTATGTCAAGCATCACACACATCAACACAGTCATGTGAGGTGAAGAAGTGGATTCATAACTCTCTCTGACTGCATATTTAAGAGAAATGACTTCATGAGGGATGTCACAGCTAATATTTTATTATAAAATGCTAATTTGACAGCTTTAGAATGTCATAGTCATAGTACAAATTTACCATCATAAAACACTTGGAAAAAAACAAACAAATCCCTGCATCAGCATTATCTAAAAAACTATTCTGTAAAACAAGCATATAAAGTGAATAATGGCACAATATTCGTTTTCCTCTGATGTTTGATGTGTTCCTGCATGAAAGACAACTGCATCAGGAGCAACCTCACTTGAGGATTGGAAAAGACACTGCACCTAATTGAGATGGCGTTACTTTGGAAACCCACATATCACACTATACTGAATGAAAATCCTATGTGTCTTGAAAAAGCTCAAGACAAAATTAATTGAGATAGATTAAAGACATAACAATGCTGGTATTGTTTCTTTAAAAGATTTAATTATACGTAATCTATACTTAAAAATATGTATAAAATCTATATAACAGATAGTTTAACAACAATCTTAACAGTTAACGTCAAGAACTAGAAGAACACGGCACTAAGAGCAAACATTTAGAGCTTTTTTAAATTTCTCTGGTTGGCTGGTCAGAAGGATTCATTATCTGACTGCCCTACCAGACTGTCCAGAGACCTTCCAGGATAGGATTTCCCCTCTGAGCCTTCTGACCCAGACTGCCCTGTCACTAGTCTTCCCTTTCCCCTGTTCTTAGACCCTACAGATCCCACAGACTCTGCCTTCTCACTCATAACATCACTAACATTTGACCTTGCTGACAATCCACAATGAGACCCACTGTCTTGGGATCTACGACTGTGACCATGATTGTTACTGAAGCTGTAACCATGGGAACTGTTGCTATGGTGGGAATTGCTATGGTGAGAGTTGCTGTTGCTCTTGTGGCTTCTTGGTTGAGTCTGAAAGGTTTTGCCAAAGGAAACCTTATCAAAGGATTTTTGGCTACAGAGACTCAGCTCAGAACCTGAGTCAAGCTGGGCATCAGGCTTGGAAAATTGATGTAGTTCCTCTTTTACACCTACACCTGGGTCTACTGCAGATCCAACAGCCTCATTAAAAGTCACATCTAGTAGTCTTTCTTCAAAAGTAGACTGCTTGACAGTGGCTGGAGATCTGGCAGTTGTGGTCTCAGCCAGTCCACGAGGGGGAGCAGGCAGGACGGTGCCTACCTAAAGACAGAAATTAAATGCTGTGTGAAAGCCTGCAGATTTAGTGCCACTTTAGGGCCAAAATGTCCCAAACATTGTTTTGTGTATTCTTACCAATGCACAGGTCTTTGCCTGAACATCCCGATACTCCTCCCCTCGAGATACTGATGCTGCACCATCCAAATGTGGTCCTACTGTAGAGGAGAGCTGGGGTCTTCCAAGAGGCTGGAAATCTGACTTGTCTATTCCAGCCAATGAAGCTAGCTGACCTAAGCTACAAACAGACATGGGATTTATTAAAATTAAATGTGCAGAGTTAACGCTTTCATAATAATATTAATAAATATGCAGTTTTTTTTCCCACAGCAGTTGTAAATAAAATGTCCCCAAGACAAGATATTCACTCAGATTAATAACTTCACAATGTAATGCAGAGTAAAGGCAAGATGCAATTATTCTTCTTTGATATTTTCCAGTGGGTAAGGTTAGGATAATAGAGGGTAACACAAGGGGAATTGTGAATTTAAACATATTAAAACTTAAAAGCAAATTTTGTAAATGCAAAAAATTAAGGCAATGGATCTGTTCCCTGCTCACGCAAAGCAAATATGTTTCCATGTTTAAGGATAATAGTGGATGGATTTTGGTCTGTACCAGTTATCAAATTAAAGGAATTTAGTAAAAGGGAAAAAAGGATTACATAGTTAAAAGGCACAGCCGTGACACTTTTGTGACACTCATGTCAGAATGAAACTCAGGGCTTGTTACCAGGTTACAAAACACTAAAGCCATGAGGACCAAAACAAATAGATGTCTATTAGGGCACCTCAGAACGAAACTCAGCAGCAAATCTACAGTAAAAAGTCCATTTAAGAAAAACAGCCCAGTATTTTGGGAACTATGCATATTTGCCATCTTACCCAGCAGTCCAGCATGACAGACATGAGTTACCTAACGTGATGTGGTACAAACTAACATCATCCAGAGAGAAGCTGTTCTGTATGTTTAGGTTTCACATGGCAACCTGGCTTAGAATGAATATTAAAACAAAAAATCATTGCAGCATATAAGAAAGTAGAACTAAAGGTTAGTTGATATACAAATGTTAAACAAGCATGAAATAATGTTTGTCTTGTATGGGTTATGACTAACATGTTGGAATAGCTTAAAAAAAGCAGAGTAGCTTTAAACAACTGGCTGTATAAACTGTCTGGGAGTTTAGGGATAGTTGTAGTTAACCACAACTTTTGTAATACAAAGGCTGAAATACAACATTGCTCAGAACAGCAAATAAAAGAAAGTACACTCAGTGCCTTGCAGCTCTTGATTGTTAGTTGAAAGAATATTTTAGAGCATCACTTTGGGCTTTTGTACACCGAGTACAGTTGAGAGCTAGTTGAGACAGTTGCACAATTATATGGGTTTTTCATTGAGAAGAATTTAAATATTTACAAATAAGACACAAAGATGCTGAACTTAAATGAACATTAAATAAATTATGATTTGTTTTTTCTAATTTTAAAGTTTTCAAGTATTTCTGTCTCTGAATGCCTCACAAGCACTGCACATTGTAGACACACAACAAGAGAAGATCATTTGTGGGCTCATGGAACTTCTGAGAGAGGTGGCATTTGTTGTTCTGAAAATTCACTTAAAAGAGTAAATATGACTGTCACAACATTTTATCTAGAGTTCTGAATGATTTTTTCATAAATTTTACTGTCTTTTTATTTATTGCGCATTCAGTAACAAGTCAAGTTTGACGATGTACAGTGGTAAACTAGTGATGGTCACAGTCAATTTACCTAGTCCAAGTCAAATAAGAGCTGTTGTCCTGTCCAGATTTGTGAACACTCACCCAGCATCCCTGAGGAGATCAAGGAAAGCATGGAACTTGGTAAATGAGCTCTCAATGCTCTCGAGGACAGCCTCGTCTTCAAGAGCACTGAAAGTTGGTGGTGCTGATGCAGAGCCGGTGGCTGCAAGTGCCTCAGACAGGGAGTGGTTGGCATCACGGAGACGGCCATTCTCTAACTCATACTGAATACAAATAAGAAAAAGACTGAATAAAAGTGCATCTTGAAGTTGGTCTAGTGTTTGTTGATTCAGAAAACCAAGTATATAATTTCATCCAAAGGTTTCAAAAGTAAATATGACTGTCACAACATTTTATCTTGAGTTTTAATAACAGCAATTTTCCAAATCTGTCTGATCCCCAAGCTGTGTAATGTCAGTGTGGAATAAAGATCCTATTGCGTCATAAGGTATTATTATTCTCTAAACATAAACTTGTGACTTGCACACAAAAAAAGTTGCAGTAGAAAAACCAGATGAAAAACAGAACAAAAGAAAAAATCATATATAAGTATTTTGAACATTATCATTACCTCCATGAGCCTTGACTCAGCTCTCAGTCTGGCCCTGCGCTTCTCTGCCAGCCTCAGACGGCACTCTTTCAGCTCCATCTGCAGGACACACGTAGAACATATACATATATGTCATGCTTAAAGTATTGCAGAGTCAAATGTTTAACTTCACTTTTGCAGATGGGAAACTTTATTGTGACTGACCTGAATACGTTCAAATTGGCGTCCAGTAACTCTGTCCTGGAGACTGGGAGTAGGTGATCTCTGCTCCACCTCTACCACCACTACTTTTTCCTCATCTTCATCTCCCTCTGAATCTGACTCCACATTAACCTTCACAGTAGCTGCACCCTAATGAAAACCATGTGTTTAACAGTACAGGATAAAAAGAAAACTTGTTAAGGTTCTGATAATCCACTGTCAGTGGCAAATTTAATATGAACAATATAAATAAAACCTACCTCAAAGCTTTGGTCAGTCACAGTAACTCCAGGGGGCAGACCCCTGTAACAAAATGTATTCAAGCAGATTTCAAATATTAAATGTGATGTATTAAATGTACCACTCAAAATCAGATTCTTTTCAGGAACTAAAGGTAAATTGCTCCTCACCTCTGGCGTCCAGCTCGTGCAGCTGCACGCCAAGGTACATATCGACAACGGGAATAGGTCTTCTTTGACTGAGCAATACCTGAAGTCCGCCCGCCAGGAAAGGTTCCTTTACGAGAGGCTGCATAAAAAAAAAAAACAACAACAACAACATGAAAACACCACACCAGATTGTAATAAAAAACACAGACCTTTAAGCTGCGGGAGGTTTTCTATGAGAAAACACTAAATCCATCCATTCGTCTATTCTCTTAACCACTTGTCCTCGTAAGGGCTGTGGGAGAATCCCTGCTGTCAATGGGCAAGACATGGGGTACACCCTGGGCGGGTCACCAGTCTACCACAGTGCTGACATCAAGAGACAGACAACCATTAACACTCACATTCACACCATGGGCAATTTAGAGTCACCAATTAACCTAACATGCATGTTTTTGGATGGTGGGACAAAGCCAGAGTATCTGCACAGAACCTACGCAGACATGGTGATAACATGAAAACTCCACACAGAAAAGCACCTGTCCAGTATAACAAACGGAGGATGGGATAAACATCAATTAAATCCTTACCCTGTCTCCAAATCACTTAAAATGCACAAGGTGGAAATTCAAAAACAGATCAAATGAATATGAGATAAAAGACATGTCTTAAAGAGAGTTCAGCAGATTCAATAATGTGTGATGTATTCTCTCCTGCACATATCAGAGACTTTCCAATGTGAATTTCAACTATGTCACAAGGCCTAATTTGCAGTTTGGGAGAAAACAACATATTTGAGGACTGGAAGGTTGGTGGTACTGAATTCAAATGAGCAGAATCTAGCATTGGCATCTTAAACAGTTTGGGTCTGAATGGGAATCTGAACCCCTTTCGTCGGATGTAACAACCATTCATACTGTAGCTTATCATGATAAAGCATAAATTGTGATGACAAGCACAAGCTTCTTTGTTTTTTTACTGACTGTGTAGTTTGACCTTAGTGTGAAATCACAGACAAGTGCCTAAGTTTCATTTATTATAAATACCTATCCTGAATGTAGTTTTTCCTCTATTTGTGCTGGGCAGTGCTGCCCTCTTTGGACCTGAAGCCCTCTGTGTCTCTGTGGCTGCAGGCTTGATCCAGCAGTACTGGAATGGAAAATTAAAAAGATACAAACCACTAAATACATGAGTGTGGGGTTATATCCAATAGTTATTGTAACATAATAGCTGATTTTTCTTAGACTTTTGGTAATGACATTAGCTGCAGACACTTACCTCTGGTGATTGTCCATCTGCGTTCATCAGTACTTTCTCTATTATAGTTTTAATTAGAACCTTGTCTGTAAAATAAAAAGAAAAGTCACCGAACCATTTGGAAGAAATCAAACATTTGGCCAAAATTCTATACAGTGCGAGAAAAACCTTACCAACCAAAGGGTTACTTCGAATATCCAGTACACAAAGGGTAGAATTTGTTTTCAAAGCTTCCAGCAAACGTCGAGCTCCTTCATTGGACAGACCACATCGCTGTAGGTCCACAGCTGTTCAGCATGTGAAAATCAGAAACAGAAAACCTGAACACAATCCCTGGCAAAACAGCAACAAAAAACCAACTCCTGTATTTATACTTCTCAGAAACCCCATAGACCTACGAACCTTTAACCCAGAGGTCCTCTGTCAGTTCATGTGCAAGAGCAGCAGCACCTCGGTCCCCAATTAAAGTGTTACAGTTGAGAGTGATACGTCGAAGACCTCCCATTCCCTCAAACTGTGGTTGTCGATACCGCAGCGATTCTGCCCATGCAGTACCGTGCCTTTGCATCCCCTGATGCTGAGGAGGCAATGCACAATCTTATAAAATCTGATTGCTTTTTAAATAGGGTCTGGTATCACATATAATTATCATCATTACAATTTTACTACAACAGATAATATCTAGAGCACATTCAAATATAAAATAGACATTGCACCTTGATGATGTTGGCCATATGCTCAGCACCTCTCCAAGTGAGATTGCATCCAGTAAAATCTACTGTCCTGATGCTTGTAGAATACTTCACACTTTGGCAAATTACTGAAACATATAACAGTGGAAGTTAGAAAGACAACACGCTGACACACAGACTAATCTTTGAGCCTTTGGTAAAAATACTCTACCTACCTTCTAGGCCCTCATCAGTGATTGGGCAGTTAGCGAGGGATAAGTTTTCCAAGGAAACACTCTTTGCCAAACCCTAGAATAGATATGGCTACTTATTTTTTTGTTTTTTAACAAACAGAGGAACTCTGAGATAATTTTTACAGAGGTTTTTATCCTGCATAATTAAAAGGTATGCTTTCTCTTAGAACAACAGTATAAAGAAGAAGGATAAAAACGTAACATATCTTACCATTTAGCTTATGAATCAGCTTAGAATATATGAATCAAAAATGCAAATTAGCTTTCTGTGCCAGCCTTCTACTGTAAATAAGTAAAAAACAACAACAGCAACACCATCAAAATGATGGTTGCACCTTTGTCAAAGTGATGAGGTCTCTCTCTCTCAGTAGAAGTCCATTAAGTTGAAGAGTCTTGAGGTTTGGAGAGACAGTCAGACACTCTCTCAGGGCCTTGCACAACTTAAAAGTCATGTCCTTAGAGCAAATGGCTGGGATCTTTTTCCTGATGCTAGATTTATAGTACCTTCTATCTGAAATTGATAGTTATATGATTAATGTTTATATACAAAATTACAACATTGTTAAAGTTTTGAATGTACCTTATCTTGTGCATTTTTTAATAACATACGTTAATAACAAGATATAGAGAGTTGTTTTTTACCTTACCTGCATCTCCAGAACCCAGACTAGCTTGGTAAGTGCTACTTATTGCAATGTTCTGCAGGTGTTTATTAATGGATATAGAGCTAAGAATGGGTGGCCAGTCTGTCAGTTTAAGCCTGTCTCCATTAAAGTCCAGTATTCCTTTGTCAAGGTTCATTTTGACAATAGGGAGTGGGACTGATTCCTGTCTTGCACAGGCAAAGTCATAGTATGCCATAAAGTTCTGGGCACCCTGACGCCGAATCTGAGCATTGTCTTGAACCATCTTTGACCTAGGAACAAAAATATTTTGTATTATACACACACATACTTTTAATTACAAATAATTTCAGACAGTAAATAGCTACCTAAATCCAGTTCCTGGCGAATGCTTTTAAAACATGTATTTGCATAAAAGGTAAGTTAACTAACACTGAAAGAACCAAAACAACCCCACACTACTGTTCGGTTTCATCCATTTAAAGTACAATGCTTCAGTCCATAGACTTCTGAATGTTACCTAAATTTCTAAATATGCAATAAATGCACTTCTAACTTAACAATTGAAAGTAATAACTTACATTTTCCTACATAGAAAATAGCAATTTGCTTCCTGAATGACTATAAGTTCATTAGAGATTGAATCTACAGTATTCTGACCTTTCCAAATATTATATTTATTATACAAGCTCTTACAATATAAAAACGTATTTTTAATTGTAATACTATGTAATGACAATGCAATTCTAGATAACAGTATATGTAGATATATATTTTTCAGACGGTGTGACACCTTAATATTAATGTTAATTCTTATAGTAACTTCACCGCTGATAATAGACAGACAACTTTAACTAACATTAGTTTGGTTAGCCAACGATTGTTTAACTAGAAAGTAATGTTAATTCATACGTTTACAGGTCAAAACTCAACGTGAAAGTGCACCTAACGTTGGTCCCATTGTATTGATATTATTTGTTTCGTTGTGGTGATATGTTGTGAATTATTAATTATAGCATATCACTGCACTTTCACAGTTTTTACTAAGCTAGTGGAGTTAGCCAGCTAAAGCTCCTAGCAACCGGTAAACGGTAGTGAAGCAGGGTAACGTTAGCAGGCTCTGGTGCTGCTGACAAGTCGAGTATTTAGCTGTATTGTGCATTATTAAATCACGTTAAACATATAAAATAAAAAAGAAATATACTGTATTATACCTTGCACATAAATCCAAAGGATCTACGATCGTGGTGCTGGTCTCTCGATTGTTATTGAGTACTGTCTAACAGCTTCTCTGGTCTGTTATTGTTGACGATTGGATCGACCGCTCAAACGTGGCGCTGCTGTCAGACGCCTACTTCACTTCCTCCCTGCATCTCTGGGGCTTCATGCAGAGCTCTGCTGCCTCCTACCGAGGCGGGGATGAAGCATTAAATGTGTTTTTTTATTACTTTGAGGAAAGTGTGTGACATAAAAAGAAAAAGTAAAGCTGAAGGGCAGGCTCATAAATCATCTGATTAATTGTTAATTTGTTATGAATTTGCACCGCATATTGGATATCCTGAAGAATATTTTAAAGCCAGGAAGGGTGGCACAGTGCAAGTGTGCTTGGCTTATAACCCAGAGGTTGCCAATTGAAACCATCTACTGCTAATGTGAAAGCATGTTAACTAGCACTGTGTCTTTGGAAATAACCACAAGTGTCTGTAGATGAGGAAATATGGGTTATAGCAGCCTTTGACCACATTTAGCTTTTGCACAACTCTGCCCAGTCTTCTACATTCACTGCAATGCATTTAACCACTTCCTTATGGTGGGGACATTTAAGTATGACAGCAGAATTTGAAGGTTGCCATTTGTGTCATATTGTGGCTGAGTGATCTAAGGAGCCGGATTAATGGTCCACTTTCCTCACTATGAATCACTCGAACGGATTCAACACTCCCAAAACAAAAGAGGTTTCACCCAATACCCAAACTGTGTATTGTGGCAAAGCGATGACTTCCTGACTTGGTGTTTGCTTCACACTCATAATTACTGCATATTTACTGTGAAGCTACTACATTTTTGGATACAAACAACAAAAATTTGCTTTACAGTATATCCAGCAGTGGCAATCCCAAACTCTGACCTCTGGCAAAGAAGCCAATCTAGAGCCCACCTCTGTTCTGTTTATGTTGACCCGAACTAAACGTTTGCCTGATTTGACTGTTCTGATGCACTATAAATTAAGTATACATGAATGTGTATTATCAAAAGGTTAGTGATACATGATCATATAATAATTAGTTAAACATGAAAAGTGAAAATGTAAGTAAAGAAATATTTTGGGAGTTTGAGAGACTGTAATTTTCATTTTCTGTTTTTGTTTTTTTTTTCTTTTTTTATATATATATATTTATAATATATATATATATATATATATATATATATATATATATATATATATATATATATATATATATATATATATATATATATATATATAAATAATAGGACGTTTGCCAACACGACCTGTTTTTGCGGTCCGTCTTGAACGCAGCACCTCAGTGACCTCTCACTGCGGCCTTTTGTGGGAAACGCTGTAGTCGAAGCTCATTGGTCAGCGCAGACGTCAATCAAACGGCTGGTTCGCTGTATTCCAGTAATCCCAGCCTACTGGATCCACAGGGATTGGAGTTATCATCTGCTACGGGGCAGTGAAATTATCAAGCTCTTACAAACACTTATTAAGTTGTTTACGAAACCGGGTTAGTGGATAGATCGACGAAACGGCACTGAAAGCCACTTGTTGATACATCAGAGGTACGTTTGCTTTTATGTGTGAATTAAATAACCGTTTAACGGTAGTTCGTGGATGACAGCTAGCTCTCCTGTAGCTAACTAGCTAACGTTAATGTTTTTTCCAAACATCAGTGGCCTGGCTGCGTGTGCGTGGTGTGGTGCTGGTCGTTAAGTAAATTCACTCTGGAAAATCTTAACTCTGTCTCATCTGTCTTATATACGCTGAATCCCTTAAAGAGACGCTTTTAAATTATAGTTGTATTTATGTGTTTAACACTCGCTGTGTCTAATGTTATCTCTTCTGCTGCCCAGTTGCTAATGCTAAGGACGAAAGCCGTAACGTTACTGTGGTGATGCCGTTTGGAGCCTCTGCTGTATTTTACACTTTTTTGAGAACATCAGACTCGGATTAAAAAAAATATTTATTGCACATGCATATCTACATTGTGCTAACTGAGCATCCACATAGTTTCATTACCTTTATATTAATTTTGTCAACTTGGGACGTTGAGGTGGGATGCGTAATCTTAAGAGGTACTTTCGTCATCACAGTTGCTCCAATATACGAGGGTCAGGTTGATTTTCTCTCCGTTTTTGTAATATTTTGATTTTTTTTTTTACTTAAATAAATACGTAATGCATCTTTAAAATAGCTGTTTGTTCTCTTCGGATTGTTTTTGCACTTTGCTGTGAGCAAACATTGTAAGTTGCTCAAACATGCCCTGCATGCACAGAAGAAGACATGGCTCTCATCGGATTTTCTCTATGTAAACTTGTTGAAGCAAAAAAAAAATGATGGCTGTGGATATTATCTGAGATTTTTTTTGTAAAGATTTGTTCAGTAGTTTCTATTATTACATATTATTGACAGTACAATCATGGGAAATTGTGCCAAATCCGGGTCCTAAGTGTTCTTATGAATTAAATAATAGAATGATTAATCCTACACTATGTGAGAGTGTATTGTAAGTTTTCTTGCTACATACTGTTATCCTAGTACAACTGTAGATAAACACATTAGAACATTAGTCACTATAACAAGCTGGATAAAGATAAAACGCCCACTTGTACCAGGACAGTACCCAGCAGTTTTTTGTTTTTTTTTTTTGTTTTTTTGCTACAGTACCAGTCAGTTTGCTTTGTTTGTGCCAAGAAAAGATCAGACTAGATTGCAAATTTCTCTTTGGCGTTTGGGTTGAAGTGGCACAATTTTTGCTTTTTGTGTGTTTTTAGTGTCAGTAGTTTAGAAGCAGACATCTACAGTCTTTGTTTGTTACTTCCTGTTGCTTAGTAAATGTGCATCTACATTAATGAAGGATCACCGGGAAAAGGAAGGAAGGAAGGAACTAGTTTTTGGTTATAGTCCAAAAGCTACACACACACAGGGCTGAATGTTATTTCTCCTCTGAGGTCAGTGCATCGGCATTTCACAAAAACACTTTCTGTTTTTCGCTTATTTTTTCTTTGGCATCCGGTCTTCTCCTCGTCCCATACTAAGGTCAGACATGATTAGCAGCAACTGTAGCTCGTGTTTCAAAGTGTCTCCACACTTGTATAGCAAACTAGAGCCTCTGTGTGCTTATGTTTTTGATCCTGGTGTTATTGTGTGAGAGCTTAATGATAGCTTTGCTGAGTGTAGGCCAAGGACAGATGCACAAGTTTTCCTCGGATTTGGCTTCAGCAACCATCCCCCTCACTTTAGGTTAAAAAAAAAAAAATACTGACTTTTTGATTTTTTTTGCTTTAAAATCTGGCTGTAATAATAAGTTGGTTGGTGGCTGTGTACACAAGTGAACAAAGATAGAAATGGTTAGATTATATTTACTATTGCGTGAACTATGTATGGAATATGTGTTTTACTCAAGTACTGTACTTAAGTAAATTTTTGCAATACTTATATTTTATGGAAGTACTTCTAATTTGTGTTACTTTAAAATGTATTTCCACTACAAACCAGAGGATAGATTAAGGATACTTCCACCTGTAGTAGAGTATTTTCCTAGGCAAATACTTAACTTTTGCACAAGGAAACACACAAAATCAGTTTGAATAGGAAATATAGCAAAAGAACGGGATATGCTGACATTGTCAGAGATAGAAACAATGAATTCGGTGGAAATTATGAATATGTTTATCAAACTTTGCCTTCATCAGGAAAAAAAAAACTAACCTCAGGCATTCTAGCTGTCAGTTTTTCAATCTGATGAGATTTTACCCTGTGGTTTCTAAAGCATCTCCCTCAGGATGGATTGTCTTCCAGTGTCCAATGTCTGTGCTCTTTTGCCCATTTCAGTGTTTTGTTTTAATGGCCGGTCTGAGATATGCCCAGTTGAGGAACTGTGAGGTGTCTTTGTCTTAAACTACACACTCTTAGATATTTGTCTTCTTACATGGTTGTGCATCAGAGCCTCCCGTTCCTTTTTCTGTCCTTGTTAGAACCAGTTTGTGCTGCTCTCTGAAGGGAGTTAACAACATGATAAGAAATGTTAGGTTTCCTTCAATCTCTAGCATTGAGTAGCCTTTCTTTGTAAGGACAGCAATAGACTGATCTCTAATGAAAGTTCTTTCTTTCTGGCTATTGGTACCTAGTTGAATGTTTAAGCAAACAACTACTGATGTTTAGATACTAAACTAACCTAAAAAATGCCATGCTCCCTTGTTTGCTTCATTAGCACAACTGTTCTCAGTTGTGTGGCAAAAGGGATTTCTCATAATCAACTACCCTTATAAAATGATTAATTAGAATTAGCAGCAATACCAGGAGATTGATGCAGATGACTGACAATTGCTAAAAATAGGACTCTATGCAAAAATATAGATCATTCTTTAAAAATCATCTGATTAATTTTTTGCCCCATGGACTGCAGGTGAGTGGACGTCTCCCTGCTATACTGCAGTCGAAATTATTGACGTCTGAAGACAAAGGCAGAGACTCAAGGATTGAAGGACTTCTTTTCATGACAAGCAGCCAGCACAGTATTTTGTTATTTGATTCATATTCGTGCTACGGGCCTTGTATTTGTATTGCGTTTACATGCCGGGTGCTGTGTAATTTGTTGATGTATTTTGGTACTGTTCATTCACAAATCCAGCTCTCATGGCATGACTAAAGCATCAGAGAGTTAAGCAAGAAGCAAGCAATAAATGCCCCTTTCATAGAACTGACCTGTGTCATTGTTGTTGTGAAGAGAGCTTCAGGTTTAGCTAAGGAAATTTCCATTGAGTGTATTTTAGTGTTGGCAAATGTGTAAAAACTTTTAAAAATAGTAAACTAGGGTTAAGTTTAAATGAGGGTTTTAATGAATTTGGATTTCGGGGTAATGACTGCAGCACTGGGCTGTGAGTCCTTCGAATAATATTGTGCATAAGTGAAAAAAATTATAACCTTGTAAAATATACCTTGGAATTCATGACTGTAACTTGCAAATTTCCCCAGGCTCTATAAGAGTGGTTTAGAGAATTGAAACAGCAGCACAGTGTCAAAGTCTAGTGTGGAGAGAAGATACAAACTCCAAATAATGGTGCTGTTTCCTTAGTCTTTTATTCTTTTTAAATAGGACCACTGCAGACATACAGATGAGCTTCAGTTGGCTTGGTTTTTGAGTAACAACAATATCTTTGTGGTTTCTGTCGTTTGTGGTCACATTTATTACCGCTGCAAGGACACGAGTGAGAGCCAAGCAGAGAGGTATTGATTTGTGTGTTGGTGTGCATTTGCAGCTATCAATTTCTTGTTGAGATTTCCCAGAATCTAAGAGTTTTTTTCCCCGTTTCCAGTCAGTGCACCTCCCCCATCACCCCCACCCCACACACACAAAAATCTAAATGGCCATAGGTTGTTTGAAGGTTGTAAAATATTTCAGTCAGATGATGTAAAAATAATCCTATTTAGAATCTAGAGACACTAAAATAGATGATACAAATACTTTTGTCTAGTAGCCCACTAGCCCTGCAGTAGATCCAGACACTATTTTGGTGTGAGCACAAGTGTGTGAAACATTGGCTCCTCACAGCTGCATTTATGTTCACCCATAAATTCAAATTTCAAATTTCTCTTCATCCAGGGTGTGGTGCTTTTTTAAGCAGGGAATTCACTGGAAGCCATAAAATCTATTATGCATGCAAAACATCTGGATGAATGTGACAAAGTTTCTCTTTAGATGTCCTGACAGCAAAGATGCAGTGTTTAGCTTTCTTTTTAAGTTGCTGCTCAGTTTACGTTAGACCTTGATATATTTGTTTACTTCATTATAATTCTTGTCTTTAATGTTTTTTTTTTGAATAGCCAGTAGACTGTTTTTTGTCTGGCCTCTGTGCATTTTATTATTGCCTACCTCACGATTCTAGATATAAATGAAAGCTTGGAATAAAACATTGAGGCAAAGAGTTCCCAACCTTGTCCTCTTTTCCCATCATCTAAGGGCTGTTACAGTAGTGGGTTTGGCCGTACCTGACAGCACTGCTTTGTGAAGGCTGCCTGCTTGTTCCAGCCTGTCTTAGGGGAAACCAGACAAACTGCAACAACTCTGTGACCGTTAAAGACACAAAAACAGAAATGTACACACAAGCATGCACATGCAGGCTCATCAAGTGCAAAGTCACATTAATTATTGCAACATCTCTTTTTGTGCTATAATAAGGTGTGGTGATTTTGTGTGTCTGTTTTTAGAGAGAATAATCACTTATGTATGTCTACGTTGCTACACCCACATGAACTCAACGTGAACTCCACCCAAGGACTTGAAGTCACTTATAAAGTTACCTACTGAGACAGTAAACATGATTGTTGACGCAATCCAACGTGTATATATACAGTGGCAAGTAAAAATATGTGAATCTTTGAGAATTTCATGGTTTTCTGCATTAATTTGTCATAATATGTAATCTGATCTTCATCCAAGTCAAGATTATTAACAAATACAATGTGCCTAAAGTAATTAACCCCCCCAAGCAGTAACCTTAAGTTGGTGCTTCCTGTAGCTGTGGATCAGACCTGCACATTGTTCAGGAGGAATTTTAGCCCATTCTTTGTCATATTCCTTGGAAGTCTCATGTCTGTGGCTCTCTTCAAGTCATTCCATAGCATCTCTATTGTGTTAAGGTCTGGGCTCTGACTCTGACTGGGCGACTCCAAAAGGCATTTTGTTGTTCTTAACCCATTCTGTTGTGTGTATTAGGTCATTGTCAATGATTGCTAAAGACAAAAACGGAACACTCTCAAAGCTGAGAAGCAGTAATGAGTTAATGTTAATAATCAAAATAGTTGTTGATAGGGCTGCACAAGTTTTTGGACATTATTGTAAGTTGCAATTGTGATTGTAATAAACAAATGGTACTGACTATTGGTATATTTGTGTTTAGTTTTTTTTTTTTTTTTTTTTTTTTTTTCTTCTTCAACTAACAAAATAACTAGCAAAAAAACTACCTATATAGAATATGTTGCCACGTTCACACAAGCACTTATTTACGTAATCAGACTGCAGCCTGTGGTGGTTCTAAAATCACACAGGCAGATTACAGAAATAGGTGTGCTGACAGTAGAAATTAATCCTCTTTGACTTTTCCTATTTAGTCACTTGACAAACCCTTCATGTTGTTTGGAAGAATAGCTGTCATGGAAGAAGCACTGTGCTATTGTGCACCTTTGTGATCTGGCAGTACAAACCTGTACAATCTGGCAGTACAAATACTATGACTCTGCCACGTAATAGTTTGCTTTGTAAGCTAAGAGTTTGTCAGGGGTGCTGTTCATTGCTGTGTTGACTTTTGTCTTGAAACAACTGTTTATTCATGTAGTGCACTGATATTTCAAGCAGTAATAGTAATACTGATTATAAAATGGTAACGAAATAATACAGATATTAAAATGTTACTTATGTGTGGAAAACATACTAAAAGTGTGCTTGGCCATGTGGAATTAATTTATTTGGACAGGATCTATTAAGCAATTTCCTTACATAGAACATCATATATGTGTTGTGGTGGGTAGATAAGCAGCAAATCAAACATTTGAAAACGTAAGTTCTCTGACTTGTGTGTTTCCACATGTGGCGTGCAAGTAGCGAAACAAAATAGTAGCAGTTGTTCAGTTTGCCTTTGCTGGCCGTGGCAGCTTTGTTTGCTTTGGCCTGCATTCAGAATGCATCTCCTCAGAACCCAGCAGTGACAAGAGCAAACTTGCCAAATCTGTAGAGAGGTTTTATGAAATAACTGTGTTTACCAGAATGTTCCATGATTAAAATCTGCATGACTTGATTTTGAATGGCTATACTCAGCTCAGTACTGTGTGAAGCCCCACATCTGCGTGTTCACAGATTTCCCAGTTAGGTTACCAATTGTGACTTTCTTACCATGCATCCATTAGAAGGTCCTCATAGCTGAGGTATTGCAACGTTTTGGTATGTCTGTGCCTTAGCACATCCATAATAGATTTACCCTTCTCCACACTTCTGGCTATATTTTTTTCTTTCCACGCAGGGTGCCTCTGTCTGTGTCTTGCCTCTCAGGATGTCTAGCCTGGTGTTTCTGTAGTGGAAGCGACCACCACCTTTAGATCTTCAGACACTTGTTTGGCCAGTTCACCATCATGCCTCGCTTAAATGTCAGTCCCAACTCAAAGCCTACCTGCAGCCCCCTGTGGCTCTTCTGTGTTCTCCTTGGTCTTCTGTCCAGACACACTCATGCCAGAGTTGGTAAGAATCAAACTATATCGAGGGAAAATGGTGCCCTTAACATGATGATACATTACTGTTCTTTTATTATTAATATTGTTCTTTTTATAATTTAACTTTATTTCATAATTGAATCCTGTCCCAATCTCCCCCAGTTCTTGCTGTACCCAAGCAGCTGAGCCTGTCACCCAACATGAGTACACAGCAACTCTCCATATCCTGGCTGGGAGGAGCAGCCACAACGTTTGACCTCATGATTCTAAGAACTGAACTCAATGAAACTGTCTTTTATGTAAGAGCTTTTCTGTTTTTGTTCATTTGTTCCCATGTTGTTATTTCTGTACAGGTATAGTTAATAACAATGGCGCTTGGACTATTCTGACACCCCTTAAGAAATGGTATAGATACATTATTATGTGAAAGTGATACATTATTTCTGAATATATATAGATATATATAATATAACATAACTAATAAAATATCATATAACTGAACAGTCCTCTCTGGCAGATGAGGGCTGTTTCAAAACGTACTGTATCTTTGGCATTTCTATATTTCGGTTTCTTCTCAAGTTTTTGTGTTTTTCCTATTTTAGTTAGCACTGTCATCTGTCTGTTTCATGTTGTCAGTTCATTCCCTTAATTTGTTTTCTGTGTTTTATTTGTAGGATACAGTGTCTGCAACAATGAATCCTGTCAGTGGTCGGCACCAGTGGACCTGGACCTCAGTTGAACCTCTGCAGTGTACCTCACTTTCAATACAAATCCGCTCAAGAGATGGAAATGCAACAAGTAAATGGAGCACCACTCAGATACATCCAGGTCAGAAGGAAAATAATTACATCCAGATATAATGGTGCACCTATTATCAGAGAGACATAAATACTGCTTTAACTTAATGCAGTTATCTATTCTGTGGCCATTTCTAATTATTGTTTAGAAATCTCTTTCTTAAGACAAATTACTTTTCTATTTGACTAAAGTTGAATGTCTTTTTTCTACTTTTGTCTTTCTTATATATATATAAATATAAAAAAAACTCTACTATATGTTTTCAGGAAACGATCTTCCCAGCTATGAAAAATTCCAGATGTACCCCGAGGAGGATATTGTGCCTGTGGGGGCCAATGCTACATACTGTTGTATTCTGCCAGAGAATAAGCTCTTTGGTGACATTTACTATGGCAACACGGTCATGAATGCAACACGACTGAGTAGGCGAAGTTATGCTGTCACGATTTTTCATCAGAAACCATCTCAGAGGTCGGGAACTAACATCTTCTGTCGAGACAACCTGAAGTCAGACCTTACAGGATCAGTGGTTTTTGTTGGATGTAAGATGGATATTGATATCTGAATTATATCATATGTCTTATCTGAGATGAGGAAAAGTGTTTGGAGTGGCAATGACAGAGATATTTGTGCACACATATTTAGGACATACATTTCTATTTGTGTCCCCATCCCCAGATCCACCACTGCTCAGTGATTTTGTGTGTGAGACTCATGATTTGAACTCAGCTGTTTGCCACTGGAACGACAAGAGAGACACATCGTTGTATGGCAAAAGAGGAACAGTCTATTCACTGAACAAGAGGTATCACCTCACATTTGCACATTCACACAATAATTTACTTTGGACATCAAATACATGACATCCAAGACTTGTTTGGGAACCCTAAGACTGAGGTTGGGGAGATATACATGTTTGATTTGCTCACTGATATCTTAAAACTTCACAGTCAGCACAAAGTTAACAGTTTTGCTTTAATAAATTCTAGAAATCACACATCTGCTGTCACAAAATCCTGTGGTTGGTCTGTTTGGCTTTAACACAAGCCAACAAACCAGTCACACCAGAGTTAGCTGGAACCAGACCCAGCTTCTCAGGCTCACAAATTGAACAGAAACAAAACAGTCATAGCTTGGTATCTACAGTATTTTAGTTTAGTTTTTTTATTGCTCAGGTTTACAAAGGCTGTATAGTCAAAAACAAAGGCTCAGTATATAGAACCTCTCAGTAGAATGGTTAGGGACAGAGGTGTCAATGTTGAAATGATAATTCAGATTTCAGACAGCTTGAATGACAAGAAACGTATAGCACTTAGTATAAGTAACCACTTGCTGCATCTGTGTGACTATTAAACATAGATGGATAAATATTTATTTCTGTAAAAGGTCTATCAGACCTGTGCTTGGGTCTACATCTGCATCTGTAGGTTAGACTAGGTATCTGAAATGATTACATTTATTTCAATTTAATTTGGCTATTTTGATTGACACACTTAATACATGAAATGTAATCTTTTTTTTTTTTATTATTATTTAATATTAATTTTATTATTTATTTATATTTTCTTTAGGAATTGTACCTTTGACAGATTGTGGGAGAAACACAAACAGTGTACTTCGGCTCAGTGGGAGGGTACCTGGACACTGGTAGCTGTGAATCGTCTTGGCCAGTACAGCCTCACTGACTCTGCTGAAATTAGTCACAGAGGTAGGTATTGTCCTTAACCTTAACACCAAGAAGCAGAATTCATATGAACTTAATTTCTGTACCAACTGATTAGTAGGAATTTTTAAAGTAAAAGTAAACATCAAATTCACCCATATTATTTTTTTTCACCTCAATTCAATTATTTGAATTAGTTTCAATCTTTCTTTTCAGTGCATCCAGTAGCTCCAATTAACCTGAGCTCCGTCGCCTCTGCCTGGAATGCCACTGTGTCGTGGAACTGGATATATAGCAGCTATTCCTCCCTGGATCTTGTCTGCGAGGTAGATCTTACCTCCCAATGGTCCAAAACAAATGTAAGTAGCATGTTTGTTTGCTATGTCTGTCTCAAATGTACAGAACCTTTCTCTGTTTTTGTCATTTTAAATAATTTTTGTTTTAGCACATCAATTAATGCAGTCAGATCGATCTGTCTACATCCTTCAGCCTGTTTATCCTTTAATGTGTTGACATATGCTCTTTACTTATGTGATCATCAATGTACCAAGCATTAACAAAGTCTAATATGTGTACAGTATACCTTCTCTGGTGTGGGCCTGATGTCAGTGGTTCTACTGGACCTGCACCCTGATGAAAAGTATGTTGTCCATGTCCGCTGTGGTGCCCAGCAGAATTTCTGGAAGTGGGGAAATTGGAGTAAACCATTTTCCTTTAAAACAAAGACTTTTGGTAAGGGATTTATTTGTTTGTCCTTTTTATCAGCAAATATAAGTAGATTGACTAATTGCTTTTGCCATAAATGGCCACCAGTCAAGTGTGTTGCCTAATTGTTCTGAGTAGTTGATGCTTATCGCCTTGTACCAAGTCATTAAAGAAGACTACTTGCTGATAACTATGTACAGCTAAAACGTATTTATTTGTTATGCTGTAAAATCTACTGTACAGCCAGTGTGTCAAATAAAGCCCAAGTTTAGTATGTTTTATGTTTTTTTTTTTCAGCTCCGGATGTTCCTAATGTGTGGATTTGGATGAACAGAGATAAAACTGGGCAAATTATTTGGAAGGTGAATTGTTTTAGATTGTAAATGTACAAGTTTCTATTTCTACTCTGGATAAATATATATAAATATATCATAAATGTACTAATAAGGTGATTCAAAAAATTCTCTTTCTTTCTGTTTTAGCCTCTGACACAAAGACAGAGCCACGGTCAGATCACAGGTTTTGAAGTTACTCTCTGTAACTCTGAAGAAAATTGTCAGAACACAGAAAACGTTTCCGCAGATACTTTTGCTGTACCTATTAACTTCACACAGGTTGCTAACTTGAGCAGTGACAGCAAGGCTACAGCAACTGTTATTGCAAGGAATGCTGCTGGGTTATCACAACCTGCAAGTGTAGCTATACCACTACATTTGACAGGTATGTGGAAATGAAAGAGGAATTGTTTTGGCATGTTTTAACATATTATAAGTAGCACTGCAGGAGATCAGTCTATTTATTACAATTGACAGAAGGTTCATTTCATGCAACAATTTGGTTCCACAGTCATAAAAAAATATGAAAACATTCTTATTTTTACTTTGCTTTTTTTTTTCAGATGCAGAACCTCTTGCTGTGTCCAGGATTGTTTATTCCAACAGAGGTTTTCCTCTGTTCTGGCAGAATAATGCCAACGCCACCTGTGGTTATGTGGTAGAATGGCATGATGCCTCCTGCGTTCGTGACTGCCCAGTCGAGTGGATCAAGGTGGCTGCTGGAATCACTAATGCCTTAATTGAGTCAGGTATGTTGGCTTTAAAAGTCTGTTAAAACAGAGAATAGTTTTTTGCATTTCCCCCCTATTATTCTTTGCTATAGACAGTGTTTAATAATTTAAAATATACTCAGAATTCAGAAATGACAATGGATAATCCATTATAATAATATTTCTTTGCTATCAGTGAACCTACAGCCAGGTGTGAGGTACAACCTTTCCCTCTACAGCTGCTCATCAGAGCTGCTGCAGCGCTGGCAGGGATATTTGCAGGAGCTGGGTAAGCATAGCACAGCATGTAAAAAGCTTGTCCTTAGGAGAAGTAGTGACTTCAGAATTCGTACCCTGCATTTTAATTGCTGACTCTTTGTTTTCATCCTCTCTATCATTCCTTCCTCTCTTCTCTGCTGTTTTTCATTCTCCCTTTTTCCCTACTTCCACAGTCCCTTCCAGTTCTGTCCCTCACCTTTTAGCCAGTCAGCAAGACTCTGATATTCTCCTCACATGGGGAGAGATCCCACTGATCAGGAGAAGAGGCTTCCTCCTGGGCTACAACATTTACAGCACTAATGGCTCCCAACTCACACTTCTAGGTAAATGTTACTGATTACTTGAAAAAAGAGATTGTGCATAAATTACTGGTATGTTCCTTGACCAAAATGTGTTGTCAGAGGTGCATTTTGTGATTTGTAAAACTCACTCACCTTGCTCTTCATTACTCTGTCTTGCTTTCCTCCTTTTCTCCTACTGTTTGTCTTTCTTTGCCTTCCTCCGTTTTTGTTTTCTTCCTGTCCCCTGAGCAGCCAATCTGTCAGATCAAGGAAGCAGGAACTACATAGTAAAGGGTCTCTCTGAAGGCTCATATAAATTCACTGTCAAGGCCTATACCTCAGCAGGGGAGGACACAGGAGCCACTGCTTCCATAACGCTGGAACCATCCTGTAAGAACATGAATAGTTATGTCTCATTATAACTTGTAATAACATTTGTGCTTAATTTGAACTACTACTATTATTAGAATGTTTTTAAATTTAAAATAATACATTTAATAAATAATTACAGGCAACATTTAACCTCAGTTTACATTTATACTGTAAAATATACATTTTAGAGTTAGTATGACAAAGTCTTAATGCCTCTGGTTCTGATATTTTGTCCTAACAGCTGATTGGATGATCCTGGAAATCTTAGCTTCTCTGGGAATCACAGCTTTATTCCTGGTTGTTGTCACCTTTATTTGTTACAAGAAAAGGAAATGGTGAGACTGCTTTTCTATCCTGTCTCTGTCTTGTTTTGTGCGTGTTCCATAAATATTATTCAGATTTTTGCAAAGATACTGTCAAATATCCAGGAACAGCTTGTTATCTATACTTTACAGAATATGGTTTGTTTGTAGGGACTATTTGCATATATTTAGGTGACAGTGTTACATGAAAGTCCATATTTGTCACCAGGGTGAAAACGGCCTTCTATCCAGACATACCTGAACCCAAGCTGCCTGGTGATTGGCCCAGGACACAGGTACAGTTTGAACTCTATCCAGCCTGACCTACTCATTGCATTCTGATTCTATATTTTCCACTTACAGTTGATTGTTCTTTATGTTTGTGTTTGTGATCATACCTGGTGCGATTGAGAATGTTTTTGCACAAATCACTGAATCTGACTCACTCAAGTGTAAACTATGTTGCTCTGTGTCTGACAGGGGCCGTTGGATGTGAAGCCATCTCCCAACAGTATGGTTCATATTGTAGAAAAGCCTGAGTGGGGTTCTAGTAAAGAAGTGCTTGTTGTCATTCCTGAAGAAGATGAGGATGAAGATGGGCAGGCCATGGGAGATGAGCCAGCTGATACAGATGATCTCGCATCACTACGCTACTACAACCAAGCGGTAGATGAGAGGCCCATAAGACCACGTTTCCCAGACTCCTCTGCTTCATCAACATCTTCTTTGGATTCAGGACGCACCGATGTGACATACACAGGGATACAGACTTCAGGGTCTTCTTTCCTCTTCCAGCTCAATGCACAAGGCTCCTCTGAGGGCAATAAACACCAGGCAGACATGTCTGACAGCTCTGAAGATGGAGGAGGGGGTTACAAGCCTCAGATGCAACCTAGTGCACCAAGTGAGGACATGGGCCTAGCTTCATCAGCACAGCCTTTCCTAGAGCCCCAGGCTGCCAGTATGTGGGGCTACAAACCCCAGTGCTCCTGGAATTTGGACTCTCCTGAGGAGGCTGACGAAGGCGCCAGTCTGGCCCCTTCTCTTGGATCTCCGACCTCTGTTGCTTCTACTCAGTTCCTGCTCACTGATGGAGAGGAATGTGCAGAGGAGAAGCGACTGCTGTCGTCATCGGCAGCAACCTGGTTCACCAACCTCCTGTCATCTGCAAAACCATGAAATCATCTCTCTCACAAGTAGCAGCCAGGGTCTAACATAAAACTGTTAGATTAATTACTGTTATCAAACTAGCCTAGGTAAATATGCCCTAGCACTACATTCTTACAGTTGCACTGTGACAGCAGGGTGGTATTGCCATTTAAGGATCCAAATACTCACAAAATATAGTGAATTTTCAGTTTTATGCAAATGCCATGAATTGAAATCCATATATTTATCTGTCAGAACGTATGTATTCTGACAGCAAATTATTTCTTCCAGCCTCTTTTAACCATATTTAATGCACCCTCTGGCAACGCTCTGGGGGCTGTTACAGTACACATCATTTCACTGCCTTTTCTATGACTCCCTATGACGGGAATTTAGCAGTGGCATATCATGTGTTTCTAAAGAGTATATGCAGTTTGTAGCATGGTTTCAAATGTTTTTATTTTTTATGACGCACACATTAATACACTACAGAAAGGATGCAAGGACATTTCGTACGAAATGGTGGCATAACAATAAAGGACATTTTTGAAAGAACAATACAAAAGTCAGTATGAATGGAAGGTTGCTAAGTTGTCATAAAACTTCCCTCTTGTACAGGATCCATGTCTTCTGCTGGTCTACTATTTTGGTTAATTTCACCTGCTTTCTGGAAGAGGAGGGACATTTAGCTGTTTAAAAAAAGATTTTAAATATATGTAAAGATGGCAGTCTCTTGGATCAATACCAAGGTAGCTTCTATCCTTACAGATGTGATCTATTTTTCACAGATTACTTTCTGAACAGTAAGATAGTAGTGGATAGATGCACTTATGAATGAGGCATTATTTTACACAGATACAGGAGTGGTGCTTTCTCTTACGGTCTGGAATTTTGCGGGTGATGAGCCCGATGAATATACACTGATATAAGCTAGAACATGAATACAAACCAATATAATTCAATGAACGAACGCCATTTTGTTACATTTAAGTGTTTTGTTTGTTGTTTATTTTCCTTAATCAGACAAGCTTTTTTTCTTCAACATATTTCACAGTGAGGCCAGTTAATTTTTTTCTTGTTGTGAATAATCATCAAGTTGATAAAACCATAATGGACAAATTATGAGATTTAACTTGGATGGATTATTACACTATTGAACACTACACTATAAAATGCCTTGTAAAACACATCTCTTCCAGTTACTTGCACTATAGCACATTTCACACACTGCCTTGTTCCTCAGCATTACATTATTAAAAAAGAAAATATGAGACTAATGCCGTTTTGAACAGATCAGATATGTATTGGACTGGACATGCAGATTCCATTGGCGCTAAGTGTAATGTTTTATTAATTCTAGTAAGTGCTGAAATTTCCCAACTTTGGTTACATTACAGTCGTCATGATGTTACTTTTAGCCCTCTTAGTATGTATATGGATTTAACGAATCCTGCTTTTTTTTTTGGTTGCTCTATTTTCAACTCCAGACAGATGGCTGATAATGCATTTGATGTTGACTTGCTGTGAGAAGCTTGTTTATTTTTAGAGACATCTAAGCCTGCACTACATGTGCATGTAAAGTAGTATTTATCTTTTCACTTAAAACTTTTCCTAAAGTTTAAACAAAAAGAAAGACGAGGACTAAAGGGAGAGCAGTTATTGTGAAATGATGATTTTGCTGAAATGCTGTCATTTGGCTTTTGTGTCCAATAATTGGATCTTTAACAGCACTTTGATATCTCATTATGGTGTTTAATGCGGGCCACTAACTGCCCAAGTGCACTTCGCATACTCCATTAGCTCTCCACTCTTGTGCATTGTGGGTGTTAAGGATGCAACATCGGCCTCCAAAAATCATCTTTATGCAAATTTTACCTTTTTAATACTATAATTGAGTGAAATCTGGGATGTTTGTTTTTTCAGTCAGACCCTGGCTTGCCTGTGTGGAAGCCTGTGGTCTAATGTTGCTCAGTGCCTCCAGCCAACAAGCTTTAAGAAAAACTACTGTGACATGAATGATGGCTTCACTGATGACCTTATAACAGGCAGGCAGTCTTCTTTTAACTACTGAGAAATATGTATCCCCTTTGTCTCTTTGTCTTAAAACACTGATCTAAATCTTGACCTGGTTAAAGGAAAAATGGCTGAAAGAATTTGTTAAAAGCTACATCCTGTACAAGTAAAACTGGAAAAGAAAGTGAATCAACCAGTTTCATTGCCACTGATCAGTATTCACTTCAAGCCAGAGGTAAAGTGGATGTAGTTTGGGGTATTTAAACATGGCTGCAAATTGTTTTCCTTTGAAGCCTGTTTTTGAGCAGGGCTTTGGAGACTAACCTATTAATGCTATGTGTTACATGCTTTTATGTTGAGTTGGATCAACAAAATGGCAATTTTTTTTATTTTTCCCCAAGTCTTTGTTTTTATACAATTAACTGTACATAGAAGCAGATTTTATTTCTTGCATTTCATTTTTACAATTCATAAACTTGCTACAATACAAAGTGTAATTTTACATTCTAAATTATATTCACATCAACAGGCAGATTTAATGTTGTCTAACCAGCTTTCTTGAGGTAAAATGTTACTGTTGACGATATGAGATATATAATCATATGAAATGTAGCTGCGTCGCCTTTTGTATTTGTTGTGTGCTGAAATACTTGGAAACATATAAAGTGTGTCTGAAAAGTCATGTATGATTAGAAATGTCTTGGTGTAATAGTTTAGTCTGCTTTACAATCCTTTAAGCAGTGTTACTATGTCAGACACATTGTAGGTAGGACCAGAATACTCACCATACAAACTCATACATGACAACTGTTGGGCATGTATTGGCATTCAGTTTATTATTTTTTGTTTGTTTTTCATCCACACATACGTGGAACCTAGGTTTACTCTGTAAAACATTATGGTTTTTTGTAGTTTAAACACCAGGGTACACTTGCTACCTTATCATTTGTGGCCCTAGATATTTTGCAGTATTAATGCATGCTGTATAAACTATCACCACATAACAATAACTCATAAATTCTTTATTAACCTGTGGCTTTAAAACACTAACACAGACTAATGTGCATGACAACGTGACTGAAGTATTATGGGCCTGAAAAAGGCTTTTATTTCTGAAAGTGTTTTAAAGTTGGTGATATTTTGCAGAATAATTTTACTATTGATTGGCAGATGGTGAAGTGCTTCTGAGTGAATAAATAACATTAACACTAATAACACAAATTTAAATGCTATATGTTTAAAGGCAATAAAGTTACTTGGCAGACCACTTGTTTGACAGTTTGTTCACCTTTCCGTGTGTTTAAAATAATATCCAGAATTGTAAATATTCAATAATAAGTATTATAAACATTACTAATAACTTAAGTTCTGTCTAATAAATAGTCTGTAATGTATTTGTTTAGTATTTCATCACCTAGTTAGTAAAAGATGAAGTAATGAAGTGTTGCTTAAAAAAATACACTGAGATTTTTAGATGTAAAATGGTTTGTAGTCGCGATGTTGCTGTTTATTATTCTAGAAATAAGATGTGATCCAGGATGCGCTGGACCCGCCCGCTCCCTCGAGTCTCCTCCTGCATCATGCCCTGTTGACGTGTCACCATGGAAACGGGGCACCGCCGGGGTTTCGTCGGTGTTTGTGCGTTTTTCAGAGAAGACTCGTCTAATACTGTCAACAGCACCGTATGTCAGTGATTTAACGTTAGCTGTGATCTAAGCGGAACCTGAAGATGTCGGAAATATTGTGCAGGTGGCTGAACCAGGAGCTCCGGCTGTCAAAGTTGGTTGGTACGTGTGACTATAAGTACAGCCATCTAACCTAGCTCAGCTGCTAGCTGTTAGCTTATATAGCTAACGTTAGCTAAATATTTAAACTATTTAAAGTTAACTCGGATATATATATATATTTTTTTTTTTTACCGATAGCAGTTTTTAAGTTTTAAAGACAGATTTAAAGTTATTACAGACAGATTATATGCTATGTTATTGGCACCCTAACTAACTTTATTTAAATAGCTAGCTGGTAAACCAGCTAAACAATTATCTTAATCTTCGTTCATGGTTATGCAACATTGTTGTACTGAAACTATTAAAACACATCAGTTATCCACACTGTTACACTGGGTGACGCTTTTCTTCATAACAAAAAACAAATAATTTCAGAGATAAAAATCTATCCATCTATCGTAACTACCTTTTGACCTCTTCTTAAAAAAATGTTTATCATTAAGGATGACAAATTATATACAATGGAGATATATAGCACTGAGAAATAAGTTCAAATCAGGTCTTGGATTCACAGACCTATAATGGGATTTGTTGTCCTACACAAAAATACAGAAAATCTCTGGTCTTATTCTTTCATATATAAAAAGCATGAATGTAAAAAACATGTTTTACATGTTCATTAACATGTGCTTGTTGAAAATGTAACTTATTGTGTAGCTAAATAATTGTGTGTTCATTTGCACAGAACCAAAGACCTTTGCCAAGGATTTCTCCAGTGGTTACCTAATTGGGGAAGTTCTGCATAAATATCAGTTGCAGAACGATTTCAGTATGTTCATGAAGAAAGAGTAAGTTGACCTCCTACCCCCCTCCTCTCTAGTTATTTCTCTGTGCTACTCTGTGTATTGTTGCTGAAAAATAACAAAATGTTGCCTAATTCTCCAGCTCATTTGAAATGTTCATAATTGTTCATGTTAATTGCTCCTTTTCTCATAGAACCTCCATCTCAAGACTGAATAACTTTACCCGCCTTGAGCCTACTCTCCAGTTACTGGGGATCTCCTTCAACATAAATACAGCACAGGAACTGATGCAGGAGAAGCAAGGTGTTGCCACGCGCCTCCTTTACCAACTGTATGTCTCGCTTGAAAAGAAAAAGAGAGTTGAAATCAGCAGGACAATGTTGGAAATGATGCAGCCTGTGGCCAATGCAGGCCTGCACAAAAAGGAACTTGACATTTACTCTGATGTAAGGGGGTTTGTATAAATTTACTGTATGTGTGTAGTATGTAGTAGGGATTATGGGCCACATCCTTTGGGCAATAGCATGTTTTGATTTGTAAAAATACTGTATACCAAAGCAGTCTTGCAATGTACCAGTAGGAAGTATGGTAAGTCTTTTAGTTGTCCTCATTTTTCTGTTAGTCTTACATGAATGTAACTTAAGCATCTTATTCTTAGGTATCTTACTCTATTTCTTTTTATACAGCGACTGCATCAGGTGGTAAGACGTGACGCAGAGCTGAAACTGCAGAAAATTTCCCAGCACTATGAGGAGAAAGGCTTGCAATTGAGCGCCAGGTCTGTTGTAACCCATCCCATCCAGCAAAAGAGACAAATCATCCAGAAAGAGAAGAGAGTGAGGAATATTGGAAAGGTACTGGAGATCATGGAGACCAAAGTACATAATTGTGACACTTCACCCCTAAACCAGCCTTTAATCTGTGGCTCCTTTACTGCAGGAGAACTTGTGTTGATAATGTTGAACATGGGGAACTATGTATGTTGCAGCTGCGGTTGGGTCGGCGAAAGAACACTGGCATCATGCCTTTCAACCAGGCCACTGTTATCCAGGTGCCCAAGCCACCTTCCTACACTTCGCAGTTTAGCCTAAAAAAGAGATTGCAGCAGCAGCAGCAACGCAGACAACAACAGGCACAGGTGTGTAAGATATTGATGTGATAATTAGTAATCCACACAGGGAATTCATTTTTGGATTGCTGACAAAGGGTGAGCTATAGAGTGGTTTCCACAGATGTTCTGCAGACCAGTGCTTGCTGACAGTGAACCTTAAGTCTGCAGTAATTATACAACTATAGAAATCCTGCCTCAAAAACCTTGTGTTTGTTGTATAACAGATGTTCACAAGACTTCTCAAAAACTGTAGCTTGTTATTACCTAGCATCTTTCATTGTTTACAGAGGAGGAATTCTTTGTAAGTTTTCTTTCTCTGCCAAGGTTTTCCTTGGGGTTTTCCAGATATGCTATTATTTATTTGGCAGATGCTTTAATCCAAAGCGTGAATTGTAACTAATGATCTTCTGTTTCTAATACTATTACTAAGATATTTGTCATGCCATTATTGATTAAATTTTTGACAATACATTCATGCACATATCATAACATTGAAAAGGTTCTATTTGTCTTTCATTGCAATTTCTGTTCATTTTGTTAATGCAGAAAGTTCAGACTGAAATATCCCAGTTTGAGACAAGCAGGAAAAAGCTTTATCTTACCTCTGGTTTGACTTCCTCTTCAAGGTGAGCAAAAAGTGAACATTAACTAAATTTGTATTCTATTTGCTTTATAAATAAATTGTATTTGTGTTATAAATAAATTCTGGTTTTAACTTGTTTGATTGCAGTGGCCTGTCCTTCCCTGGCGATTCCCCACTTATTGGCAGTAGCCTGGACTGTGAGGTTCCTGGAAGTGGAACAAAGCTGATATTACAATCCAATAGCAAGTATATACAGGAGATCCGACAGAGGCTGGAAGAGAATGCTATAGCTCATGAGCAGAGAAGGAAAAGACGAGATAGGTTCCTGTTGGAGCAGCTCAAGGCCCATGAAGCCCAAGAGGTTAAACTCCTCTCATTGAGAAATGTTAATATATATTATGTAATGCTAAGAGAAATAAATGCCCAATTTGGAGACATCAGAATACCTTCAATATAGTCTGTTCCTGTGCCAGAACAATCTTTCTCTGGTCATTTATATCTAGTCATACATCCATTTGGTTTTGTAGACCATAAGGAAAATATCTCCCAAATAAACCTTGCATATTGTGTTTTCTTTGACCTCAAGCAGTGTGTTGTTTGACATTCAGAATTTTAATCAAAAATCATCTACTGATCAGCCACCTCTGTCTCAACCTGCAGGAAGCACAGCGTGAGGAGCAGCTGGTGAAGCGTCTTACACGTCAGACTCAGCAGGAGCAGCGCTTGGCAGCTCAGCTCCTCCAGATTCGTATGCAGAAGGAGGTGATCTGGGAAAATCGTCTGTTCAGGGAGCAGCAGTACCAGCAAAGGAGAGACAGAGACTTTCGGGAAGCTCTGGAGAAAGAGGCGGTGAGATAGGATGTATAAGGGAAAAGAATAATCCTCTTTATTGTCACTTTGTATTAGGCTGTATTAGTGATAATATAAGTGGTGTCATAGGTTGAGAGTGGAAGGGCTGGGTTGTTGTAGTTTGCAAAGGATGGTATATGGCTTATTAAACAGAAGAGAGAGTGGGACAGTACTTGTTAAACTAAGATTATATGAATCTTAACATAAACTATGTGCTCATCTGTTAAATCTTTCCAGTGGTCTGACAGATTTAGTTTAATGACGGCACGATGGCCATGGATTAATAAGGTGTCAGTGTTAATTATACAGTATGTTGTAGTGGTCTGGTGTCATAGGGCGAGATAAGAAGGGCTGGGAATACATATTTACGCTGTAATGGCGCAATATTGATGTTCTGTCTATTGGAAAACTAAGAAGCTGAATTCATTGTTACTTACTGTATAATATCAACTTTGATAATGAAATTTGAAAAAAAAAAAAGACAGAATATTTTGAATTTTGTTACCTTGTACAGTGCCTATAAAAAGTATTCACTCCCTTGGATGTTTCATCCTTTTATTGACATTATATCAGTCACGGTCAATAAAAGTTGACGACTTTGACAAAAGAATTCAGAAAAATGTCATTAAAGTCAAAGTGAAGACAGGTTTCTACAAAGTAATGTCAATTAAATAAAAATATGTAAGGTGAAATCAGTGTTTGCATTAATATTCACCCCCTTTAAAATGACTGACCTAATCCAACAGAGGTTATATATAGAGATATTTATACAATTAGTGACATGGGGATCACTTGAGTGCAGTGAATGTGTCTCAAGTGATTTCAGTATAAAGAAACTTGTGTCTGGAAGGTCCAGTCACTGGTTAATCAGTATTCCTGGCTAGCATTACACTATGAAGACAGAAGAACACTCCCAGCAACTCAGAGAACAGGTCATTGAAAAGCAAAAGTCAAGGGATGGATACAAAAAAATCTCCAAGGCACTGAACATCCCCCGGAGTTCAGTGAAATCCCTTTTCAAGAAATGGAAGGAATATGGCACATGTCTAAATCTGCCTAGAACAGGCCATCTACACAAACTGAGAAGGAGACTAGTGAGAGAAGACACTAACACACCGATGAGTACTCTGAGAGAGATACAAGTTTCAACAACTGACTTAAGAGAAACTGTACATACAACTGTTGCCCGGGTTCTTCTCCAGTCAAAACTTTCTGGGAGAGTGGCAAGGGGAAGCCACTGTTGAAGAAAACTCATGTTAAATCACAACTTAAATTCACCATTAGGGATTTAAAAAGACTCCATAGTCAAGTGGAAGAGGGTTCTTTGGTCTGATTTGACCAAAATGGTGCTTTTTGTCCATCAGACAAGACGCTATGTTTGGTGCACACCAAACACTGCACGTCACCACAAACACACCATCCCCACTGTGGCAAAAAAAATTCCAGTGTCCAGATGTGCAAGCCTAATTGAGACCTATCCACACAGACTTCATGCTGTGATTGCAGCCAAAGGTGCATCTACTAAATACTGACCTGAAGGGGGTGAATATTAATGCAAACTCTGATTTTATCTTGCATATTTGGATTTAATGGGCATTATTTTGTAGAAACCTGCTTTCACTTTGACATTAATGAGGTATTTTTCTGAATTTGTTTGTCAAATTTGCCAACTTTTATTGACCATGATTGAGTTATAATAACAATAAAAGGATGAAACATCCAAGGGGGCGAATACTTTTTATAGGCACTGTACAAGCTAATAAAATTCAAAATATTCTGTCTTTTTTTTTTCAAATTTCAATATCAGCAATCTATTGATTAGAAAAACTGAATAAAAAATTTGTAAATCTGTCAATCGAACATGTTTAATGTTTGTGAATCACTTTAAACAGTGGTAATTAGTGAGAGAATCTATGTTATGCCTTATCTACTCATTCCATGTTTCTGACCGGCATCTGGTACAGGCTTTGGCTCAGCAGGCTAAGTTGGAACATGCTGAAGAGATCAGAAAGGAGCTTGAGTTCTTAAACAGGAGTGCTGCTGAGCGAGGTCTGATCAGATACCAGAAGCACTTTAAGTTCTGCAAGGACATTTTGGAGCAGATAGTGGACTTGGCCACCAAGGTTGGAGAATATCGACTTCTCACTGGGTAGGATGTTACACTATTGCTTTGAATTATGCTGTAGAAAAATAAATATGGTATTTGGGCAGAAGACCTCCAAACAGAGCTCTTGGTCATTCAGTTAATGAATATTTGGAAATTCCGATTTGGCCAATTAATGAAATAAGGAATAGGATTGAGCGAGTGATAGGTCGTCTCTAATGTCTGTAAACTGTATTTATTTATTTGTGGTTAAAGTAAGTTCACATTGAAACAGAAACACCCTATTGCATAATAGACATTTTGTTCATTTTTACACTTGAAACTGGCATTTTCTTCTTTAAAAAGTTGATTAAAAGAAGAACAACTGGAAAGTAACCTGGTCAAATATGCCCTTTAAGTATTGGTGTGTTTCTATCTTTATCATTGTTTTTTTTTTTTCTATGAGACAACATTAATGGGATTTTACAATTATAGTGAAAAGAGAAATCTGACTAGAGACTGAAATATTTAATGTTATATTCTATGAAAATTTAAGCATTGCAGTGCAGTGCTAATACAGATGAAAGTCAAAAACCTGTGAAAAAATTACTAATATTTAAAAACATTCTTGTACAACTGACCGATGGTCAAATAAAATCAGGCGATATCAACATCCTGTCTTCTTTTTCTCATATTCTAATAAATCAATTCCAAATCAATTTCATTCATTTGCAGTGCCATACATTCCTGCCCAGTATAAAATACAGTCTATCCTGCTACCCTAGCAGCTACATTCACATTATTTTTATTCAATGCTCATCTGATGAAACATTTTTTGAAACACAGTTACCTTTAATCCTTTTCAGGCTTAGTCAAAGACAAATTCATTTTTAATGCATTTGCAAGACATCAAAAACTGCTCTTATTAAGCTTAGTTTTGTAATTTTTTCTGCTGTCATGTGCAGTCTGATTCCAGGCAAGCAGATGAGAGAATGGAAGGAATTGCTGTTCAGTGGTCTTCCTTTATATGAGCCCATAAAGGGCCAGCAGCCCTCTATTGAGTTCTCTACCCCACTAGATCCTGTAGAGCGTGAGAAGCAGGAGATACTCAACAACCAGGACTATGATGAATACACTGTGAGTTTAAGACGTGAGTGAAGAGTTTTTCAAAAATGTTAATACATGGGTGTTAGTCCACTCACTTGCATGTGATTTTCAAATGAATGCAAAGTTCACTATCAGCATGATTTATGATTAGATGTAAACTAGGGCAGCCGAAATAGCTACATATTCTGACAATGAAAACTGAATGAAAAAATGTGCTTGCATAGATGTCACAAACTATCTAAATGCTGAAGAGCATCTTTGTCTCAGCCATGTGTTGTGTTTGTTAGAGCATGGTAGGTGAGTGGGTATGGCCAGAGGAAGCAGGGGCCACCAATTTGACTCCAGCCAACAACGACATTCTTGGACATGTTGTCCTGCGACTGAGGAACATTGTTCATCCACCTGTCATGGAACCCTCCACACCTTCATTTCCTCACTTTACCCTTAAGGCCTGTGTCCTGGGCAAATTTTGCTCTGGCAAGACCACCTGTCTGACCAAGATTGCTGAAGGCATGCTATCCAAACATGTGCAAGCACACACAAACACCATGTCACACCATTTAAAAAAATATTTATTGTAATATAGACATATATGAATAAGATTGTAGAGCTTATTTGTTGCTCAGTTTTTGTGTCATTTTCTACTTTAGCCCACGGAATCTATGTTTTATCAGTTGACACACTGATTAAGGAGGCGTTGAATGCTTACCAGAACGGAGAGGAGGTTAGTCAAATGTAATAACAGTATTGTATTTATTAGTAATATTCTTTCATATTTAATCTAGACACACAATCATGCTACCGATCTCACCAGTTTATTAGTGTAGACAGATTAACCTGTCTACACACTACCTTGAAAGATCCACGCAGTTCTTAAAAAAACCAAATTTACAGGTCACAGAGGAGCAAGTAAAGAAAGCCAGTGATGAACTGTTCACATCTTCCACATCATTGAAATTTGGTGGGTTACTGATTTATTTTTTGTTCTGTCCCCCTATACACTGTACAAGTGTGTGATAAAATGCATAGCATTACAGTTGGTTGTTTGATGTGATATGCCATTCACAATTCCGTTGTTTTCCAGAATCTGACACTCATGAGGAGAGCAGAGACCAAAAAATAATAGTAAGTACTGTTTGTGCGGTGTGTTCAATTTATATCACAAACAAACCTGATTAAAATTAACTTTCCTTGCACACAAAATAATGACTTTTGGCAGAAGGAATAAGTTTGATATTTAGTAATAATTATTTTTTGCAGAATTTATGTCTATGTATTTTAACTCTTTCCTGCTTTCCTACTTAAATGTGTTAATTTTTTAGCTCTCTACTCGGGCCATGCAGGGAGCAGCTGTAGAAGAACAGCTGAGAAAAGGCAATACCATCCCTAATGAGCTATTAATGGACATTATAGTGGATGCTATCAGGTAAGCATATAATCTGCATTGCATTTAAATAATTATATAATAATTTAAATAAATCTTTACCATTTTGTTAATATTTTTGCATGCAATTAATTTTACATTGTCAAAATTACATATATGATTTTACTTTTATATAAATGTGGATAAATTATACAAACAACACAGTATTTGTTGCACCCTTAATAGGCAAGTTCCAGCTCAGTCAGGTTGGATCCTGGATGGCTTTCCAGCAGATATCACCCAGGCCTACCTGCTAGAGAAAGCTTTGGGTGGGTCTGTAGACATAGGGAATGACGGTAAAAAAAACAAGAGGATAAACCTTGCTGCTGATCCTAATCAACCTAAACCTCCACCACCCCCTACTCCTGTATTGGACCTGGCCCTGTTGCTGGATATCCCTGATGAGTCTGTGGTCCAGCGTGCATACAGTCACATAGGTAGTGTTTCAATGCTTTGAATCTGTGTGCACCCAAACATTATGTGTTAGAGGTTTGTGTAAGTATTAATAGAAAAGCCAAATGTAAATTGTATTTTTGTATGTGCTTCTCTC
The DNA here is from genome assembly GCF_900324465.2 of Anabas testudineus. Lineage (NCBI taxonomy): Eukaryota > Metazoa > Chordata > Actinopteri > Anabantiformes > Anabantidae > Anabas > Anabas testudineus. Next base: position 17,058,853 of record NC_046618.1, read on the forward strand.
ATTCTGACAACTGGTGCAGAGACACATACTGCTGCTGATACAACTTCCCCTCCCATAGACCAGAACTTGTATCTGGCACAGATTCCACACAGGTAAAAAAAAAAAAAAGGCAAATCAAATAAGAAGTTGAATCATGTATCAGTGTGTTTCTAATATGGAACTTCTTTTCACCCTTAAGGATCACAGCTTTTCAGGATGCCTGGCCAAAACTAGAGAAATGGTTTGGTGGAAAGCAAAATATTTTGGTCCACGTCGATGCCACTGTAGACAAAGAGGAGCTTTACAACAAAGTGGAAGCTACCCTCCAGCAACTGTTGCTAAAAGGACAGGAAGGTTACTAGTCTTTTTTGTATTAAGTGAATATTAGTAGACTCAAAATCTAGGTTAAAATATGTTTTTTATCTAATCAAACTCTAAGGATAAAATTATGTTCTATATGATATGTAGTAGACAATATGTCTTCAATGAAAGAAAGACTATTTACTCACAATATTCTTATGTATTCCCCTGTCAGCTCTTGCCCCTCCTCCTGTTGAAGTTATGTTGGGCAGTTGCAAAGATTCAGATATCTCTGCTTCAGCCACACCTCCACCTATAGACCTACCTCCAACTCCTGCTGACAGAGACCCTGTCCCCTCAGAGTCCAATTCCAGCCTCAAGGAGGAAAGAGGCCAAAGTGTGATGTCACTTTCCAAATCCAACACACAATCCTCCAAAGGTAATTTGATCAGTAGTCTATAGATTTCACCATTCCATTATTTGAAATAACATTTAACAAAAACAACATAAGCAAATTCCCATCCCTGTCCAAAGGAAAAAAAAAACAAGTAGTGACAACTGTTGAGCCTTAGACCATTTGTAACATGTTGGTGAGATAAACCTCGAAAAAATGTATTCTAAATGATATGATCACATCACAAAACATCTTTGGTAGTGTTACATTGACTTTGACATGTATAGCTCATAACTGTAGCTTAGTTTATAAAATAAAGGGGATCTTGTCATTTAGGTAGATCAAACAAATACAATGGAGAAAATCATACTTCCCCAGTTACTTGTATCACATTTCAAGTCTGCATTCATGTATAAAGGGGCCCCGATTCTTTTTTAAACGGGAACTGCAATACACCTTACATATTGTTCCTTCAGTTCAAATGATTAGATTATTATTATTAATGGACTAGCACTCAATAAAGTGATTAATTATGTTGAAGATAATATTTATCCTTTTGTATTTTTCCTTTGGATTTTTAATAGCACCCTCTAGGAAGGCATCAGCGTATTCAGTGACCTATGAAGACTCTCAGAGAGTCCCCAAGAATCCACCTGAATCTGTCTTTCCCTGCCCAGGTTCATCCAGCTGGGTCTATGTGGATGAACCCCTTCCACCCGTGAGCTATTACTTCTATTCATGGTTAAAAGTGCACTCCTAATCTCTTTGATCTTTTACAAATTTAATTCCTCCACACTATACCAAACCACGCTCTACCTTCTTATGATCCACGCATGATTCTTCCATGCTACATGCTTTGTTAATCTCTTCCCTTCTCCTTCTCTGTCTCAGGAGATCCCAGAGTACTTATGCTCATACTGGGACACAGTATGTGATTCTTATGTGAACAACATCAAGACAGTAATGCAGCAACTGCGTTCACAACACACTGTTATTAACCATCATCTATTCAACATCAGGTATTCTGCCAAACCTATGAAGTAGTGTGAGAATGAACACAGATGAACACATAACGAATCTTTTGAGTAACGGAAACAATTTCTGCCAATTTTATTTTAGATTTTAGTAGGATAAGATGCATTATGCTCTTGTATTATTAAATCCTTTTACGGATTAAATATACAATTTGTGATTATAGAAATGTATTTAAAAATGATAAATATTGCCAGTTAATATTATGGATTACTACATAATTATAATTATTGGTCTTTACAACTGTAGAGAGGAGTTCAAGCATTATCTGGGGCGTCCAAACTTGAAGCAGGAGTTAGTGTCTCAGTGGCAGAAGGACTTCAACAGCATATCAGATGATATGAGAGAAGATGAGGATACCAAAGCAGAGCTGCACCTGAGACTGGACGTAAGAAAAATCTGTCAGCGTATATGTTCTTAATCCCATCGTGAGAATTGTGTACCAACAGCAGAAACATAAAATTAGTAAATATATCTAGATGTTCTGATATGTATATAGGAACTGCGTGAACGCTTATGGGACATCAGTGATAAGCGTAAGGAGCAGGACGAGCAAGAGAGGACTGCTCTTATAGGTAATGGCTGGTTGGAGGACCACATTGCTATCCTTATCAACCACCATTCCACACTTATTCAGGTAACGTTTCAATTTTTGCATAACTAAAAAGCTGAAAAATACTGTTAGGTCATGTATATTCACTATGGCTCATGAGAGGAAATCCATTGGACAAGAAGCAAACTAGCCATCTGGACACAAGCTGTAGTGTGATCCTCTTCTTTTGTGGGCATCTGTGATAAGTTAGTAAAAGCAATTGTCCATAAACCACAGAGTCTGTGAACTTGATCTTGGTTATTCCTCAACACAAGATAGTTGAACCCAAGTTGCAAATTATAGTGTAACTCACTTTGGAGAAAAGTCACTGCTAAATGGCTAAATATAATGCTAAGTTGCTAAAGAAGGTATAATGTAATTTAGTTAATTTCAGGAACATCAGTAAAAAACTATAAAATATATCAAATATATCGAATATATTTATATCATATTTAAAAAACACATATATATGTATATATAAAACAATCATCTCAGATTGTTTATGTTTTTTAGGTGGAGTTGGATCGTTTCCAGGAGACGCTCTGTATTCTCAAGGTCTACTATTCTAGCATGTACAAACAGGTGTTGCCTGAGCCACCTTTTAACTTTAGCTCCATCACTCTTCTAAACACTCAAGAAATGAAGGATCAGGATGAGAGGCAAGAGGAAAACTATTAATAACAATGTAGCAATGTTAATACAATATAATACACTGAAATAATAAAACTATTGAAAAAATTATTTTGTTCCACCAGCACTGAACCAGTGGACACATGTGTGAGTGGTCAGATCGATGATGGAGAGGACAAAAGGAAAGCTAAACTGTAAGCACCATCATGCACAGTGCTTCCTTTTCCACAGTGTGTTTTCTAAATGAAATGGATGTTGTCATTTCCTTGTAGCCTAAATGCTCCTGAGCACATACAACGCATACTTACATAAACAATGTCCTCCTCTTCTCCAGAAGTCCGCTACACCCCAGACATCCTGACTCCTCTGGAGGGGTCCCTAAGACGAAAGACCAGGTTCAAGCAGAACCTGTTAAGGTCATTCCTGTCTTTGTTTGAGATCCTTAATTTCACTTTGATTTTTTAGTCTTTCTCAAAATAAACCTATTCAAATTTCATGGTTTTCTACATTCATCTGTAGAAACATTATCTGATCTTGATCTAAGTCAAGAATATTAAAAAATATAAAATAATAACACAAAAAAATTTCTGATCTTTCATATCTTTACTGAGAACAACCGTAAAACCTCATAGTGGTAGTGGAAAAAGTATGTGATCCCTTAGAATTAATTACTTCCCCCCCCCTGGTGCCTGGTGCTTCCCGTAGCTGTTGATCAGACCTGCACATTGTTCAGGAGGAATTTTAGCCCATCCTTTCAGAACAGTTTTAGCTCTGTCCTATTTTGTCGATGTCTCATGTGTATGGCTCTATTGAAGTCATTCTATAGTGTCTCTATTGGGTTGACGACTGGGCTCTGACTTGACCACTCCAAAAGGCGGATTTTTCAAAAGCAATTCTGTTGTGTGTTTTGTGTCGTTGTCCTGTGGCATTACCCAACTTCTACAGAGTTTCAGCCGATGTACAAACATTCTGACATTATTCTGAAGATTTTTTTGATACGCTTGGGTATTCATCTTCCCCTCAATCGCTGGCCAGGCCCTGTGGCATCATAGCAGGCCCAAATCATGATGTTTCCTCTGAATTATTTTGTGTTAATACTTTAGGCACATTATATTTGTTATTACTCTTAACTTCGATGAAGATCACATCAAACGTTATGACAAATTATGACAGTTTACATACCTTTTTTTGACACTCTTTGTGTATCTTACTGTTACATTTTCAGGTTGTCAAGTTTTAGCTGTTTTGTGAATTTGTATCTTAAAACAATCATAACTGGTTTTATATTGATCTTAAGTAAGAGTCTAGTAAGAGATACTAAACTTAACATTTTTATTGTTTACTCTAGCTACCCCATGAGAAACTGATTTTTGACTATGAGGAGGCAGTCAGAACCATCAATAAATTGGTAAGGCATTAACATTAAATATATATATATGTATAGATAGATAGATACATAGATAGATAGATATCTCATGTTTGTATGATAAATGTGTATAGGTGTCAGAAGTCCAACAGGGGGAGACAAAGGAGCAGAAGGAAAAGGACAAGGCTATTATCAAAACCCCAGAAGCCAGAAACAAAATACATAAAGAATATGCAGCTGCACTGGATCACGAGGGTATGCATACACACACAAAAAAATTAAGTGGTATATATTTATCATATTTATTTTTTGCTTTATTTTGTGTATGTATATATACAGTTATGCACATACTTTAGATGCATGTGTATACCTGGTTAATAAGGTTACATCCTCTGTATGCATGTGTTTGATGTCCAGAAAATGCAGCCAAGGTGCGCATTGCGTTGGTCAAAGGCCATGGTCTTGTGAGGGTGCAATCCCTGCAAAACAAAGCAGAACAGACCTTTAGCAACATGGAAAAGTGGTTAGAGGCACACTATCTTGCAGAAATGAAGAGGTATGGTATAGTATAATTGTGGGTTCTTGTGTGGTATGATATGGGCCATGTGTGCATATAGAGTGGCATGAATGTGAACGAAGAAGCACTGCTGCTCCTGATTCAATAGTGTTATTTTTGACCAGTGTGAAATAAATGCTATCATCTCAAAATGCTATGTTTATGTACACAATGTGAGTCTTGAAAACATTAGGACTAGTGTGTTATTGTATTTCTTTAACTAAAGATCATATATACAAATTAATGACGGCACTTTAGGTGCTCATGAAGTTCATACTTGTTAGTCTCTGAGAGTACCTGCACATTTACCTCATCAGAGGTTTTTGTCATTATTTATATATAGAATGTGTATATGTGTGTAGCACATATATTTATATAGTTTATATTTTATGTTTGTCTGTCTCCTTGTTTATAGTATTGACCAATTTTCAGAAGTGGTTCGCCACCACATAGAAGCTGGTGCTAAGCTACAGAATGAGCTGGTGTTGGTATGAAGTGACCTATATTGTTTGGTTTTTTTTTATTAGTAGTAGAAACATTGGTAGATTTTTTTAATTTCTACTTTAAATAGGTATAGTGTGGTTTCTTACTAGTTCCAGGAACGTAGAATGTAGAAATCTTTTCATGCAGAGTGTGACACAGTACTTCATGGTTTCATCATATATTCTCTTCCCAGGAATGTACTGACTTCTACCTGAATGGAGATTGCCGAATGGTGGCTAGTCCGATTCCCCCTCCGCGTCCACCTCCTCATGAGAAACCCACACATTCAACACCAACCATCACTCAGCTAGAGTCACTCCACCAACAGTTGTGCCATGTTGCTCCTTCCGGTGCATACACAGGAGACAAATGATGGTGTGCTTTGATTTGTTAGTTGTCTATTCAGCTAGACAAGCTTTCTTTTGTCACTTTCAGGTCTCATGTCTAGTTCTGAGTTCTTCAAGTTGCTCAGGGATTTCACCTCTGTAAGCATGGGCACAAACACCTTGCCTGAGCCCTGGATCAACAAGAACGAAACACAGGTACTGTGCAGGTACAAGTATTCCACGGACACAAAAAAGTCTGAGTGCTCCTCAGTTTATAGCACCAGTGAATATAATAATAATTACAAACATGAAGTTACAAAATGTTTGCACCATCACCATAATGCCAGTTACTTTCTTTGTCTTAACAATATAAAAAAAACACATTAAACAAGTTTGTCCTTTCCTCTCCTGTTCCCAGCTGATGGAGATTGTGTCTATGCTAACGGACCAGTATGAACTGATAGATTGGCGTCGGTTTCTGCTGAGTGCTGCCCTCCCGTGGCCATTTCCTTCCTTAACGGAGCTGCTGCATGTCCTACAACGTTTCAAGGCTGAAGATAATAGCAACACAGGCTATATCAGTAAAGAACAGTATCTACAGGTAAGTCTCTGCTGTAGACTGATCACATTGAGTCCTTTGAATTCATGAGACACTTGTATCTATAAGATATGTCCACTCACACCTTCCATTGACCTCTCTTGCTGTAATCAGTGATACATGCATTATACACTACACTACATGTGTAACACATGTAACATACAAACTGTAGCTCTCTGAACATGAAGAGAAATATTTAAATAGTTCTTTTTGCTTCCTTTCTCACCAGACAGAGTTGTGGTTTTCCAGTGAGGGTGTACAGCCTGTACCTGAGGACCCCTCTGAGCCTCTACCCTATGACCGTTTGGCTAACTTACGCAAGGTAATTTCCAGTACCTGAAGACTTAATCCAAAGTTGTACATTTTTCCTGAAATGGGAGACTCGATTGGCCATATAACACAAACAACATTGCGTACTATTTGTATAGTTTTTATTTTAAATTGTTACTGTGAAGTAAGGTTTTGGCTATCTGCAGTGACACCTTAATGTAAAAGAAATGTATCTAGCATTGAGTCCTTTCATATTCCTGCACCAACGTCAGGGTTTCTACCCCAAGATTTATTGTGTACAATTATAGGTAATTATGTTATTTGTTAAGTCCCTTTTGTTGACCCACTCTGTATGTAGATATAAATGTCTCAAATTAAAGAAAAGTCTTATTTTTGGGTGATTACACACTAATGAAAACATATATCTGAATACTATCTTCCACTTATGCCAATAGATTTTTCTAAATCTTACACACTGTACCTTTAGCCTAAACATAAACTCAGAGAAGATGCAGTCAGCACAATGTAGTCCATGTCAAGAGGTGAAAGTGTTTTGTCTAAATTAACTGTACTACAAGTGCTGAATAAAAATAACCTCACTGGAACAATTGTCTGTATTTTTCCTTTCTAGTTCTTTTTCCAGTTGTTTGCAGATCACTCTATCTCATCTCCTCAACTGGACTATGTGTCCATGCTACAGTACTTTGCAGCTGATGCTAACCCCAGACAGGGCTTCATCAGAGCACTTAGTGTAGTAATTGGACAGCATCTCAAGCACTCCTCGCCAGACCAGCTTGTTATGGTGAGTAAATTAAGGAACAAAGAAAAGTGAATTGAATTTAGAAGCAGTTAGTTATATTATGTTAATAATATATATATATTGTTAAAAAAGAATTGTTTCATAATTTTCTTTCACCAAGTGGCATTATATTACGCAGGGCCAACAGTGATTTTAGCATGTGTCAGGTTTTTCTAGTGGTTACTACCTTGTTTTGAAAAGAAATTTGATAGTGCTTCTCTACAAACTATGTGTTGTTTATACAGAAGCAAGAAAAGTAAATGAACTCTTTACAGTTTCGTAGTTTTCTGCATAATTTGCTCATAAAATGTGAGCTGATCTTCAAAGTCGCATATATAAACACAATATTTCTATACAGATAACACACCAACAGTCACTATCTATGATTTCTTAATTGATTGAGTTATTGATTAATGGAATATTTCCACTAGTTGGACCAATGAAAGATCATGACACTTTGTTTTTTATCACCTAAGGAATAATATGTTTGTTGATATTTGTGACTCTGGTGAAAATCAGATTACAATTCATGACAGATTTATGTGGAAAACCAAGAAAGGACAATACACTTACTATTTCCTACCAATGTATAGTCTATGCCTAGTATAGAAGTGGCTACAGAGCTCAGCTCCTCAGAACTTGATGGAGAGTACAAGGAAGGAGAGACTCTGTGTGCATCAAGTGGGTCAGTAGAAGAGAAGGAAGTGTCTGTGCCCGCTCTTGTTGCTGTCATCTGCCACAAAGCCACCAAGATGAAAGATGGATTTCCCCTTCCCCCAGGTTGCGTGAGTCAGGAGGAGCACACTGAGGTACTTAAATTTAACTTAGCATAACTTGTAAGATTCCAGGTTATTAAAGATGTCACTTTTAATTTAATGATTCTGTGGCTTAGCAGAATACGTAATGCTTAAAGATTATATTTCTTAGCATAATTAATAACCCTATTATTTAAATGAAAATCCCTCATCTCTTCTGGCTTTTAGCACCTGGTGCATATATTCAGAGAGTTGGGCTACAACCCTGAAGACTCCGTTCCCTTCTCAATACTCTCTCAGCATCCTTTCATCCAAGGCTTGATGGAGACCTCAAGACAATATCAACTTGTAGTAAGTCTCTGTGTAGATTCATCCGTAGGAGGCTTAGATCGTGTTAAGTGTATGTTTGACACGCTTCCCACAAAGAGTACATGTTATTTGAGGGGTCACATGAGTTCCCCTGAGACCTGAGCTGAAAATTGAAGCTTTGTGACCTTAAATCGTACTTGCGACTAGGGGTTAGGGTTTACAGTTATGTAGCATATTATAAAGGGATTTTTTGACATTTGGGAAAGACTGTTTGTTCACAGTCAGACATATAAATATTAGCAAACACTAGAGATAATTTTTGGAATTGAACTTAAAATCATTCCTTGTTAAACTACGTTGTAATAGGGATCAAAGAGCCTTATCCGGTCTAGTCGAATCTGGATATTTCTCAAAGATCTGCCTTACTGCTTTTAGACCTAATTGAACTAGGTTAGGATTACGGCTAGAAGGGGAGCGGATGTTAGGGATAGGACCAAAAGAAATGGTAGAAAATATAATGTATTTATCATCTAGATATTCCATGTGCGCATTAATTGCATCACTACTTATTTTCAGCTTATATACATACATGAGGATTTACCTCCATCTTTCATCTCTCTCTCCGTCCCCATCATTTATGTCCTTTCCCCTCAGAACATTCATACGTTGCTACTGACTCATCAGGATGAAGGAGAGGCTAAAGGATCAACGGCTTGACAGTTTTGAAAGCATGAGACATCCAGTATACATCACACGTGTAGTACATACAGTTGGCTGTGTGACGAAGAACTCTTTCAGGATGCTTGTAGTTTTTGTGGGATTTGACATTTCTGCTGTCAGCTGTATTGCCTATTTCAGTATTGAATAAATACATTTCCAACCCTAGCTTGTTTCTGCATGTAGAATGTATGTGAATGCTGTAACTGATGGATAGTGAAATGACAAATGGCCATGGCAAATAACAGCAACTTATGGTTGGTATCCTGCACAGTGGAAATGGAAGTCACTTAAGGCCCGTTTCACTGATGCAGCCATGGTATCATACCTGTTGGACCTGGCACTTCTTCTCTCTCTGGGGTTACTTGGGCTTGTACTGCTCTGTTGGACTCTCTGAAGGAACAAGAATGACGGGTAAATACAAAAAAAGTCAATAACAGCATTTGAGGGACACTTTTGTTACTTGTTTATCTTAAACTTATTATATTATACAAATAAGATTTCTCAACTGCGTGTGGTCGCGGCAGCATTATGGTCTACTGGCTCCTCAATTATTAACAACCAGCACCACCTTCAAGTCTCAACTCTGACCCCAACACCCTCCTCTGCTGATTTCCTCTGAGTCTCCCGCCCCTTACTGAACATGACAAAAACCTCACGCTATGTTCACGGTCAATGCACAAGCTACTGTTGGGAGTAGGCCTGGTTTTTGAGGACCTCGCCCCCTCTGTTCTGACCTCCCTCCCTCCCACTCCTCACATCTGTTTTGGGAGTTAGCAGGGGGGAAAATATAGATTCTCCAGGAAACGATGACCAATTAGCACAGCTTGTTCTTTGTCCATTCAGCTGTCCATTCCCTCCCAGCAATTCATTTGGTTGTGCAGTTGCAGGTGCCAGCAAGTCTTCCTCTGTCTTGCATGTAATCCAAAACTGGCTGGGCAAAGCAGCACAAGACAAGGAAAAAAAAGACAAAAAGCAAAGTTTACTGAAACACAAGAAGAACATTAAAAAAGTAAATTAGATCAGAGGAGAGGTTTGTTGTAAATTGGTGTACTACAGCTGTTTAGCTAGCTTTAACATAAATACAACATTACAGTGATATACAGCGATGTACATTAGTGACGTGAAGTTGTTTTGTCCATGAAACACAGTTTCACAGAGCTTTTTGATTCACTCAGTCTAATCCAACATCCCTGCACTAAATCCTAACTTCAAGAAGTTTTTGTTTCAAAGAGGTGTTGATTCAACAGTGTGGCCGTTTTTAAATGTTGTATTTTATGGTGGACGTGTATTAGATTAGACTAAGGCGTATTAGACACGGGTGTCTTGATTTACTGTGTACAGTATATAGTTATTTTATTCTAGATTATAAAAAGCGAAAACCTGATTTCTGAGACTTTGACATGACATGAAATGACGTTCATCATTCTAGTTCTGCAAGTGGGCTAATTATTTCATATTTCAAGATACAGCCACTCTTATTATGCGTTTTTAAATAGAGGATAGAAATGACATTATCTTATAATAGACATTTATAATATCTACGTTTTAAAAAATCAGCATCAGAAGCCCTTACTGTCTTTATTTATTATTATTATTTGTAAACGTGTCACAGGTTTCATTTCATTCTCACACGATGATGCTGATAAAAACCCTGTGACACACTTGAACGTGATTGGTTGGTGTGCTGTAATGTGATTGGTCCGTGCTGACACGGTGGGCGTGGCGAGACGTCAATGTTTTGTAGTCTGTATCCGCATCGAGGATCCGCAACGTGATTTTCTGCCATTGATTTGTTTTTCCATCGTTTCCCCCCCGCTGCTATCACAACACTATGCACCTGCCTTTATTATGGGGAATCACTAGCAGGTGAAACACGGAAGAAACCGAGGAAACAGCCGGGATGGCAGGCGCCTTTGGCTTCAAAGGCTGCCAGAAAATCCGCGGTCCGCAGATCAGAAATCTGCTAGAAGCGAAGGACTTCTTCCTCTTCGACTGCGACGGGGTCATATGGCACGGAGAGAAGGCCATATCAGGGGCGGCCAAAGTGGTGAATTCGCTGATCCGCCACGGGAAGAATGTGGTGTTCGTCACCAACAACTGCACCAGGCCCCGGGAGAATTACGTGCACAAGTTTTACCGGCTGGGCTTCACCGACGTGATGCTGGAGCAGATCTTCAGCTCGTCCTACTGCTCCGCTCTCTACCTGAGGGACGTGGTCAAGGTCCGCGGACAGGTGTTTGTCATCGGCTGCGACGGCCTCCGCAGGGAGCTGCAGGAGGCGGACATCCCCTGCGTGGAGGAGGCGGACGACCCGGATGCCACCATCTACGACTGCGCCCTGGCTCCGGACGTCAAGGCGGTGCTGGTGGGACACGATGATAAACTGACTTTTCTCAAACTGGCCAAAGCTTCGTGCTACCTGCGGGACCCGGACTGTCTGTTCCTGGCTACCGACAACGACCCCTGGCACCCCCTGTCAGGTGGACGGATTCTGCCAGGTATGGTGATCGGTTCAATCCAGTCCGTGGTGGTTTAGGTCTGCACAGTGCTGCACATTTCACCATCCTAGTGTTTCTGCATGTTTGTTTACACTCTGGTCAAAGAGCCAGAGGGGTCTGGGGGTCAAAGCTTTCTTGATACTGCTGCATCACATGTTTATTGTAAGGTATTCATTTATTTAAGATCTAGTGGTTTGAATATGTGTAAGTAACTTGTCCACTGGGATGGATCAACTGTTCTCACTCTCTGTGCATTTTTATATACCCTATGATTTCCACTTCCCATGAGCAGCTTGGTTATTAAAATATATTTAGCCTACCACCAAGTACCAATCAGTATCTTTGCTGAACTGCCATGTGGCTGTCGGGTTTACACATTTATGTAGGGAGGATTATGCCTTAAATAAGTGCAACATGCACAGAATAATCAAAGACTGGAGATAGTTTAAATGTTTAACCCTTAAGAGAAGGTGCTATTAGGACATTTGGTTGCTCTAACACGGCTGCTTTCCTGGTGTCCTGTCCCCACCTAATAGTTAGTAAAATATTCCAAACATTAAGTAATAATAAAGCATCTGCCTGAAGGGCCTTAGCTTTAGCAGAAGTACATTGTCAGACAAATAGATACTTCTAAATGAATCTGACACAACTCTGAGGGCAGATTTCAGTTTTGCAAATTCAGAGAAAGTGTTACCTGATTTTCATGCTGCACTGAAACTAAGTGAAACCAGTAGCCAATTCAGTAATGTAAACAGGCGGATGATGGTAATAAAGTAGAGTTAATGGTGAGAGCGTGTCGGTGTAAGACCTTTTAAAATATTGCTCTCCTCTTTACCTCCTGGCAGGATCTGGGTCTCTCACTGCAGCCCTGGAGGTGGCCTCTGGTCGTAAGGCCACTGTGATCGGCAAGCCCAGCCGCTTCATGTTTGAGTGCATCTCCAGTCAGTTCAGGGGAGTGGACCCCGCCCAGTGCCTGATGGTCGGGGACCGGCTCGAGACAGACATGCTGTTTGGGTCCAACTGCGGCCTCGACACCATGCTCACTCTCACCGGCGTGTCTCAGATTGAGGAGGCCCAGGAGTACCGGAACAGTGAGCTGACCACCAACCACAGCTTGGTACCCGACTACGTGGTGGACACCATCGCTGATTTCTTACCTGCTTTTGAGGAACTGGATGAACAAAGCAATTGATGAGTTGTTTTTTTTTTTCTTGTTGCCTCTAGTGTGGAGCACAGTTTGCTTCTACTAAATTTCAAGTGTTTGTTTAACCGGCATTTGCAAAAAGAAAAAAGAGAGTTCTGATCGGCAGTGATCAAAAACTGAAAATGTTCCTCAGTAAAAAGGCGCTGTTTATGTTGTGACCACGACACATGTAGGACAGAATATTCTACTCAAACTAATTAGACGAATCCAATGCATACCTCAGTGTTTCCTCTAGTGTTGTGCCCATTTGTGGTTTGATCCTGTTGCTGTAAGTGTTTCTACCAATATATAAATATACTGCACTTTCCTGTTCATCGGTTGTGTTTGATCATGCAGAGGTATTTTTTAAAACCATCAAGTGTTCTGTAATGACATTCACATGTTTAGGAGCTGGGAGGAGGAAATTATCACTGTGAGCTTTTCTCAGCTGTGGTAGAGACTAAGATGACAATCTGTCAGTCAGACTGGAGAAGTGTATGCTCACTTTTGGCCTTTCTGTCATGTCTGTACTACTTGTGCCAGTATTCACCAGATTAATACATTTAGATTACTGAATCTCAGTTAGAAAACCAGTAACACATGAATGGTGGCCGGTCATACTGCACTGTTGTAAACTTTCAGTGGTGTTAATGTTTACCATATAAAGCATGCCAGCAACGGTAACAACAATAAATACTTCAAACTAATTCTAAATACTAGATTCATCTGTTGAAGACAACGTTATCCTGATTTTCTGCTTTTCTGGAGTCTATGAATCTATGTTGATCATGATAAGAACACCACAATCAAAATACAATATTCCTTTAATCATTTACATCAGTCATTGAACTCGGCACCATTTCACTCATTACTTCTATAACAAGTCATACAAAATTTCTTGAGTCCTTTTAGCAACAAAAACAAAATAAAAAAAAAAGGTTAGAGTGGTGAAATACATGGAAACCCAAAGAACCTGTCCAGTGGTTTTCGTCTGTGTTATGCTTGGGTTTAGGTATGTTGGTGCTGCTGCTGAAGTTTAAGCAAATTATATTTCAAATACACTAAAACCAAGTTTTAACAAAGACAAGAAATCTTTATGCAAAAACTGCGGTGCCAGTTCAGTAAATGGGGAAAACCTACAAGTCACTGTTAGGCGTGATACAGTGAAAATGTCTTTAAATACAATGAAGATTTAACAGGATTTATTTAATATTTGATTTACATCATGTCTCAGAGCAATAGCTTCTGAGGAACAGAATCTCCAACAGATAAGGGCTTTGGTTGCAGTTACCAAGTTGCTTTCTGTCACTCTGGTCCGCCACGCTGTGGTAAAGAGAGAACCAGAGAAAAAACAACAACATATATTATTATATAACACAACATGAATGTTCCCTAAATGTCACTTTGCAGGTTGATCTTAAACCAAGAACAATAATGATGCTCTAACTGGTGCTTTTCACCCCCCTCATTACTTTTAAAAGGCCAAATGCAGGTTGTACCCCTCACCTGGATGTAGTCCATTTCATCCACTGTCAACGGCCTCCTGCGGTATCTTGCAGGGAGTAACTGAACAGAGGCCAGGGTGTCTGGTGTGCCAGGGATTGGGGTCAAAGGTACATGAGGTCTTGATAATGGAGGTGGTGCAGCAGCTGACGGTGAACTGGGAGCACTGTGTTGTGGAAAGTTAACTGCTAACGTATTCAGCGCCTCCTGGACTACAAACGCAAAGGAGAAAAAAAAAAAATCACTGTTGATAAAAAAATAACTGAAGAAGAATGAAGAACAAAAAGAACTGAGAAACCACACTGAGGAAAACGGAAAAGATCATGACTGTTTAGGCCCTACAGCAAATTGTGCAAAGAGTGAAATTCACGGTAATAGTTTTACTTTAATGTGTAGTATTGTTCAAAACAACAGACTACATATAGGTACAAATTATAGGCGTTATATTAAAATCCACTGCTGGATCATTTCAAACTGAGCTGCAGACTCACTGTCGATGGCCTATCTGAACCTGAAGTGATATTAACCAGGTAAACACAGAAAGAGGTCAGGAAGTACTAGTTACATAACCATCATCATGTCAGCTATTCACTTTCAAACTCACCATTGGGCCTTGGCAGGTCTTGCCTCTTGGGGAACTTGATCAGAGGAGCGTGGGGCCGAACAGCCTGTAAACATTTACATTTAGTTATTTAGCAGACGCTTTTACCCAGAGCAACATACAAGTGGGGTACAAAGCGAACAAATATCTGAGCCAAGAAGATGAACTTTAAAGTAACGTGCTCTAGAATGAGCTGTTTCATGGGGTAAATGTGCAAGATTTTTATTTTTTGGTTATAAGTCCAGAGAAAGATTTGAACGAGTTCTGTTTTCAGCTAGTTTTTGAAAATTGAGAGAGAGGCAGTGGAGTGCAGAGGTGGGTAGGTAAGGGGACCACCAGACGTCGTTTGCTTACAAAGTGCAGTGAGTAAGAGGGATTGTAGGCCTGGATGAGGGAGTTCATGTAAGCCAGTGCTATTGAGTTGACCACTTTGTAGGTAAGGATCAGGGCTGCTTCCACAGAAAGTGTCAAGAAATATTATAATACCGATTTCCTTTTAAAATCCCTGTCAAAAATGTGCTGCAGCTACTATACTGTGCAAATATTCAGGAACTTAATGTTTAGATTCTTACTCATCACACAACATCAGTGGGATCCAAAACTCATTCTATAGCATTACAACTATCCCTTGTGGTGCACCTGCAAGGACCTATACCATCCCAGCCACGACTTCTTCACCCTCTAACCTTGTGGTTCCAGAGAACCAAGACCTTCTCTGTTAGGCTGCATACAAGCTTCTAGCTATATGTCACTTAACTCTCCACAAAGATGGCTCCTTTTTAACCAGGTTAGATCATCGTTATATAAGCCATGCTGCACATCTGTTCTGCTCTGGAGCCAGTTGACTTCAGATGAGCAGAATAACAGGGATTAAAACCTATCAACAGCCTAAAAACTGAAACATCAAATCATTTCCTACAGGATCCTTACACTGACAAAAGTGACTCAGAAACTGGCTGCCGTCCATGAGAGTGGCAGCCTGTTAGAGTTTGTCTGCGTCTACAGCTGCTTTGTTTAAGGCTCAAAGTATCAAAAACATAGGAACTTGGAGCCTGAAAATAAAAGCAGCTGTAGACACAAACAAGCAGCGAGCAGGGCGATGCAGCTGTTAACACACAGTGCGCGCTCCCGCGAACGTTGGTCAGTTTCTAGCAGAGTCACTTTTTGGCACAACACCCGTGATGTATGAAACAGAGTTTCTAATAAACACAAGGAGAGTTTCCCCACACAAAATATTCACCTAAGAGTGATAAATACTTATTCTACGACCACGGTACAAAATACCTCAATGACTCAATGTGTGCACAGTCTTGTAGGGTTATTTTAGGTCAAGAGTTAGCTAGCTAGCTCAGACTAAGCTAACAACTAATTTCCAACAACATGTTGTGAATGTCAGTTCACATTCACATATTAGTTTTCTCAGTAAACTAATTCCCTGTTGTTTTCTCAGCAGGTTAAAACACGACATAACTGTGTGTTTTGCGATTTAACAAGGACATTAGCAAGGGTACGACACTATGTCACACGAAGATACCCCCGCTAACACCAGTGTCCAACTATTTAAAACAACAGCATAAGCGACATTTTCCCTTTGTACAGTTTCACACACACACAGGTGAGTTTGGGGTGTTTTGATTTTCAGAGACAACATTACCTGAATAACTCTGGCGGTGGGAGCTGCCATTTTGGAGCTGACTTTGCTCCCCATGACGACCTCACAGGTTCACTTCCGGTGTCAAAGGCTCCTGTAGAGGCTGATACGCACCACACGGTGGCGCTGTCGTTATTATAAAATATGAAGGATACTACGGTGTTTTACACACACAACAGTGCAGAGGATGCAGTTTATAATAAATGTGCACATATGCTCCAACCTTATAGAGGATTAATGCGATATATGCTACATTCATAACATATATTAACCATAAGATGAAGTAGAAGACGTAAACTTGTTATTGTTACATAAACCTCGACTCGTTATTAGCGTTAATTTACCTATAGGGCGATTATTTAAAGCAGCAGACAGACGTGTTGCCCCACAGATTGTCCCACTAGGTCAAATCTCAGACCACAACCCTCCACATTGTAAATGAGTCTCCTGTCACACAAGGACACACAAACATAGACTAATAAAAGACATTAATGTACCATAAAGGAAGTCAGTCGAGGTCCAGCGAGGCTTGTATTCGTTATTAAGCCATTAAATGACACGATTATTATTTGTGTGATGACCGTAAATGTCAATACAGAGTACTACGCCAGGGAAAAGACTAATATTAAATCTTACCTTTAATTTAGGTCCGCCTTGAAAAAAATAACACATGGCCACGTGGTCGAAGCTGGCCCAATCACAGACGAGGGCGCAGCAGAGATCCTTTATCCAGCAAGAGGTGTCACTAGTGGAAAACTCACGGTAGCAGTTCCGGTAGGCAGCCCACTTTTCTTTCTTTTTTTTTATATGCTCCAAAACTAAAATGCGAGTAGTTGCTACTTTCTCAGTTTACTATGATATTAAACTGAGGTTTTTATTGTTTTAATACAAAACTAAACGTATGCATGTATGTACTTGGACCTGTGGATGATTATTTGAATTTTGTGACATTGCATTCACTAACACATAAATCTGTTATTAAGGGAATTACCTGTTGGATGCATTGACGGTGAGTATAATTGTTGCAGATCTCTTATGATTAATACTGTCTTGCCTGAAGTTTTCTGACTGGTAACTATGTAACACAAACAAAACAAGGTACTGGACAGATGATGGTAGAGATACATAAGAAACTACAGCTTGGAATTCAAGTAACCAATTCACAGTTTATTAGATCTTATTTAATTCAACAAGCTGGTCCAGAGTCATGTAAAACAAAAAGGTCCCGAGCTAACTCATCTCTAATTTAAAATAACGCTGTTGCTTCACATAAACAGTTGTACAGTTTTTACAGTTTTACATTCAGCAGATGCACAGAACAGTGTCTCAGTGAGGATTCAGTCCCTGACATTATGTTTATTGCAGCACTCTTGTAACTTCAACCACGGCTGTTTGTCTCAGCTCTGCTGCCACACTCGAAAGGAGACAGACCGACTCAATGGCTCTTTGACCTGTCAAACAGCTTTTTGAGCTGGTCCTGAGAAGTTGCCTCTTTCTGCTGCAAGAGATCATTGTGGCCCTTAGTAACACCCCAGCCATCAGGGACAGACATGGAAGGACACTGGGGACGACCAGAGGCTGGCTTCAGGTTCTCCCAGTATTCACAACGTGCTCTACGAGAGATAATAAACAATTCTCATATGAGTTAGCACTTAGAGTGTGCTGAAAAACTGTATTTCAGTATATTAAAGGTTGTTACTGACCTGGCTCTGACCCAGGGCTTAGTGTGCATCTCCAGACCAGCACCCCAGCTGCCGTGTTTCTCTGATGCAGCTGGGAGGAAGCCTCTCTCATGGGCCAGTTCCTCTGAGACAGCCCTGATGTGATAAGGTTCAAATCCACAGCAGCCACCAATGTATCGAATGCCAGCATTGTAGGCCTCTCTAGCGTATTTGTGCATGTCCCAGCGAGTCAGGATCCTTGGCTCCAGACCTGACAGAAGAGTTTGTTTTAAACACATTGCAGGCAGTGAAGATGTGCATTCATGTAGCTAACTGAATATGTATCATTGCTGCAATCATTTATGCAATGCAGAGCATCAGCAGAGGGCGTCAGTGTGATGTATTACCGAAGGGGAATTCGGGCAGATCAATGAATCCCTGACAGTTGCAGTCAGGGGTGTGATATGCCAGGGGCTGTGACATGTAGTGAGCCTTCAACCCAGCCTTCTCCACTCCCTCTTTCATCATCTTGACAGTTTTTACACAGGTCATGGGGTCAAAGTGGCAATTGACTCCAACAATCTGGGCACCTGCAGAGGCACATGCAATAGTGTCACACCGATGTGTCTTATCTCAGGTCGTACGTTCACCATTTTATATGATAAGACGTTAGGAAACACTGTTTAGTGATGATACATAGAATTTAAAAGTTTAAAATAAAATCTCTTGCTCCCTACTCACCGGCTTTGACCAGCCTGACAGCACACTCTCCAGGTGAGACACCGTGCATGTCTCCCTCTGGTCCGATACACAGGGAAGCAGCCACAGGCTTCCCCGTCTCCTTCAGCACCTCCACAGCCCACACGGCCTCTTCAACATGCTCAAAGTACTGCAGAAGATAAACAGCAGCACTCAGTCAAACCATAGCTATCAACATGTGATAAATAAGTGAATCTAACACCAGAATATAAAATGCTAATAGATAAGGGATAAATTCACTTTTCTACCTCAGCAATTAGGAAATCCACATTTTTCTTGATGAACACATCCAACTGTTTCTTGAAAGTAGCCTTCACTTCCTTTTCACTCTTACAACTCAGGTAGGATGGAGTCTGAGATACTCCACCAGCCACCAGGGCGTCGCCCTCATTGGCAACCTCACGTGCCAAATCACAGGCAGCTTCGTTGATCTGCGCTCCCTGCACAGAGACAAATCAAAACTGAGCTTGGTCACTGTAGCTTCTGTTTTTTAACGTACACATGATATTCTGCTTATTCGGATATGACTTGAGTGATATCCACTTTAACTTACAGTGAAGGTGACTTTGTTGCCTCTGTTTTCCAGTTTGTCGTCACTTGCGTAGAAGGTGAATGTCTGCATGACGTTAGACCCAGCCCTCAGGAACTCCCTGTGCAGCTGTCGTACTGAAAACCATCACACACACAGACAGCATCACTTCACTGTGAGACCCATGCATAAGAAATCGTAGTTAGCAGGGACCACCTGCAGAGAGAAGTTGAAATGGAGTATTAAAGTCGAATAAATAGCTTTTCACCTGCTTCAGGGTGCTCGGCAGCAGCTTCAGGGGTCCAGGGACCAGCTTTCACGTAGCCTCTCTTCTCCAAGGCAAAGACAAATCCTCCATCACCGACCACAATCTCCCCAGCATCAAGACGCTCCAAGACTCCCTGTGGTAGTGAATCAATATGAGCTTAGAAAGATGTGGACTGACTTGTCACTGATGCCAAAGATCCCGTGACACCAGCTGCTCGTTGATATGTACACGCACTATGATTCATGCATGTGTTTTCCCAAATCCAGTGCCATTATATATATATCCAGTGCTCTTAGTGACTCTGAGCGAATAAGGAAGCAGCACAACAGCTGCACTGCTCATAACATGACTGAAAGATTTGTACTAGCATACTTGGTGAAATCTAGACCTTGGGCGTAGGTCACCTCACTCTGAAAGGGTTTTATTTATTATATTTTAGACTATGTCTCTGCAAAAATGCTGATCCCATTTGCATCCAAATTTAGTCATAAAAAGTTTACTGTTAACAAAAATACAGTTACAGGATATTTGTACTATTTACTTATTCATTCATGTATTTGAAAAAAGAAAAGCTAGACCACATTAAAAGCCATATTAGCCAGACAGACTAAAGTTTTCTGCTCAGAACCATAAATCTGCATTAAAACCCTGCAAAGATTTTCTGCAAAACCGGTTCAGATGAAAACCCACACGTACCTTCTTTGTTGGTGCCATGATCCTGCAGCTTTGTGGACCCCTGACTGTGCAGGCTTTGAGAGGTTGAAGTGACATTAGAGTGGCTCCGAGGGCCACTATAAATCCCTCTAAAGCAGGGGAGGGGTCCAAGCAAGAGCTGCTGTGATTGGCAAAAGGCGAGTTACACAACTGCTGTGTTTACTCCTTCCCTTCCCCTATATCGACTGAATAAGCGTATTGTGAGTGTGTGTTTTTAGTTTGGTCAGTAATTATGGTTGTTGATGTGTTTGTTTCCTGTCAGTTTGTGGATTTCTGTTTTATTAATCCTAAATAATTAGAATTGAGTTACTATCCCTCTCTCCAGAAACATCTTCGATGCAACAGCCTTGGCCTTCTCCACTCCTCCCTTCATCATCCTACACATCGTCTTCACACATGTCATGACTCCAAAAATCTGGGCACCTGGAAAACACTGGAAATGGTTGTTGTTACATATAAAAGCCCAGCTGCTGTAGCACTGAGGTAAAGAAACAAATGACTGCCTAGTATGATGTACAGGGTAGATTAAACACACACCAGCCTTCACCACACTACCCACACACTCCCATGGTGAGACGTGTCTCCCCCTGGTCCAATGCACAGAGAAGCAGCTTCAGGCACAGCCCACACGGCCTCTTCACTATTTTCAAAGTAACAGAAACAACGCAATCACCGCTGAACCAACCCCCTCACCCCCGTTCTCCATGGCACATTTAAAGCCTCCACCACCAATCACAACCTCCCCAGCACTCAGGTATTGATGGATACCCTGCATCCATGGACACACTCACGCTGCATCATCAAAATCTTATTTTACCTTTTAAACAGGTGCCATCTCTTCTTTCAAGTTTGCTTTGCAACACTAAGGATTTAGCGACATCAAAGCCCAGTTGGTGCAGAGAATAGCTCCTGACCAGGTTTATGCTGCTGTGTGAATTTGTGATTTCAGGTCAGTACCAAATGTCGACGTATGTCTGTTTGGACATTGTGCAACATAGTCTGGCTCATCTGCTTGTTTAATGATTATATTACTAATGTGGGCCAGAAAATCCTCCAGTTTAGAATTAATACACTTGTTGTATCACACTCCAGACTAGAGCATCTGTCTGTGACTCTACTTATGATGACGTTCCTCCGAGACTTCACGTCCTGCAAATTAGCTTATTTGGCACAATGCTCGTCTATGTCTGTAACCTCTTCATCAGGTCACATCAAACCAAATCCTTCAGGTGTTTGTCTCCCTCATGTGACCCTGAAATGTTGCAACTGTGGACTACAAACTCGCAGTGTCCTCATAGTTGGAGCCTTCTGCTAAGGCCTGCAGAGATAAGCTTGTTTTGTGCACCTCTGTCCAATTTCTGTGACTCTTGAGACACAAACCTGATAAGACCGGTAATGCTTCCAAGTCAAACTCGGGAAACATTCAACGTGTGCTGACTATTCTGTGGTTTTATATGCCTCAATTTGTAAATAGCCCAGAAACATTTGCAGTTTGTCAAACTGTTGTATTTCATACAAAGACGCCACAGCAGCTATGTAAAGTCACTTGGTCATTAAGTTAACTCAGTCCCAGATAAATAGATTGATTAGTTAATTGGGGTAAAGTTAATCAGCAGCTACTTTTGTATTCAGCCACCACATATTAGATAACTTCAGCTTCTTCACTGTTTTAATTTCCTGTCCTTCATTATAACAAATTCAGTGTCTTTGAGTTTTCTTAGTTGGACAAAACAAGACATTTAAAGACCCCACATTAGATCCAGAACTAGAACTTATTAAAGCTTTTTTACTGATCTTATTTTTATTCCAGGTGATTAAGCAAAAATTAATATAAAAATGATAACAAATAATCATCAGTAGCTCCGTTTAAAGCTGTTGGATCTTTTGGTTTTGTGGAACAGAGACTGTATTACTTTGAATAAAAAAAAAACAAACAATGTATGTAGGTCATTCATCCAGGTTATCCTGTAACTCCAGTTTCCATTGCTGTCCTTATTTTTTCTATGCACTGCACACGGACACACATGAAAACGTACAAACACACACACACACACACACACTGATATGGGGATATTGACCTTCAGCGGACTGGTGTGTAGTCCTTTCAGCTCTGGGTCTATCCAGTTTCAGGGGAATGTTACAGATAGGCCTCACTAAGGTGTTTATCAACAGTCAAAGTTCAGCAAAAAACAATCGCAATCGTTGAGAATTTCATCAGCTTGTAGCCAGCAACTAATTAAAATGAATGAATCCATCAAAACGTACACGTATTAGTTGGTAAAACACTGTCCAATTCAGTCACTTCTTGCTGGTCAGTTACTAAAAAACTCAGGCTGTGCCCAAACACACATGATTTTAATTTTATTCTAGGGAACACCTTGAAGATTTCACATATGTTGGGTTATTTAAGTGGAGAACAGTGTACATGATGATGCACAACACTTGTCTCACTCAGTGTAAACTGACATCATGAAAAAACAAAATAATTTCAACAACTCTAAAGCTGCTAAGGAGAATTAAAAGGGGTAACCAGAGTTTAAATGAATCATCTGTTAGTTTAATATGAAGCCGGAGTTAGGAGATTATTACCTAACTTGCAAACAACAAAACTGTTGACCCGCCTTAGAGCAGAGTGGAGCATTCACTGCAGCGCGTAGCTCTTGTAGTGGCACCTACTATAAAAAGGATTCAACTGAGCTTCTTTCCTTAAGTAGATTTTAAACGAGTGTCTACATATTTGTGAATGCTTGCATGCGTGTGTATTTATGCGTGTAGGTCAAAATAGCTCTGATGCATCAAGTGTCACCAAACTGCTGAGTCAGGCAGCAGCTCTCGGGAGTGGGAGAGACCCTGAATTCCACAGACACGCTGACCCACAACCCTGAAAAGAGCTCCACACGCTAAGAGGACACTGTTCACCATGCCCACTGCACCACATGACATCCGGTTGACTGATCTCATGGCTCAAAACACCACATGAAGTGAGCAAAGAAGTATATACGCTGTATAATTAGTTATTTTTCTTCTGGCTGTCACTTTCACTTGAAGCAATTGCAAAGGGACTGAAGCAGTCACCGTGGTGGTAACACTGAAGGGATGAGGTTTGGGAGTGAGGCTGGAGGAATGGGGTGCACAACAGTGCAGGTTTGCGAGCCTGATTTTTGGAGAAACGTTTGTAATGTGAACGACCTGGGCTCACACTGATAAAGTTGTGGTTAACTATTGACTCCTAACTAACTGATAAAGTGTTGGATTTGTCACATGCTCTTATATCTAATACGTAATTGCTCATAATGGAGTAAACACTAGACCAGACGCACAGTTGATGTCTTTTCTTCTTAAAATCCTCACACACGTTCTCTCTCCTGTGTTGCTTTCACTCTCCCGCTCTCCTGTTTTTTAATCACTCGCCGTGCCGCTCCATCCCTCCACCCCTTCCTCTGGTCCAATCACTGCTCAAGCAGAAGAAGATATTCTGCTGAAACCGTCCATTCTTTGTGGACTTGTTAGCCACAGACAGATAGATAGGCAGAGAGACACTGAGTGAGAGAAACAGAGAGGGGGAAAACTCTGTGACCCGATAAACATGTGGCTGTTTTTATAGGCTTGCTTATTATTTATCATATAGTCTTTATAATAAGGTTTTGGGTGCAAAATACTCACCATGACCTGGTCTTTAATTTTTTAAAATGTACTAAAGGAAGAGGTGGTAGAATAATACAATGTAATACTACTTTGAGACACAAGATGGCAGAATAATACAACCTTTTTCAGAAAAAGCTGCTTATAGAGTCTGTGTAAAGTCAGATCTGCACAGATGCCTCCACACAGGGCACAAAAGGTCGCTGAGTGATATGATCAGCATTGAAAAGATGTCAAGTACATGTTGAAGCTTTTACAGTCAACAGCTTCCCAACAGTCCTTGTTCAGGTCGGAGCTGTTCTGCAGACGTGTGGTGATCCAGCACCTTACGACACTGTTTCACCTTTAGTAAAGAACCTACACAAGAAACGGATCCAGAGATGAATCGGCTTTCCACATGTGTCAGCAACGTCAAAGTGAGGGAGATGTACAACGAGAGCAGTGAAAAAAACATTGTAGTATGTTTGGTTTGTGCTTAAATGTGAACACTAACAGAGCAAAGGACCAAAAAAGGCTGTGAACTCTTTACATCAGTGTAAATATCAAATATTAGAGTCAATAAAAACCCCTGACTGTATATTTTCAATGAAGATGTGACCGGTGACGAGCAGATCTCTGCTCTCACATCATATTTTGTAAATTCTTCCTGTATTTCAATCATGTAAAACAAACAGAGTTACAAAAAGCATTCCTAAAGAATGACTTCTTCGAGTAGCAGACTCTGTTAGCTGGTGTGCGTTGTTTCTCTTTTGTTTGTTAGCAACCACAGACATGTTGTTCAAACACAATTCATGAGAACACCTGCATCCAAGACTCATATTTATTCTGGCAAATCAAACAGCGTATGATGCTAGTTTGGTTTGAATGCCGAATGTGATTTCAAGGGAATGAGCCAGGAAATGTTTATTGCTTTGTGTCTGTAGGTTGATAAATAAATTGAGCTTAGGGTTGGGATCATAAATAAAACCTGGTGAAGCAAAGAGTCAGAATATTTTAAAGCCTAATTGTGAACCAATATACTCGTATCAGATCGTCTCTAGTTTGTGTGCACTCTTCCATGGATGAGTCAGAGAGGCTGTTTTTGTTTTTTAGATGAAATGAGATACAACTTAATTGTCCACAGTGGTGAAATGTGACTTTGGCCGCAGCAGAGACATTAGAGCATTTTTCCCTTTGTGTAAAGTCATGACTTAAACTCGTGTTTGGCTTGTCCCAGCAGGATTTGTTTGGGTGATCTAACTCATCTGTTATATTTTTCTTCTGTGCAGAAGTCTTGTGTCACTTCTGTGTCATACCTTATTTCTATCCCGGTGTGACCTCATTCTTGTGTCAAACTGTATGTTGCCGGGAAATTCCCATAAACAAAAATGGAAATGATGGAATCTCATTTTTGTTAAATACCTGGTCCACACTGCTGTTTACTGTTCATTTGTTCTTACCTCACTGGACTGAACCAATTGAACATCTGCAGGCGTGTTTGTGACCATCTGATGATTCTGTTATATCCCCTCTTCTTTTAGCTCAGCTGACTCACAGTTGCTAGACGTCAGTTTATGATAGCCTTCTCACCGCTTCATCTGAAAAC